>NC_142063.1:189126631-189429131 GCF_059756535.1 Pantherophis guttatus
TCTGGCTCAAAAAACAGTAAGTGAGAGGGACCTTGGAGTGGACCTTTGAGTGGACGATCACTTAAACATGAGCCAATAGTGTGAGGCAGCAGCCAAAAAAGCTAATACAATCCTTGGTTATATAAACAGAGGCATAGAATCAAAATCACGTGAAGTATTAGTACTGCTTCATAAATCCTTAGTAAGACCATACCTGGAATACTGCATCCAGTCACCACATTACAAAAAAAATGTTCAGACTTTGAAGAAAGTGCAAAGAGCAACTAAGATGTTTAAGGGCCTGGAGACAAAAACATATGAAAAATGATTGCAGGAATTGGGTATGGCCAGTCTAGAGAAAAGAAGGACTAGGTGTAACATGATAGCACTATTCCAGTATTTGAGGGGTTGCCACAAAAAAGAGGGAGATCAACTTATTTTCCAAAGCACCAGAAGGCAAGACAAGAAACAATGATGGAAACTGATCAAGGAGAGAAGCAACCTGTAATTAAAGGGAAACTTCTAACAGTGAGAACAATTAACCAGTGGAACAGCTTGTCTTCAGAAGTTGTAGGTGCTTCATCACTGGATGTTTTTAAGAAAAGATGGACAGCCAGTTGTCTGAAGTGATATCGAGTCCCCTGCTTGAGCAGGAGATTGGACTAGAAGACCTCAAAGTCCCTTCCAGCTTTATTCTGATTAATTTATCGATTGATATACTGGATCCAAAAAGCAACAATGACCTACCTCAATGAATAATCATTCAGCAGTTATTTTCACACAATTTAAGATAATTTCCCATTTCTGTCCAATCATCTGAGAAAGAAGTGGGGATCCCCCCCCCTGCAATTTTCTGCTTGATCTGTCACATAATTTTCTGAGATGTAATTCCTTTCTGCTTGTATCACTCTGACATAAAGTAAATTTCTAAGATGTTCTGCTACTCAAATGAAAACCCCAGAATTTTAATTAGTGCCTTATTGGTCATTTGCATAGAGATGGCCACTAAATAGTGGTGATGCATTGTGGATCATCATAAATGGCCCTTAAGCAACAACGGTGCATTGGAAGATTCCCAATAAATACTATTTGCCATTAGAAATTAAATGCTCTGGAACTTTAGAACTTTAGAATTCAAACAGACGGTACCTGCTGCATAACTAGCCAGGCTTAACAATGGTTGATAAGAAAAACAAAGAAGCACATGAAGAGTGTTTAGAAATTGCTTTAGAAATTTGTTTTCTTCCATATTTCTGAAACAATATTTCTAACCATTCAGCAGGTAGTTTACATGGAGGTATACTTTTAAAATATGTAAAAAAAATAAATAAATCAGTAATTGCAGACACGTATAAAATAATCCATTACCTGTCTTTGCTGAACAAGAAATAATTCAATCAAATTCCTCTGATCGTTTTCATCAAGATCTTGGAGATATTCTATGGAGGTGGTCTGTATGAAATCATGCAGCTCCTGTAGATTTTTCATTAACATTTTACGAGAACCCAAAATGAAGCCCAATATGGGAAACAAATTATATAGCTGAAAGAATGATAAAAGAAAACAAATATTATGAAAGTTAAATACTTTGAATTTCTCAGGTGGACATCTCAAATATTTTTATTAAAACAATGTTTCCTAACTCTACAAAAAAACAACCAAAAATACCCCACAATAATAAGCAAAATGACATGACTGAATGAACTTTGGACAGTCAATATTGCAAATTCACTAAGCCCCAAATCCCAGGGACAAAATCTCCACACAGGTTTTGGGAAAGCTTCTCAATAAAGCTTGAACGACACACATTCTGCTGCCTGTTTTTCATGACATTTTTTCCAAATCAGAAATTAGATTGCCAACACAGCAGGGCTTCCCGCAATCCAAATATTTTCATTCAATAGCTTCAGTAGTCATATAAATGTGGCATCTTCATACTCATAGCGATTCCCAAATAGAATAGAAACTATGATGTTGGAAACAGCAGCAGTCATAATTGTTGTGACGTCAAAGGGTTTTCCTGAGCAACAAATAATAGATTAAAAGAGACCTGTGAGTGAAACCAGGGTTAAATTTGCTTTTCATTGCATTAATACTCAAAATCAGCTTCCATAAGGGGAGCATTGCCAACAACAAGGAGATGCAAATTTGGATATGCTGATGATTTGGCCATAGCAATATAAGAAAAGCATATGGGGGTGGCTGACAGCCTCCTTTGTGGAGGAATCCCAGTAGAAGGTATGCCTTTTTCTGTATATAACTCCTCATCATAAATAGCCATTCATACTGTTTCTTTGTGCAATGTTTTTGCCAGTTTCTCTCCCTTAATACACAATTTTTCCATCCTTCATGGGGCATTTCATCATAACATACATGCAATGCATAGCACAGAAATGCACAGCCACAGAATCTATTACAAATATATATATATATATATATATATATATATATATATATATATATATATATATATATATATATATATATATATATATATATATATATTATATTTATTATTCTATGACAACACACACACATACACACATACACACAGAGTGTTAGTAGTGGATGGAAAATTGCCATTCATGGCTCCAATTTGATTTTTTTTGTTTTCTCCATCTTACATGCTGAGAAAACATGGCTGCTTTTGCTATTTCATGATCTGGGCTTGCCAATCAGCTCTACCTGCTGCCAGTTTACCCTTTCTTCCAGTAAGCCCTGGAAATTGTTCTGGATGGGATCAATCAAGGGAAGTGAGTTTGTTCTCCCTTATGGAAGGCTTGGATTCCCAAGTTCTCTGGTGAAATGGGTTCAAATTAAGTTTAGGCATTCTTTTATTTTAGAGGTCTTTTGATTGATTGCTTATCTAACATTCATGAGCAAATATATTTAATAATAATTTTATTAAATGTTATAAATACAATAGTAAGAACTAATAGAAACTAAAAGAAAATAGAAAAAAAGGATAGAAAATACAGAAAAGAAACAAAAAAGAAACAAAAAAGTGAAAGAGAAAACAAAGTAAGAATGTAGAAAAGAAAAAGAAATATATAAAGAAGTAGGTAACTTCCCATCTTCAACAATTTTAGTAATCTTTTCTTAAAATACAAATTATCTCTTCTTCTCATATCTCATCTCTTATCTTTATACACATCAGTAAATCAGCATCATTTCAATCCTGGGGTAGGCAAAAGTTCATTAAGGATTATCAGAGATAAAAACGTATCTATTTTAAGCTCATCAAAACAGCCAAACTCAGATAACCTGACTAAGTAATATCATCAGTGCAAACAAGCCACTAAGCTCAGAGACCACCAAGGACTTAAACATATATTTCAGTATGTTCAAAGGTAGAATATTTTATTTATTTATTTTATTTATTTTATTTGATTTATATGCCACCCTATCTCCGTAGGACTCAGGGCGGCTCACAACAATAAAATATCAGAATAAAAGCATGTTAAAATACATGTTAACCCCACCCCCGTCCAGGCTAAACAGCCATGTCTTTAAGTCGCGATGGAAGGTGCGGAGGTCAGGGGCCATCCGGAGCCCCAGAGGAAGTTGGTTCCAGAGGGTGGGAGCACCACAGAGAAAGCTCTGCCTCTAGAGGTCGCCAGTCGACACTGTTTAACCGACGGCACCCTGAGTAGGCCCTCCCTGTGAGAAAGCACCGGGCGATGGGGAGCTGTTGCTGGTTGCAGATGGCCCGACAAATATCCTGGGCCTAAGCCATGTAGAGCTTTATAGGTCATCACCAGCATCTTGAATCTCACCCGGAGGGCAACCGGCAACCAATGCAAGTCGTGCAGGAGAGGTGTAACATGGGCGTATTGGGAACCACCCATCACGACCTGTGCGGCTGCATTCTGTACCAGCTGAAGCCTCCGGATGGTCCTCAAGGGCAGCCCTAGGTAGAGAGTGTTGCAGTAGTCAATACGGGAGGTGACTAGCGCATGAGTAACTGTGAGTAGGGCATCCTGGTCCAAATAATGGCGCAACTGGTGCACCAGTTGCTTCATTCTGTAATTGTAAATTGAGTTTTCGTTTTCTTTTTTAAATTGTAATCTTCAGTTCTCTCTAGTTCCCTCTTGTGTCCAGTTTTTAAAGTCTTATTATATTTTTAAAAAATCAAAACAAAAACATTTTGCCTTGGGAAAAATTACTTCCAAAATCTTATTTCAAGTTATCTGAATCTTTAGTCCATTTGCAACTTTCAAAATCAATTTTTAATCACCCTTTTTCTATTTATTCCCCCTCCCCCATTTTCTTAAACTTGTAGTTAAATATTTCTTTCACTAATGATGGAAGGAAACTCAACTGGTGCTGTCAGACTTTTGATTCAAAGCTTTTTAAAAGGTGAAAAGTAATAAAAAAACAATTTCCAAAAATGAGATGAATTTCGTGTCTTTTTAAAGGCGCCAACCAGGCTTGAGCAAGATGATTATTTTCTCGTCTCCCAGATGCCTAAATCCTCCAGAGACTGCAGTCTAGCGGAGTCTTCACAAGGTGGAACTATCTGCTGCACTTGTGAGTAATTGCAAATGCTCTCTTTGCCTAGAGAGGAATTATTAAAGAGCTGGTCTATTCTGAATTTTCATTCCTCTGTGATAATTGATTCCACTTTTTGCAGAACTCTCTTCAGTTCATCATTTTCTTCCTCCAGAAGTTGAGGCCATCAAGAAATATTTTAGTTTATGGCAGGGGTGAAATCCAGCCGGTTCTGACAGATTCTGGAGAACCGGTAGCGGAAATTTTGAGCAATTTGGAGAACCGGTAGCGGAAATTTTGAGTAGCTCAGAGAACTGGCAAATACCACCTCTGGCTGGCCCCAGAGTGGAGTGGGAATGGAGATTTTGCAATATGCTTCTCCCAGGAGTGGGATGGGAATGGAGAGTTTGTAGTATCCTTCCCCTGGAGTGGGGTGGGAATGGAGAGTTTGTAGTATCCTTCCCCTTGAGTGGGGTGGGAATGGAGATTTTGCAGTATCCTTCCCCTGCCATGCCCACCAAGCCACGCCCACCAAACCACACCCACAGAACCGGTAGTAAAAACAATTGGATTTCACCACTGGTTTGTGGAGAAAAAAACAAATGAAGAAGACCCTTTCTCACAAATATAGAGAACCATCTGCAATAGCATCTGAGATTCAAAGATTCTTTGATGAAATAGAATATCATTAAAACCATTTCGACTCAGCATCAAGGTTGCTTCATGGTTGGGCAGCTTGGTCACTATAAAGGTTTGGTCTACTGGATCATCACACCTCCTATTTTCTTTTGCTATGTCTCTTTCTTTTCTTGCATCCTGTCAGAATGTTTTTGCTGGTATTTGGTATGTATGTTTGGAGAAGCTTTACTTCTCTGAGGTATATATGACTGTTTTCCTTGGCTTGGGTGTTGTGTATGTAATTGAATCCATGAGGGAACTGAGAGCAGGAGAAATCAATCAAGATTGTTATGGGAAGTGGGGGGAATGGGGAAATGGAGCATAGCCCACTCATGGGCATAAAGGGAGTAATGGTTTAGACTTGTTAGATCATTCTCAAAATTGTCTGAACCAAGTTATTGTTTCTTTGGAAGCTCTTGGATATAGCTGCTGTTATTAAATACCATATGTTTGAACCAAGATCTTTGTTATTCATGATTTATTGATGGATGAGATGGATGATCTGGCATGTATGACCAAGACAACCAAATAGCTGGATGTGGAACTTCTGGTTGAAACTTGGCTATAATTGGGTTGAGTTGCTAGGTTTCATTGCCAGTTGGCAATGGAGAATCTAAGTCTAGCATTCTTGGGAATTTCAATCTCATTCCTGGTGGCAGGAAATCTGGGACAATTCAGGAGTTCATGGCCATCTTGGCAACCATCACTTGACCCAGCTCACTTAGAGCCAAACACACAGGAGTTCATTAGGCCTGGCTTTTGTCTCAGAACAGTTGTGATATGATCTGTATGTGGAGAACCTTTTCATTAATACTTTGCTCTGGTCAGATAATGATATGTTATTTGGCTGCCTATCCCCAGTGGAAGTAGGACATATCCACTCAGTCATATCCATTCCAATGCACACTTTAGAATTCCAGAAGGAGCTTAAGTTCATCCCAGAAAGCTGATAGGTAGTTTGCTGGTGTTTCTTGCCACTGACTGGAATGGGCATTTAACAAAGGTCTTGATTGGATTGCTCTAATGCTACTTGTGATTGTGCATCAGTCCCCAGCGTCTCTCTGGTAGATGAAATGCCAGAAGAGACCACCAGGGGGATCTTGGGGTTTTGGCTTTGTTGTCATTGATTCTCCAGAATTTTTTTTAATAAACCACCCAAGTTGTGATAATTGGGGTGGAATGGAAAATTTATGAATAAATAATAATAAATAAATAAGCTGATCGGGAATCACTGTGCTTTGTAATTTTTCTCAGCTCTTGAGTATGACACCCAACTACAAAGCAATCAATTTCTTCAAATATGTTGCATGTCAGACATTTCCTTTTGATAAACTGAATATTTCATGTCCCGGAGCAACCCTTCATTGTATTGATTCAAATCACTTTGCTCATGTCTTTTTTCCTTTGCTTTTAATATTTCCATATATGTCATTTAAGGTAAAGGTAAAGGTTCCCCTCGCACATATATGCTAGTTGTTCCCGTCTCTAGGGGGCTGTGTTCATCTCCGTTTCAAAGCCGAAGAGTCCGAAGATGTCTCCGTGGTCATATGGCCGGCATGACTAAACGCCAAAGGCGCACGGAACTCTGTTATCTTCCTACCAAAAGTGATCCCTATTTTCCTGCTTGCATTTTTTACATGCTTTCGAACTGCTAGGTTCGAACTGCTAGGTCCCAGAAGCTGGGATAAGTAACAGGAGCTCACCCTGTTATGCAGCACTAGGGATTTGAACAGCTGAACTGCCAACCTTTCGATTGACAAGCTCAATGTTTTAGTCACTAAGCCACCGCATCCCTTATGTCATTTATGTCATAAATACATCATTTAGCAACCCTTTAAGTTTCCGATGTTGAATCTGAAAATTAACTTGTTCTGAGGCTTTAAATGTCTGCATAGTTTCTTCTAAGATTAGAGACTTTTCCATCACAGGCTTTTATCTCTAAACTTAAAAGCATCTGTTCCCTGTGCTGGCACCTTTGAATCAATTTTCTTGGATGCAACATATCCATCAGTTTTGCCCAAGACAGAGTGAGAGACATTCTTCTCTGCTGCTTTGCCTATTATGGGCCTCTGGTTTCAAAAAGGGTGTGTAACTGGAGTGGGCACTGATGCATTTTAAGCAGGTCCTTAAAATGGAATCTATTTGGGAATCCATGGCTAACAAATGATCCCCAGAAGAGCTGCAGTTTTTAGACGGTGTCAATGAGTGTCTTTTTCCCTTCTAAAGCATCTCTCCAATTTCCAGTCCAAACTTCCTTAGAAGTTTTCACCCAGTGGCCAATCCTAAAACACCTGCCTATCAGTCAAGTGGAAATTAAGGAAGTATTTTTCATTTTTGCAGAATGAAATAAAAAGTGAGATTGAATACTTTCAGAAGACAGGCTCTCTTTAGTTCATTGCCTCTTGGAAAATGCTGTGTATTCTCATCCTTCACTCCGTCCTTTACTCATGAAAACATAGTTAGTAACTGTCTGAGTGTTACAGGTTCCTTGCTTGTTCTCAGTCCTTGATTCTGCTCTCTTTGACTGATATAGTGCATGTTCTACTTAAAACAAGAGAGGTTCTGTAACAGAGGTCAGGGAGTTGCATTTCACAAAACAGCAGTGGGTGAATCAAATACTAGATCATGTTACTTTCTTTGTTTAATTGACTCCCACACATTCCCCCAATATGTATCTCACACCTATGCATTCTTATTAATCCTTATTACACCCTTGGATTTCTACATATGTGGAGGTAGAATGAAAAAGAATATACTAAACTTTGCCCCATCCTTGTTGTGTTTATTGGCCTTTCGGCTGCACAGAAGGAGTCTGTGGACAGGTGAAGCAGTCACTCTCAAGCAAGGAGGAGAAACTTTCCTATGTTTCCCTTCCTCCTTGTGTTTAGACATGACTCAAGGGACAAATGAAGAGTACTATATGTTCAGCCATTAAACTCATTGATGGATTGATATTTATTTCCTGCCTTTATTATTTTTATTGTTGTGTCCGGCGCACTGCCTGATGACGGGAGCACGCATCCTGATTGGTTGCAGCAAGCGCAAGAGTTTTCGCGCTTGCAGATTGGTTAGTTAATTTGACAGTAGGGTATAAAAGGCTGTCTTTTCCTCAGCTGTTCTGTTCTGTCAGTTCTAGTGTTCCTGCATTAAATAAATGAAGTTAGATGTTCCGAGTTGCCTTGTTATTGCTACCCTCAGTATTTAATACTGGCGACGAGGGTTGAGGATTGCTCCACGGCCTGCATAGTACCGTCTCCATGAGTTTTGCTGCCTTAGCGCTCCAACAGCGTTATTGCTGTGATGGCCCCGCCAACCTTCGCCCCTTTCGATGCAGCTACTGAAACCTGGGACGCGTATGAAGCGCGTTTTGAATGTTTTTTAGAGGCCAATGATTACACCGACCTATCCAGCAATTGGAAACGGGCCCATTTCTTGAACTCCTGTGGCCCTGAGGTATTTGCTATGGCCAGGGCATTATTAGCTCCTTTGTCTGTACACACAGTTTCCTGGGAGACATTGAAGGAGAAATTTAGAAACCATTATTCTCCTACCCCATCTCTCATCGCACGCCATTTTAACTTACGGCAAGTGCTTCAGTAGGAGGGGGAGTCAATCAACCTCTATGTGGCTTGCCTAAGGACCGCTGCTCTCGATTGTGAATATCAGGACTTGGATGATGCTTTGGTAGAGCAGCTGGTATGCGGGATCAGAAACATTAGATTGCAGAGGCGGCTTTTGGCTAAGAGAAACTTAGATCTACCTACAGCCATAGAGGAAGCCCAGGTGGCAGAAATGTTGGAAAAATCCACTGCTGATATTTGGAAATTTCATTCCCCTGTTGCCCCACCTGCTGCAACTGTACACCTGCAGGAGGTTGCCTCTGATGAAACCTCTGAGGAGGCGGATGTCAGTCTCCTGAAAGCCACCAAAGCCCGGGGTTTTGGCCAGGGGCTGAAGAAAAAGCCTCCTGCCTCTTGTCTTGGCTGCGGGGAGCATCACCCGAGGGTTTCCTGTCATTTTCGATCTGCCATTTGTCGCCGTTGTGGCAAGTAGGGCCACATCGCCTGGGTTTGCCGTTCTTCACCCAAGCCTACCATTGCCTCCAAGCCCAGGCGTCCAGCGAATGAAGAGTGTTTTGCCATTTTTTGTGGCTGCCGGGTGGAAGATGTCACCGCCCGCCCTGCTGTGTCCGGGGAGTCTAAACTATGGATGACTGTCAAAATCGAAGGATCTGACTGCCGTATGGAGGTCGACATGGGGTCGTCCAAGTCTATTGTGACCTGGAAAGTGTTGAAGTGCCTAATCCCCACAATTCAAAAGAGCCAGCTTCGTTCCTGTCCTGTCAAACTGTGGGACTATCAGGGAAATTACATCCCTATCCTAGGGCATGGCCAGTTCCTAGTAGAGAGAGAGGGGTCCGTGGGGCGTTTGCCTCTGATTGTAGTCGATGGGTCCCTTCCTAGCCTTCTTGTCTTGGATTGGTTCCGTTCCCTGGGGTTGGAAATTTCGGGAATTCACTCCATGTGTGTGGATGAATTCTCTGCCTTATCTTCTGAATTTGCTGATGTGTTCGAGGACTCTTTAGGTAAATATACAGGCTCCCCAATTTCCCTGAACCTCGACCCTGGGATGGCCCCGATACGCCTCAAGCCTCGCCAGGTGCTGCTGGCCCTGCGTCCTAAGGTCGATGCTGAGCTGGACAAGGTCATTGCCCAAGGGGTTTTAGAACTCACCAACCATTCTAGATGGGAGACCCCTATGGTGATACCGATTAAGCAGGACAGGTCTATAAGGATTTGTGCTGATTTTAAATGCATGTTAAATAAGGTGTTGCAAGCTAATCCGTAGCTTACCTGTTGTCCAGCACTTACTTCACTCCCTAGGGCCGGGCTCCATTTTTGCTAAATTAGATTTAGCTCAAGCGTACCAGCAGCTCCTGGTGGATGATGCTTCTGTGGAAGCTCAGACCATCGTGACCCACCGGGGAGCATTCAAATGCTGGCGCCTACAATTTGGCATAAACGTCGCTCCTGGCCTCTTCCAAAATCTAATGGAGCATCTGCTTCATGGGCTACCTGGCGTCATACCGTACTTTGACGATGTGCTCATCTCTGCCTCTTGCCGGAGTGAGCTCATCGCTCGGGTTAGGGCTGTCCTTCTCCATTTTCGGGAATCTGGCCTCAAATTGAAAAAGCACACACGTATGATAGGCGTTCCCTAAATTGAATTTTTAGGATATCTGGTTGATGCCAAGGGGATCCATCCAACCCCCTCAAAGGTGGCTGCCATCAAACATGCCCCAGCTCCCACCTGTCGCTCGGAGCTTCAATCATTTTTGGGGCTGTTGAATTTTTATAATATGTTTTTGCCCCACAAAGCCACAGTGGCTGAGCCACTCCACCGTTTACTGGGTATAGACACACCTTGGTCATGGAACCATGTTTGTGCCCGCTCCTTCCAGGCTGTCAAAGATTTACTTACCTCATCGGCTGTACTGGTACAACATAGCTCTTTCTTGCCCCTTACCTTGACGGCTGATGCGTCACCTTTTGGCATAGGTGCTGTGCTCAGCCATAGGTTCCTGAATGGTTTGGAGGCTCCTATTGCATTTTATTCGAGGAAGTTGTCCTCTGCTGAGCGATAGAGAAGCTTTGACCACTGTTGCCTCCATCAAGCATTTTCATGAGTATATCTGCGACCGGCATTTTGAGTTGGTGACCGACCATAAGCCGCTCCTTGGGCTTTTGACTGGACACCATCAACCCCCCCCCAAGTCCTATCTCCCAGGATGTCCCGTTGGGCTGTTTTCTTGGCTGCCTACGATTACACCCTGATCTACCGTCCTGGCAAATTGATATCGCATGCGGACGTGCTCAGTCGTTGTCCCTTGCCTTTATCTGTTGTCGATCCTGCACCAGCCCTATTAGTCCTCTTGGTGGACAAGTTTAACAGCCCATTGACTGCCGCTGACATTGCAGCTCACTTCCTCCGCGACCCCGTACTCTCCCAGGTTCTGGATTGGGTAGGCAGGGGTTGGCAGCATCTTTCATGCCATATAAGGTCCGCCAGCACGAATTGTTAGTTCAACTAGGTTGTCTATTGTGGGGTAATAGGATGGTGGTTCCCCTCAAACTGCAGCCTGCAATAATGCAGTCATTGCACGAAAGTCATCTGAGCATCGTCCGGATGAAAGGTCTCAGCCGGAGTTACGTTTGGTGGCCTAATATAGATCAGGACATCGGAGAGTGGGTTGCTCATTGTCAGAAGTGCCAGTTATTCAGACCAGCTGCCCCCGTCTCTGTTCCCTGTGACTGGGAGGCCCCCAGGGGGCCGTGGTCGTGAATCCATCTGGATTTTGCTGGCCCTTTCAGAGGCCGCATGTTCCTAATTGTGGTTGATGCCTTCTCTAAGTGGGTGGAGTTAGAGCAGATGGCATCCACCACATCCGAAGCGGTCATTTGGGTGTTACGCTGCCTATTTGCCACCCATGGACTTCCGAATGTACTGGTGATGGACAATGGGCTGCAATTCACAGCGGCCGTGTTCCAACTATTTTTGGTCAACCTGGGAATCTGCCATGCCCAGGTCGCCCCGTATCATCCGGCTGCAAAGGACAAACTGGCTCACTTGACACCCACAGACTGGCAGGACAGGGTATCAACATATCTTTTCTCCCAACACACGACACCGTGTCTGACCATGAACAGAAGCCCGGCAGAGATGTTAATGGGCCGCCACCTGTGAACCATTTTAGACCGGCTGCACCCCACCTATGCACTGGCGGACCCTCGTGGTGGGCACCCAGTCACCAGGGCGTTTGAGGAGGGGGCATTAGTTTTTGCCCACAATTATGGGGGTGAACCGTGGTGGTTACCCTGTCGAGTGACTATGGTAACTGGCCCCTGCTCTTACAGAATACTACTCGATGATGGCCGGACATGGCGGCGACATGTGGACCAACTGCGCGGATGCCACCCAGCCGTTCCGCAGGGGAATGTAGCAGTCATGCCAGGGATGCCCCAGGATGTGCCACTGACCCTTCCGAGTCCCAGCGCCATTTCTCCTAGCACCGTGCCAGTGGATGGGACCGCAACATGGCACGCACCTGTTCCTGTGCCTGGTTCTGAGGGGTCATTACAGTCGCCTGCTGTTCCGCTGGCCAACATGGACCATGCACCACCAGAGGTCGCTCCACTCCCTAGACGGTCGGGGTGATTGTGTAAGATTATGTATGTTTCATCCGGGGAGGAAGGAGTGTTGTGTCTGGCGAGCTGCCTGATGACGGGAGCGCGCATCCTGATTGGTTGCAGCAAGTGCAAGAGTTTTCGCGCTTGCGGATTGGTTAGTTAATTTGACAGCTGGGTATAAAAGGCTGTCTTTTCCTCAGCTGTTCTGTTCTGTCAGTTCTAGTGTTCCTGCGTTAAATAAATGAAGTTAGATGTTCCAAGTTGCCTCGTTATTGCTACCCTCAGTATTGTTGTGTTTATTGCCCTTTTGGCTGCAAGAAGGAGTCTGTGGGCAGGTGAAGCAGTCACTCTCAAGCAAGGAGGAGAAACTTTCCTATGTTTCCCTTCCTCCTTGTGTTTAGACATGACTCAAGGGACAAATGAAGAGTACTATATGTTCAGCCATTAAACTCATTGATGGATTGATATTTGTTTCCTGCCTTTATTATTTTTATAAACAACATAAAGCTGTGAACATACTTAATACTCTTTCTTCCTCCTATTTTCCCCACAACATCAACCATGTTTGGTGAGTTGGGGGTGAGACAGAGTGATTGGCCCAAAGTCACCCAACCAGTTTTCATGCCTAAGGCAGGACTTGAACTCACAGTCTCCTGGTTTCTAGCCTGGTGCCTTAACCAGTAGACCAAATTGGCTTTTTATACAAAGCTTTTCATCTACATGTACTCATGCAGTTTTACACCGAACTCATGAATCTAATTACTCCACAACTAAAACTATCACCTTAATTACTTTTTAAAATTTATTTCTTCTGCAAGTACAAAGAAAATCTAGAAAAGAATATAATGAACAAAAACAGATTAAAAGGAGATTTACAAACATACAAACATCCTGCTTGAGCAGGGGGCTGGACTAGAAGACCTCCAAGGTCCCTTCCAACTCTACTCTATTCTATTCTATAGTCAAGTTAGCTAAAAAATAAAAAGGGTATTAATATAAGTCTACACTTTGAAAATTTGAAAAGCACTAATATGCCATTATATAAATATCATTATTGTATAATAATTGCCAACTTGGCAAAGCCAACTGAGCATACTTTATGGGGATTGCTATCATCTCACCCCTTATCTTAGATGAAATGCCAGAAGAAACCACTGGGGGATGTTGGACTTTGCTGGCATTGATTCTCCAGACTTCTTTTTTTTACTAAAGTACCCAGAGTTGTGATAATTGGGATGGCATGACAAATTTGTGAATAAATAAGCTGATTGGGAATTACTATGCTTTGTAACTTTTCTCAGCTCTTGAGTATGACGCACAACTGCAAAGCAATCCATTTCTTCAAATTTGTTGCATGTGTCAGATCCCTAAAAGTGATACTGCCATTCAATTGGAAGAAGGGGAAGACTTGGATTCAATTTACTAGCATTGCCTGTGTCAACAGATATTTTACAACCTATATCCTGACGCCAAAGAGCCCTGAGATCCTCCTTACCTGGAGGAATTTTTATGATAGCCATGTGGGTTGTTTCATTTTAAAGGATAACAGTGTGAATGCATGGTTGTTCGAATTCTCAGGGAAACTAGTAAAGAAAGCATCTTCACACTTGTGTATTGGCTAAAATCTGCATTCTAACTTAAAGGGAGGGGTCTCTACTGCTTTAATCCTACTTGTCTTGCCTAAGGGTATTCAGATCTTGCTTTAAATGGGTGGCTATCACTTCTGCTTAATAAAAGGTCTCTTTTGAACAACCATATTTCAAGAGTTTTTACTTTCTTAAGTTGGAAGGAGAGGTAATCCTTACAGCATGTAAGAAATTTCCTTGTGTGAAGCAGGATATTACATGTCCCAGAGCAACCCTTCATTATATTGATTCAAATCACTTTGCTCCTGTCTTTTTTCCTTTGCGTTTAATATGTACATATATGTTATTTAGCAACCCCTTAAATTTCCCTGGTGCTGAATCTGACTATTGATCAGTTCTGAGATTTTAAACGTCTGCATCGGGGTGAAATTCAAAATTTTTCCCTACCAGTTCTGTGGGTGTGGCTTGGTAGACATGGCTATGCGGTCATGTGACTGGGTGGGTGTGGCTAGGTGGTCATCTGGTCATGTCATTTCAGTGCCATTGTAACTTTGAATGGTCACTAAATGAACTGTTGTAAATTGAGGACTACCTGTACATGCAGAAGTTAATCCTATTAATTTCAAGGGACCTGCTGGATTTGGCTCCCTTCTGAACATGTAATTTCCAGAATAAAGTTATTGGCTTCATAATAACTTGGTGGATGGAATGGTTGTTAAATTGAGGGCTACCAGTATGGACTTCAACCTCCAGAATTCCCCAGCTTTCTTTTTGCTGCAGATCCCATATCCAGTGTCAAGATGAAGAGATGAGACAGCATTTTATCAATAAAAAATTAATTTTGAATTATTAGCTTTATATGATCACAATCTTAAAACCAGACTTACGGATGTAAAGATATAGGCAGATTTCATGTAAGAAAAGCTAGAATATTTGCAAGCTGCTAACCAATTTCACATATACTAGCTAAATAACAAGTTTCACAGAACACAGCAGGAATAAATTGACACTGACAATAGGTAGTCCTCAACTTGCAACTACTCATTTAGTGACCATTCAAAGTTAGAACAACAGTGAAAAAATTGACTTATGACCATATTTCACACTTATGTCCATTGCAACATCCCCATGGTCATGTGATCAAAATTCAGACAATTTTGCAATCTTGGGAGGGGCATCTGTGCTGCAATCCCAAGGAAAGGACACGCTGCATGAAAATCCCCCCCCCACTTTTCCTGCCGATCGTTCTTTATTTGGGTTGCAGCACAGACACACATCCCCAAAATGCTCCATCTGAAGCCTTCAGCCTTGCAATTCTGGAAAGGACGTCTGTGTTGAGATCCCAAAGAAAGAATGGTGGGTGTATGTGTGAGAGAGAGGGAAAAAGAGAGAGAGATCCGATCCAATCTCGGAGAGTTATCCAGGGCTGGCAGCAATGTTCTCTCTGTCATCGTCATCCCCCCCTCTCTCACACACAGGTCCCTCACCCTCCCAACCCTCCCAAAGCAGCCACATCCCTTCACTAACTTACTTTCCAGCTCCGTTCTCCACTGTCACGTGCAGGGCAAGAAAAGTAGTCTTTGGGACTACGGTAAAAAAAACCTTCCAACATCTACATTTCATGAATTTATAGATTATTACCATTCATCTTCTAAACAACACATGAAATTAGACAATACTGGATTCTTTGTTAAATTGTGCATCTCAAAATGAAGGCAATTCAAGACTGAGAAAACTACTTGTTATAGTTTTTTGTGTCAGATCAGCGTAACACAGCACAAGTCTTATACGGCACGGGAGCCGAGATAAGTCCAACAACAGGGGTCAGGTCCAGATCATCTTTAGATGTTCCTGGGGGTGGCTGGAAGGTAAATTTCTGCAAGAGGCTGGTAAAGAAGAGGAAAAGTTCCATTTTGGCAAGGTTCTCACCTGCACATACTCTCCGACCTGGAAGAAAGCATAGATGGTAAAAAAAGAGAGGTGGGGGGGAGAGAGAGAGAGAGAGAGAGAGAGAGATTTATGTTTATTGGTTTCTTAAACTATTTCACAGGGTTTCCCAATATTCTTTGGTCATAGAGAGATCAGCATAGAGGGGGAAAAAATAACATTTCAAAGATATGGAAAGAAGTAAAAATGCAGTAAAGGAATGGAGACCGAGAATTTTTCCAACTAATAAATGGCAGCAGATTTCTGAATTTGAAGATAAAGTCAAAAAATTAATGCCAACGCCGGAAAAACAGATGTGGGTATTATCCTTAAGATTTTTGATTCCCGAAGAGAGCAATTAAAATATTGTAGGGTAAGGTGCTTGTTCAGATATTGATGAGGCCAAGATATGTGTTGGGATGAGTGGATTATTACTCAATTGGACATAATCCAAAAATAACTTTTTAGGCCTCTCCAGGGCAACCCTTCTGCTTATCTAATTCTCTGCTCTTTTGGGGGGGGGTTTAGTTCTTTGAATAGAGAAAACGTCAGAAAAAGGATTTTTGAAAAGGATGCTAATAAATATCCAATTGTGGTGCAGTCATGTATATTTTCATCCTGGTGCCATTGCAGGTAACCTTCAATTTACAAGCGTTCGAAGTTACACTCTTACTACTGTTGCAGCATCGCCATGGTCACGTGATCAAAATTCAAATGCCTGGCCACTAACTCATATTTATGACGGTTGCAATGTCCCCGAGTCACCTTCTGAGGCCTTGTGACAAAGAAAGGCAATGGGGAAGCCAGATTCACTTAACAACCGGTTCTTACTTAACAACTGCAGTGATTCACTTAACAATCTGGCAAGAAAAGTAAAGTAAAATGGGGCAAAGTTCACTTAACAAATGTATCATTTAGCAACAGAAATTTTGGGCTCAATTGAGATTGTAAGTCAAGGACTACCTGAACAATAAAAACTCTGAAGCCTCTCCTAGAATGTTATGAATATTATCAGTGCCACACTGGCTGCAGAGCATGGCTTTGGCACAGCTTGTAGGGAGATTTGCTAAGTGTCTGTTGAATAACATCGCTCTATCTCTGTGTACTCTGTCAAGGGGAAAATATTATTCCCTCTGTCCTCACTGCCCAGCTTACAATGAAATCAGGGCCAAACTACTGACCGTAGTTGAATTCAAGGGCTTGGACTTCGAATGACTGAATTAGATTTTTTCAGATGTGTTTCTAAGCACTAGAATTCAGGATTCTATTTTTATTTTGTTGTCATTTAAACTTAGAAAGAATTTTTAAAATGTATTTAATTGTAGCCCTGGTTTAATTTCCCTTCTCTCTGATGCTCTTCCTTTACCATCTTATTTATTTTGCTTTGGTGCACTTTATGTTCTGATACATTGCTATGATCTAACAATAAAAGCTTAGGAAAAGCTAATAAAGGGGTCAAACTATGAAGAGCCAAAGTCTGTGTCCATCTGAAGGTCCCAGTCAGCCAGGAAGCTGAAAGACAAGATTCATCCCAGACTGCCAAAATGCGGAAATGCTGATACTGAGCATAGCAGGAATAACAGTAACTCATGCACAGGGTTGATGATTGCCCAGCCAGACTTTGGAATCAACTAGTTCCTGGGTGAGCCTGGCCACACATGTTGTCCATGAGGTCTAAACTTTATTAAAATAAGGTTTATTTATTTGGTTACCACCTTTAAAGCGCTCCATGGCTTAGGACCTGGTTATCTACGGGACCGCCTACTACCACCAATAGCCTCCCACCGGCCAGTACGCTCTCATAGAGAGGGACTCCTCCGGGTGCCGTCAGCCAAACAATGTCGGCTGGCGACCCCTAGGGGGAGAGCCTTCTCTGTGGGGGCACCTACCGTCTGGAATGAGCTCCCCCCGGAGATACGGAGGATCCCGGATCTGCGCACCTTCCGCCGCGCTGTGAAGACCTTCTTATTCCAGCAGGCGGGCTTGGCCTAATCTCTTCCCTTTTAAATATGTAAATTTTAATCTGTTTTTAAATTATTGGGGTGTTTTAATCTGTCTGGGCCAAAATAATTTAATTTGATTTTATCTGGTTTTTAAATTTTTTATGTCTATGTTATTTTATTGTTTGGCTGTTCACCGCCCTGAGTCCTTCGGGAGTAGGGCGGTATACAAATCGAATAAATAAATAAATAAATAAATAAATAAATGAGATTAAGATTGTATAACTTGTTTTCTTTTCAAACAAGGTGTTAAGGGTTGCCTTTTATGGGACATAATCTATGACATCAGAGAATCTTACCTGCAGAAAATGGCATGAATGCATCCCTCTTCACAAATTTTCCTTCAGAGTCAAGAAAATGTTCAGGGTAGAATTTATGTGGTTTCTCCCATTGAGATTCATCATGGAGCACAGAAGTCAGCAAGGGAATGATGTATGTGCCCTAAAAAGTGAAAGGATAAAAGGTTGATATGGAAAAGAATATGTGCATTTAATGCATAGTGATAGAAAAATGAATTATTCCTGTAAAAAGCATAACCTGAGTAACACCATTTTAAACACCATGTTTTACCTGGTAAAATTCCGAGATGGGCCTGTTTGGGGCCTGCCCATTCCAGAAGGGGAAGTCCACAAATAACGATACCATTTAGCATGGAAACATCTGTGTAGGGTATTTTTGAAGGGTATTGTTGGAGGGGAATTTCCGGGGCGGAACATGTGCCAAATATATTATATAAGACCTGAAACTAATGCTCGGGGGAACTGTTTGCATCAGTTTGTATCGGGCTTCTGTATCCTGAAAACTGTATTTAAACCATGTAATCGAAGTGGTCAGACGTCTTCTCTTTCATGGGAGAACCCTTTTGCAAAAGCTTGAAATATATATATAGCTATATATATATATTTTTAATAAATCCGCTGTTTTTTCTTGTTCACGCTCTCTATTTCACTTATTATATGGTAATGCTGATTTCTGCATTTAACAATTGGCGCCCAAACAGGGACTTGAAGAAGTCCTTCTGGAATGGAATTTTTAGCTAGGGGCCAGTGGGTACCCACGCTGATTTTAGCGGTCTGGACC
Organism: Pantherophis guttatus; assembly: GCF_059756535.1. Classification (NCBI taxonomy): domain Eukaryota; kingdom Metazoa; phylum Chordata; class Lepidosauria; order Squamata; family Colubridae; genus Pantherophis; species Pantherophis guttatus. The sequence continues at coordinate 189,145,559 of NC_142063.1, forward strand.
GGGTGGTTCTTTTCCAGAGGGAATTGCTCTTCTTTAACCTGATGTGACAAGGACCTGAACAACTGAGCAGGGAGGTCTGAGCCATGTGGGATCAGGAATACAGTGCACTGACCCAGAGTGAGTATAAGTACGGGGTACTTATGGGATGTCTCGCTGGGGTGGTCTGACTCCTTGGATGTCTGGTGCCATGTGGATGTTGAGATGCATTAGACATGATTAGTACTTACGTTAAACATGCTAACCTGAGCTTTCCTCTGCAGTTCCATTTTCTGGGCGATTGGAGTGGTCAGAGGCTAAGCGTGTTGAGTGGATTTTTTAAAAGAAAAGGAGTTCAAATAGGGAAGTATCGGCTTTAGGTATAAATAGATAAGTAACTATGATGCCCCGACATGGAATATTTGTTAAGGATCCTGGAAATTAATCCTGGAATTTTGTAAAGTGTTTATTGAGAACTAAGTATTAGGCTTGGAGCAATATTCAATTTAAAAAAATTATTAAAATTATATTTCCATTTGATCTGCATTTTTAATTAACTATCTGGTTGAACACTGATTTATTTTATGCACCTCTTGCTGGACTATAAATGTGAACTTTTTATCTCTTTTTACTGCTTTGCTTTGGGGTTATCAAACAATTTCGCTTTTGCTGCATGGCAGCCTATTGTGCAAAGACTTTCTCCTTGATAACTTCACTATTGAGTTGATTTGATTTTTATTTGCATCAGATTTCTACTGCCAAGGATTTTGTATTTTACTACTTCTTAAAATAACTGTTTCATTTTTCTTTTTTATATATCTTTGATCTTTTTTCTTTTTCTTTTTAAATAAATGGGGATCTTCCATTTCTATTTACTCTCTATTGTGGGAAATATCTTTATTTTTTCTATGGTTATTTTGTTATGGAATATCTACTTCTTTTGTCCTTGAGAGGAATTGCCAATGTTTTCTTGCCAATGTCTGGTTATAAAAGAAATTTGGATTTTATTAAAAATGAAAATAACAATAAATCAAGGATTTTGAATATTAGCAAATCTTTGAAATTCATGAATTACAGCATCGGTGTAAGGCATTTTGACTCGGTGGTCAGTCCTTGGTTGAATATCACCAATCTCTCTTGCAATTTCTGCTTGGATCTTACCTGGGAGAACAAAATGATATTATGTATCAAGATGATTCATGTACTGATCTTTTTAAACCGCCAGAAGTCATGTAGTCTCCAAATTGCTGAATAAAATAAAATATTTTTTTCTTTGAAGAACTGGTGCTAAACCGTGAAGGAACTTTGTCAGATATTAGAGGAACAAAGCAGATTCCTATAGGAGGAAATATCAGAAGGATATAGAGAACAAATTCATAAGAGCCTTGGTGGCACAGCAGACTAAAGTGCTGTTAAGTAGCACCAGCTGCCTGCAATTACTGCAAGTTCAAATCTCACCAGGCTCAAGGTTGACTCAGCCTTCCATCCTTTCGAGGTAGGTAAAATGTGGACCCAGATTGTGGGGGCAATAAGCTGACTTTGTATAAAAAAGAACACCGCATTGGGGGGGGGGAGCGAAAGCCCTACTAAGCAGATATATACAAAAGTATGAAGGCTATTGCTTAACGCATTGTAAGCTGCCCTGAGTTTCCGGAGAAAGGGTGGCATATAAATCGAACCAATAAATAAATAAATAAATATGAGGGAAATATTACAAAGATACAGAAATATTATTAGTAATTATAAAAGTAGAGTTCAACATTTGCATCAGTACATCCAAACATATTTCACCTGCTCTATTAGAAAATAAGGTGATGAAACCAAGTATGTTTGTGCTTGATATTTCATGATATTAATCTCTTATCTCATGCGTTCACACTTTTCTTCTTCTTTCTCCTTGTAAGAATATTTCCATTTAGAGAAGAGATTTTCCTCCATTTATTTTGTTCTTAGTATTTAATTCCTTCAAAAATTTGGAAATATTACATTCTGTTAATCATGAATGTAACTGTTCCTTTAATCTTTTACTCTCATCTTTCTTCTTTCAACATGTTTTCTGATGTGATGCTATAAGTTTTCCTGTTTCATTTGCATTTCCAAAATGATTTTGTTTGACATATTTTAATGTTCTTTTTGAAATCATGTGCCCATATCACAGAGGAAATCTGCATTTCTTTGATAGTGAGAACCTTAGAGATGCAACACATATGAATCCTTGAGTACACTTGGTATCTTGTGGAAAGAAACATAATCGCTTGCTGTTGGATTTTCAACCTCTATCAGATTTTCTGATATTCTCTGATATTCTCTTCTATTGGATTTTCAATCTCCCAAAATTGGTCAAATATCCACATCATGAAAAAAATTTCTTGAGTTTGTGTGAACTCTGTAGACCTCATCAATATCTCTTTGTATATTGTCTTTATCTCTTTGCGTTGCCTCTGCTAAAATTTCCACCATTTTCTTTCCTAAATCTTCGTCTTTATTTTCCATGATATTCTGAAATCTACGTTAGAATGATGCTTTCTCCACTTCCAAATACACAATCGATTCTTCTAGTTCCTTACTGATTGACACATGTTTTTGTTCCAACGTCTCTATTTTCTTATCTGTTTGTTCCATTTTTGATTCCACTGTTTGGATCTTTTGTTCGTTTCTGGAAATATTCTGTTGGATTTTTTCTATTTTATCATCCATTTTTTAAATATTTTCCTTCATTTCTCCCATATCTGGTATGTTATGTTCCAAATGATGATCTGTCTGTATTCGAAAGTCCCACATGATCTTTTCGGATATAGGTATGTCATATATTTTACATAATGACCAGTGGATTAATTTAGCAACTTGGTCGTGTCTAGCTTTATAATCAGTTTGTGCGATTTTGCTGCATTCACATATTAAATGTGAAACAGTTTCGACTTTGTTGTTGCAAAGTGGGCAGTTTGGATTATTGGTGGATTTTTGTATCTTTGCTTTCATGGCATTAGTTTGTAGTGCTTGTTCTTGAGCAGCCAGTATTAAACCTTCTGTTCCTTTCTTGATGCCCATGTAAGGTTGTCATCACATTTTCCTTCAATGTTTTTCAAGTGCTGTCCATGCAAAGCTTTGGTTTTCCATCTGTTTAATCTGTCATCCAGCTGTTTTTCCTTATATTCTGCCTTATATTCTGTTCTATATTCTCTATTCTATAAAAACATTTTTATAATGTTTTCACAGCCAGCAGCAATTTTTCTGTACTTTGATTCACATAATCATTCAAACTTCATTTTTCTTCTCCTACAGTTTGATGGATTTGCAATAGTCCTCTGCCCTGTATTTTTCTTCGCAGGTACAACCTGTCAATGTCACTTTGTGGATGTAAAGCATGGTACATATTGAAAAGTTTGCATGTTTTCCGGTCCAAGTTTTCCAGTTCAGCCAAAGTCCAGTTGATTATTCCAGCTGAGTAGCGTATCACTGGAACTGCCCATGTATTAATGCCTCTAATTATGTTTCCAGCATTCAACTTTGATTTAAATATTTTGCGGACCCTCCTGATGTATTCCTTTTGCATTGACTCTTTGACTTTTCCATTCAAGATGTTATCTGCTTCCAATATGCCTAGGTATTTGTAACCATCATCCTTTGCTAATGCTTTTACTATGTTTCCATTTCCCAGTTCTATTCCTTCTATTTTTTTCATTTTTCCTTGCTGCATGGATAATATAGCACACTTTTCAAGTCCAAAGTTCATTTTGATGTCGCTGCTGAACCGTTGAACTGTGTTGAGTATTGATTTAAGTTCAGTGGGGCTTTTCGCATCTATTTTTAAGTCATCCATGTATAGTAGATGATTTATCTTGCCATCTTGGCTTGAGATTTGGTATCCCAGTTTTATGTTTCGTAGGATTATTATCAATGGAATTAATGCGATGTTGAACAGTAGTGGTGAAAGTGAGTCCCCCTGGAAGATTCCTTGTCTGATGTTGACTTCACCAATGTTCTCCCCATTTGCTGTTAGAACTGTTTTCCATTTTTGCATATTTGCTTTCAAAAATGTACAAATATTTTTTCTGATTCCAAAGTTTTCCAGACAGGGGTTAATCCAGCTGTGGGGTAATGAGTCAAATGCCTTCTTGCAATCAATCCATGCCATATTTAAATTTGTTTTTCTTCGTTTTGCATTTTTTAGTACCATTTTGTCAATGAGCAGCTGATCTTTTGTTTCTCTTGATTTTTTATAATTTCCCTTTTCTTCTACTGGATACAAACTGTTTTCCATCAGATGATTGAATACTGAATGTGCTAGTATTCTTGTAAAAAGTTTGAATGTTGTTGGCAGACAACTAATTGGGCGATAGTTGCTTGGCTCTGTGCCCTTTTCTGGATCTTTCATTATCAGGTATATTCGACCGGCTGTTAACCATTCTTCGCTTGCTGCATTTTGAAGCATTTGATCAAATTGAGTGGCCATGCGATAATGGAGGCTGGTCAGGTATTTTACTGCAGTATCCATGCAGTTCATTCACGCCAGATGCACTCCAGTTCTTGACCTTCTTTGCTTGTTTTGCAACCATGTCAGTTGTTATTACAATATTTTCCATTTTATTTCATGTTGTTTGTTGTTGAATATCTTTGATCCAGGAGGCAGTTTTGTTGTGTTCCACTGGGTTTTCCCACAGTTCTTTCCAAAATTTCAAAGTTTTTTCTTTACATGGGTGAACATTAGTTTGGACTCAATTTTCATCAAGGGACTGATACAAGAGGTTTTGGTTTCTTCTAAACTGGACATTTTCATGATATTGTTTAATTCATCCTTCGTATCTTTCCATTTTCTTTGCTGTTGTTATTACACGTTGCTTTAGTTCTTCCATGATTTCCATTATTGTTTTTTCCTCCAGGTTGTATTTATTGTGTAAACTACTTTTTAGCTTTTTCTTATTTAGTTTTCCTTCTTTCAAGTACTTCAGATTGCTGAATCCCCTCATAGTGTTTTTTATTTTATTTTCAAGTCAAATTTTCCACTTTGGTGTTCCAGCAGGTTTCTTTTTGGCATTTTATAACCCAGTTCTGCAGTTATAATGGCGGCTGTGCTATACATTAGTTGGTTGGTTTCATATGGTGTGCTGGATGGGATGGAGGTTAAAATGCTGTTCACAGCAGTTAGTAGACCTTTCACTTGTTTGCTATGCACTTCACAAATGGTAGGTAGTCTTTTTCTTTCTATGTTTTCTTTTATGTGGTTTTCAATCTTTTCTTTCAGCATTTTTGCTAGATCACTTAGCTCTACACTTTCAAGTTGTTGCACAGGAGGAATTTCATCCTGTATGTTGGTTTCTTCCACTGGTTGGTCAGTTTGTTCAGGTGTTGGAAAAGTTTCTTCATCCTGTTCATCATTGGCTGTTGTTTTCTTTTTAGCCAATATTTCTAGATGTTGCATTTCCACATCTGTGAAAACTTTATTACGGATGATGAAGCGTCTTTCATCCATTAATCTTTGTTCAGTTACATCACTTTCCGGGTGTTTTTCCTTCCACAGTTGCATCATTCTTTTTTTGAAATCCTCTGACTGATGGTTCTGCCTGGTAATAATATTTGATGATTTCTCAATTTTTTTCAGTTGTCCAAGTTTTGCGCTTTTGTTTTAGTCACTTTGCAATTGCACGCCCTGGTTCTCTAGAAGTAACAACTGAGCCTCTTTTTCGACAGATGTCCAGGAGCCATAGCATCTGATGTAGTCCTTATTGACCCGGGCAATGCTTGATCCAGTGTGGATTTTTGTTGATTCCCTCTCATCATTAGTGATAGTAGGTGCTTTGTTGGTTCACAGTGGCTAAGCCACTACTGATCCAAAAATGATAATTCCATAACCGTAGGAACTGCACCGAATAGCTGTCCAGGCCCAGCCATGGCTACCTAACTGTTTGTTTAATGGCAGAAAGGCAGGATAAGGAATGGGGGGAGGAAAGAGGGCTAACTGCCTATTTGGTGGCAGAATCAGGAATGCGGGGAAGGAAAGAGACTTAACTACCTGTTGGGTGGCAGAATCAGGAATTATTATTATTATTATTCTCTTTTATTCTTTAAAAATGAAACTCAGTCAACTGGATATTTAAAAATGCATCACAAATACCATTGACTGGTGCTAATGGTTGATACGGGTTGCTGCCAGCATCCTAGGTATCAACCAAGTACCTTCTTAAAATATATGATGTTCCGAGTAGCACAGTTTTTTGCAGTTCTGCTGGTGTTATTGCAGGAAGCTGCAATTTCTTGAAGTATTTTGTGAAATTCTTGGACATTGTACCAAGTGCCCCGATGACAATAGGTATTACTGTGACATGTTTCATCCATAGCCGTGTAGTTTCTATGGCCAGGTCGCAATATTTCATGATTTTTTTCCAGTTCTTTTTCTTCGACTCTGGCGTCTCCTGGTACTGCGATGTCAATAAATTGTACATTTCGGTTTTCGACAACTGTGATATCTGGCGTGTTGTGTTCCAAGTGATGATGATGATGATGATTACTATTTCCATCTTTTCTACTACCTACTCCATTGGAATCTTACAGTTATTATTACCTTGTAGTTTGTATGTATACTTGTTGTTTGTATGTATACTGAGACCTTATGCATCGGAGAAAAAAATCATTGTGTGTCCAATCACACTTGACCAATAAAGTAATCTATTCTATTCTATTCTATTCTATTCTATTCTATTCTATTCTATTCTATTCTATTCTATTCTATTCTATTCTATTCTATTCTATTCTATTCCATTCCATTCCACTCCACTCCACTCCACTCCACTCCACTCCACTCCACTCCACTCCACTCCACCCCACCCCACCCCACTCCACTCGTATTCTTATTTGAAAGGCAACTTAATTCTTGGCTCATCACTTTGCCTTCATTCAAGTAGCGCGCCAAAATGCCAACTATTTTTAATTTTTATTGCAAGCCAATATTATGAAAGTGCTTACTCTGAATTTCTGGGTACTTCATCATTAGGAGTATGGCCCAACGCAGAGTGTTTGACGTTGTGTCTGTTCCGGCACCAAATAAATCATCTACAAGACCTATAAGATTTTCTTTATGGAAATATCCATCATGTGTCATCTTCATATTCTCCTGAAGTGGATAAAGAAAATACTAGTAGGAGAGCTCAATCTACCCACATGATCAATATTCCTGAAATCTAAGAGGGCACTTCATATGTGGGTAATAGCCTCCCTGAGAGGTTATAGTTGTCCCAGTTTACCAGATTTCTAGAAGGAAATCAAGCAGTTGCACAGAAAGAGAAACGATTGGCGCAAAGAGTTCACCCATTCCCACCCCCACTTGGACCCACTCCTCCAGAAAGGGATCAATATTGAGGGCATTTTTAATGGAGAGAGAAATCCATTAAATCCATGGTTGTAGTTTTAAGTAGCTGCAGATTCTGAAATAAAATAATGAAGAGGGAATGGTTAAAATTACTTTGGAAATTTGTTTGTCCTATATTTCTGAAAGAAAGATCTTAACCAACCTGCAGATTGTATATATGGAGGCTCGTTTTTAAAATATTTTTTTTAAAAAAATTGGTAATAACAGACATGGGTAAAATAATCCATTACCCGCCTTTTCCGAACAAGAAATGATTCAATAAAATTCCTCTGATCATTTTCATCAAGGTCTTGGAGATATTCTATGAAGGTGGTCTGTATGAAATCATGGAGCTCCTTTTGATTCTTCATTATTGTTTTACGAGCACCCAAAAGGAACCCCAACTTGGGAAACAAATTATATAGCTAAAAGAATGATAAAGGAAAACACATATTATGGAAGTTGAACATTTTGAATTTTTCAGGTGGAAATCTCAAACATTTTTGTCAAAACAATGTTATGGGAAGCAACATGCTTTGCTTTTCAACAAAGCTTGAATAACACAGATTCTGCTGCCTGTTTTTCATGGCATTTTTTTTGCCAAATATGAAATTAGATTACCAACACAGCAGGGCTTCCCGCAAGCTGAGCATTTTCCCTAATTATCTTCAGTAGTTGTAAAAATGTGGCATCTTCATATTCATAGCGTTTCCCAAGTAGAATAGAAACTATGATGTTGGAAACAGCAGCAGTGAGAATTCTTGTGATGTCAAAGGGTTTTCCTGGACAAAAACAATAGGTTAAAAAAATTGTGAATAAAACCAGGATTAAATTTGTTTTCTACTGCATTTATACTCAAAATCAGCTTATATAAAGGGAGCATTGCTCACAGAAAGCTATACCTAGTGCTGATAACATTGGAATGAGAATAAAATATTTAACAAAGTTATTATATTGCATCTTCATTAAATTATTGTTTTAAAGTTTTAAAGATCAAATAGCTTGACCGAAAGCAGGGAGGAGCAAGAACTCCAGTTTACAACACATTTTCATGCTTAGATGAAGGACTTGCAACCCCCTCTAAATAGAGGATTTAGAGGAGTCTCTAAAGAAGAATAAGTCTAGAAGTGATTGATGAGAGACTATCGTATTACACTGAATTAACAATTCAAGTCCTCTGGAACCACTTTTCCATCCATAAATCACATTTCTGTAAATATAATTAGCATAAGTTGGACAATGAAACATATTTATAGGGAAAAAACAATGGGTTTAAGACAGGGGTGGGTTCTAAATTTTTTTACTACCGGTTCTGTGGGCGTGGCTTATTTTGTGGGTGTGGTTTGTGGGGGTAATGTGACTGGGTGGGTGCGGCCATCTCCCCCCCCTTTTTTTTACTTGTGGGAGCAGCCTATCTCTTAACCTGCGAGAACAGCCACAGCGTGCCCCCGCCCTCTCTCTCCAAAGTTCCTCGTGGCAGAGGCAGCATTGCTTACCTGCTAAAAGCGCAGCCCTGGCTGCTGTTTCTGCCGCTTCTCCAACCACTCAGAGCCCTGTGTAATAGCGCTGTGGCTTGCTCGAGGTAGCTGCAGTTTGGACTCCCCCCCTTCCTCCATCTTCTCTTACTTGAGTTGGAGCCTCGTGGCGTGGCCAAGGCTGAGGAAGGGTGGGATAGTAGCTGCATGGATCCCCCAGTGCCGCGAGTGTCCCCTGCGCTGCAATGATGAAGTGCTTTGCCAAGGAAAGCAGAGTCTCAGGCTGCTCCTGGAGCAGCCAGGAGAAGGAGAAGCTGGCAGCGTGGAGGCGAGCCGCTCCAGGAGGAGCGGATGGGAGCGCAGCTTCTCACTCATGGAGATCTACCAGTGGGGAAGTGGGCGTGGTAAGAGGTGTGCTGGCCAGGAAGTGGTCATGCTCCCTGGATGGAGAGGGTTGCACAAACCTTTGCTGGAGTGAATGTGCAACCCTCTCCTGCCAGGGAGCATGAACGCTTCCTGGCTCGTGCATTTCTCTCTGCCCCAGCAGTTGCTCCTGGTGCTGCCGGAGAAGCGGCAGCAAGAGAACCGCTCTTGCTGGGGGCAAGGGGGAAGTGGTGGCAGGAAAAGCAGGTCAGGGCTTCCCTCCCTCCAGAGGCCTGGGGCTATGCCAGAAGTCTGCTTGGGTGGGGAGACAAGGAAGCCCTGGACTGCCCATCCTTGCCACCACCGCCCCCTCACCCTTGGTAGCAGTTCTCGCAGAGCAGCTTCCCTGGCAGTGGCAGGAGCAGCTGGCAGGGGAGAGGGGATGGCGGCAGGCTGCAGCAGCCGACAGTTCGAGCTGGCTAAGAGGCAACGTTCCTCCTCCTGCCAGCCTCGAGCTCAGCTCCAGGCAATGTCCAGCCAGCCATACCTGGTCACTCCCTGTGGCAGCCCACGTGGATCCCAGGCAGCGTAACTTCACGGCCTTTCCTCATGGTGGCGGTGATGAGGCAGGCAGGCAGCCGGATGCACGGGAGCGACTGGTGGCAGCGCTTCTGGCTGGCAAAGGGTGGAGTCCTGGGGCTGCATGTGGGCAATGACAACATGGCCGGTGCACATGCGCACTAAGACATTAAGGCCAGCTAATCTGAGACAGATAGAGGAGCGATGTCTTGGTTCCTAAGACCATTGAAAATATGTGTTTTCCGATGGTCTCTTAGGCAATCCCTGTGAAAGGGTCGCTCGACCCCCAAAGGGGTCGTGACCCACAGGTTGAGAACCGCTGTTTTAGAAGCTTCTGATGATCAGGCAAGTCAGCTGGAATCGCCAGAGGCTTTTATTTATTTATTTATTTTATTAAATTTATATGCCCCCCTTCTCCCGTAGGACTCGGGTGGCGCACAGAATAAAAACATGTAACAATAAGAAATCCTAAAAATAGCCAATATAAAACCCCAAACAGAATAAAATCTCATAGCAGATCAGGGAAATTGCTGAAACAGCCATGTCTTCAGGTCAGTGCAGAAAGTGCGGAGATTAGGGGCTGTCTGGAGCCCGATGGGTAACCTATTCCAGAGGGTCGGTGCGGCCCCCGAGAACGCCCTCATCCTGGGGGCCACCAGCCGACATTGTCTGGCCAATGCCACCTGGAGGAGGGCAGCCCTATGTGACCACACAGGGCGGTGGGAGGCCGGTAATGGGAGTCCTGCAAATACCCTGGGCCCATGCCATGTAGGGCTTTATAGGTGAGAACCAGCACCTTGAAGCGGATCCAAAGGGCAACTGGCAGTCAGTGCAGCTCGCACAGGAGAGGTGTTACATGGGAGTAATGGGAAGCTCCCGTAACAACCCACGCGGCCGCATTCTGGACCAGCTGGAGCCTCCGGGTGCACCCCAACGGCAGCCCCATGTAGAGGGCATTGCAGTAATCCAACCGAGAAATAATGAGAGCATGAGTGACTGTACGGAGGGCATCCGTGTCTAGGAAAGGGTGTAACTGGCGCACCAGGCGAACCTGTGCAAAAGCCCCCCTTGTCACGGCCATCAGATGATCCACCAAGGACAGCCAAGAATCAAGGAGGACGCCGAGTTTACGAACTCTTCCAGAGGGAGTCAGCAACTCCCCTCCCATCTGAAGTGATGGGGCAACTAGATCAGGAGATGCTGGCATCCACAGCCACTCAGTCTTGGAGGGTTTGAGTTTGAGCCTGTTTCTACCCATCCAGACCCGTACCATCTCCAGGCACTGGGACATCACGGAAAGGGCATCCCTGGGTTGGTCTGGGGTGGAGATGTAGAGCTGGGTATCATCAGCATACTGATGATACCTCACCCCGAAACTACGAATAATCTCACCCAGTGGCTTCATATAGATGTTAAAGAGCAGGGGGGAGAGAACCGAACCCTGTGGCACCCCACAGGCAAGGGGCCTCAGGGAGGATCTCTGAGCCCCCACCCAAACAAACTGCATATGGCCCAAGAGATAGGAGGAGAACCACCGTAGAACAGTGCCTCCCACCCCCAACCCCCGGAGCCGTCGCAGTAGGATACCATGGTCGATGGTATCGAAAGCCGCTGAGAGGTGAAGTAGCACCAGAATGGAGGAAAACCCCCCATCCTGGGCCCGCCAGAGATCATTCACCAGGGCGACCAATGCCGTTTCTGTGCTGTGCCCATGCCTGAAACCCGATTGGTACGGGTCCAGATAATCCGTTTCCTCCAGGAATTGTGGAAGTTGGTATGCCACGACAGACTCAACAACCTTCGCTATGAAGCGAAGGTTGGAGACGGGATGAAAGTTGTTCAAGGAGGCCGGATCCAGAGCAGGCTTCTTGAGGAGGGGTCGAACCACTGCCTCCTTAAGTACGGCAGGGAAGACCCCCATCCCTCAAAGAAGCATTGATAATTGCCTGGATCCAGTCTCCAGTCACCTCTCTGGTTGCCGTAACAAGCCAGGAGGGACATGGGTCCAACAAACATGAGGAGGCCCCCAATCTACCCAAAATCCTGTCCACTTCATCTATGGAAACAGGGTCAAAGTCAACCCAGATGTTACTTTCAATACTAGCTCCCACTTCCTCATCGGATCCTGCCCAGTCAGAGTCTAAACCCATCCAGATCTGAGTGACTTTGTCTTGCAGAAATTGTGCAAAGTCCTCAGCACTGCCTTGTAAGGGGTCCTCCCTCGCTCCCTGATTGAGGAGGGAGCGGGTCACTCAGAACAAGGCTGCTGGGCAATTTTCTGCAGATGCAATGAGAGCAGCGAAATAGTCCCATTTCGCCGCTTCCATTGCCACAAGATAAGACCTAATATGGGATTATTAGGATAATAATTCGGATTCGGAATGGGATGATCTCCAACAGGCATTTTTTTCCTACAACCTCTTCAGCTGAAGAAGTTACACAAAAAAAACGCTTTTAGAAGCTTCTGAGATTCCAGCTGAGCCACGCGATCATCAGAGGGTTTTTTAAAAAACTTTTAAAAGCATTTTTTCAGCCAAAGAGGTTGTAGAAAAAAATGCTTTTAAAAGTAAAAAAAAAAAAGCCTCTGATGAGGTGGGCGGGGTAAGGGAGTGGTGACCGGGCCGGGGACCGGTTCGGGGGCGTGGCCAGCCAATGTTATTACTGGTTCTCCGAACTACTAAAATTTTTTACTACCAGTTCTTGCGAACTGGTGTGAACTGGGAGCAACCCACCACTGGTTTAAGAATTGTTTTAGAGAAGGTACCTTGGTCACTTGATATAATCTGCAGAAATTATTTCCTGTTCTACCTGTTCTGGATTTATCCCAGAAGATGCTCCATAACAGTATACAGACCCACCTGCATAAGTCTCCATTGTCTTTGTTAAGACACTGCATTCTTCTGTGATTTTGTCCTCAATGGTCCTCTTGCCCATTCCATGGTCCCGCAATGTGGATAATGTAAACCGTCGCATCACTTTCCAGTGCTCACCATGAGCAAAAACAAAACCTGAAGAGAAAATGAGTAAGATAGTGAAATATAATTTTATCATCGTTTGTTCATTCTTGTTTTACAACTTCATTAAAACATGTTCTATCAATTTGATCAAGTGTTTCATTCAGTCTGTCCAGGAAGTAGGCTGAAAGGTATTTCAAAGTTTGTGTTAAAGATTTCTGCTCTGTTTTCTTGATCCTCTGCTTTTGATATCCAGCCTTCAGCATCTCCTTATCAAAACAAAACAAACAAAACAAAGCAAAAATGAAAGCAATCAAATATCTTTTAAATGATTCAAAACTATAATTCCATATCATCTGGCATCTTAATACATTATTATTTTTCAAAAAATCATATACTAAACACTTTTTTGCTGCATAGTCCAAAAATCATACATTTTAAAAACTTTTAAAATCAAATTTACAGTATCTTTTTTAAATTTTTATTTTATTTTATTTTATTAAAAAGTCAGTGCCATGTCAGGAGAACAATGCAAATAAGGCAGAGCCAGAGAGAAATCAATGGTAAATCTTAACATACAAGCTAATAACTATAACTGTTAACTATGTTAACAGTAATTACAGTAATACAACTAAAAAAAAGAGAAAAGAAAAGAAAACTTCAACTAAATTTCTACTAACATTAGCTTATTTACAAATTTTCCATATTATATCCATAGTTTTATACATCTTTGTTGTCCACACTAACAATTATTGACATTCATAAACTTCCCTCTCATTTCTACTTCTTGTCTTTATCCATTTATAAAATTTATTCCATGTCCTATTATATTTTGAGTCTTCTTTATCTTACATTTTTAATCTGGCCATTTCAACACAATCCCAAATTTTCCTAATTATGTCATCATCCAATAGAGTTTTCACATTTTCCAATATTTAGCATATGTACCGTATTTTCCGGCGTATAAGACGACTTTTTAACACATGAAAATCTTCTCAAAAGTCGGGGGTCGTCTTATACACCGGGTGTCGTTCTCCTGTAACCAGGTAGACCAGCCCAAAAGGCTCTGGCGATCCAAGCTCTGATGATCTGCTAATCAGGCAACTCAGCTGGGATCACCAGAGCCATGGAGAAGGAAAAAACTTTTCTCCTTTCACATGGCTCTGGCGATCCAAGCTCTGACGATCTGCTAATCAGGCAACTCAGCTGGGATCGCCAGAGCCATGGAGAAGAAAAACAGTAGGGACTTCCGGTGCAGCGGTCAGGGCGACTCCCTGCCTGCAATCAAGCAGGCAGGGAGTTGTGGACTTCAACTCCCAGAATTCCTCAGCCAGCAAAACAAAGCTGGCTGAGGAATTCTGGGAGTTGAAGTCTACAAGTCTTAAAGTTGCAAAGGTTGGAGACCCCTGTTCTATTGGGTAAGTTTTTTTCCCCTTTGGGATCTTTAAAAAAATAGTTAATTGGGGTTTTTTTTAGTTGTTCTTTTTTAGACCTAGCAATTTAAAGTTTAGGAAGTTTTAAATTTAGCTTTCATATAAAAATAAAAATAAAATAAAATTTGTGCAGCTTTCTGAGATTTAGTGTGTTTTTGTAGTGTTTCACTCTAACTACATAAACACACAAAATCTCACAAAGCTGTATGTGGAATTTTGTGTGTGTAAAGTGTGAAAGTTGGTTTTTGGGCTTTTTGTGGCTGTGTGAGGTTCCTGCTTGTTGCAGGGGCCATTTTGGGTCTAGCACAGCTATTTTTACATTGTGGGTGAGCCAGTTGATGTTTTTTAATTTTTATTTGGTGTCTGTTGGAAGAGGGGTAGTCTTATACGGCGAGTATAGCCCAAACCCTATATTTTAACAGAAAAATTTGGGGGTCGTCTTATATGCCCAGTTGTCTTATACACTAGAAAATACGGTAATTCTAGCTGCCATCAATATATATAACACTAAGTAAATGGTTGCTTTGTCATAACTTTCCGACAATATACCTAAAAGGCACATTTCTGGTTTGAACTCAAAATGTTGCTTTGTTATCATTTCTAACCAATTATGAATTTTCTCCCAGTAACTCCTTGCTTTCTTACGTGTCCACCACATGTGGTAGTATGTTCCTGGAGTCTGGTTACATTTCCAACAATTGGTGGAGGAGTTCTTATACATTTTGGCCAATCTTGCTGGTGGCAAATGCTACCTATAAAAATTTTTGTAAAGGTTTTCTTTATAGGCCGCAGCCATCGTCAGTTTGTAGTTTCTCTCCCAAATGTTTAACCATTTTTCTAATTCTATGTTGCATCTGAAATTCTTTGCCCAGGCAATCATCATTTTTTTTATCTCTTCCTCCATTTTATAATTCAGTAAATAATTATATATTTTTTTAATAATTTTTTCATCCGTCCCCATTAAAATTTTGTCCAATGCTGTTTATTCTTTATTTACATCCCATAATTTAACATCTTTTTTGTGTCTTGATTGGATACAGCCATCAAGATAAGTCCAACCCCTGCTTCTGCAATTCTTGTCTGGATTTAAGATTCCCCCCCCTTTCATCTAAAATGTCCTTGTAGCATACAATTTTTCCCCAATTTATAGGATTTGGATATGTTATTGCCTCCATTGGAGAGAGCCAGCCTGGTACTTCTCTATAGTGTTGTAGTTTAATTTTTTCCCAAATGTTAAGCAACGCGTTCCTCACATAAGACCTCTCAGCGGCTTTTGATACCATCGACCATAGTATCATGCTGCACCAGTTGGAAGAGTTGGGGATGGGGGGCACCGTGTTATGGTGGTTCTCCTCCTTTCTCTCTGACTGGTCGCAGTTTGTGTTGGCAGGGGGACAGAGGTCGACTTTGAGGCCTCTCATTTGTGGAGTGCCTCAGGGGTCGGTCCTCTTGCCCCTTTTGTTCAACATTTATGTGAAGCCGCTGGGTGAGATAATCCGTGGCTTTGGGGTGAAGTACCACCAGTACGCTGATGACACCCAGCAGTACATCTCCACCCCAGGCCACCCCAACGAAGCCCTTGAAGTGATGTCTCAGTGCCTGGAGGCTGTGTGGATCTGGATGGGGAGGAACAGGCTTAAGCTCAACCCTTCCAAGACTGAGTGGCTGTGGTTCCCGGCATCCTGATATAGTCAGCTGACTCCATCACTGACTATTGGGGGCAAGTCTTTGGCCCCCTCGGAGAGGGTGCGCAATCTGGGAGTCCTCCTGGATACGCAGCTGTCCTTGGAGGAACATCTGATGGCTGTAGCCAGGGGGACCTTTTGTCAGGTTCGCCTGATTCGCCAGTTGCGACCCTTTCTTGATCGGGATTCCATGTGCACAGTCACTCATGCCCTTGTCACCTCTCGCCTGGACTACTGCAATGCTCTCTACATGGGGCTCCCCTTGAAGAGCACTCGGAGGCTCCAACTGGTCCAGAATGCGGCCGCGCGGGTAATTACGGGAGCTGCATGGTGCTCCCACATAACACCGCTCCTGCGCAAGCTGCACTGGCTCCCAGTGGTCTTCCAAGTGCGCTTCAAGGTGTTGGTTACCACCTTTAAAGCACTCCATGGCATAGGACCTAGTTATCTTTGAGACCGCCTGCTGCTACCGACAACCTCCCATTGACCCGTTCGCTCCCACAGAGAGGGCCTCCTCGGGGTGCCATCAGCCAAACAATGTAGGCTGGTGACCCCCAGGGGGAGGGCCTTCTCTGTGGGGGCACCTACCCTATGGAATCAGCTGCTCCGAGAGATAAGGAGAATCCAAGACCTCGGTGCCTTCTGCCGTGCCCTTAAAACTTTCTTTTTTCAGCAAGCCGGGCTGGCTTAACATATTGTTAAAAATTTAAATAGGTTTGTCTTTTTAAACTGGGCCAAATTAATATATATTCTTTCAATTGTTTTTAATGTTTGTATTGTATGTTTTTATCTGGCTGTACACCGCCCTGAGTCCCTCGGGAGAAGGTGCGGTATATAAATTTGAAATAAAATAAAATAAAAATAAATAAATAAATTATGCCTCTGAAAATATTTGTGCGCCATATTTCTGCCATACCAAAGAAAGGTATGCCAGCCTAACTGCAAGTCGTGCCCTTCTAGTAATAATAGTCTTCCGTTATTCAAGTTCACCCAATCTTTTAGCCAGGTGAGAGCTGCAGCCTGGTAATATCATTCCCAATCTGAGAGCCCAAAACCGCCATTATTCCTAGAATCCTTAATACTTTCAATTTTATTCTTGATTTTTTCCCTTGCCTAATATATTTCAGAGTTGTTTTATTTAGTTCATCAAAAATTTTCTAATTTTACTGGTATGGTTTGAAATAGCATGTGAGGCTTAGGGGCTTGATACAATACTGAGGGACAAATTCACAGTGGCACAAGAAAGGTTTTTGTTGGATTTTCATCCTGGTTAGATTTTCAGAAGCTATTTCACTCATCTGAGATTCTTCTGGTGCAAACCTCAAATGAAAAAAATCTATACTGATCACACATCTGAAAGGTTTGTCAACTCCAATCCAAAATGAAATAACTCACCAAACCCTTTTGTTGCCTCTTCAAAAATGGGAATAAAGGGCCTCTCTGCAAATGCCTCTGCCTGGTTCACTAGAGCCTCTTTGACCGTCTCATAGCCTGTCAGCACCACCATCTCCTGCAATCCCAGTTTGATACGGAAAACGGGACCATATTCTTTTGACCACTGGAATTCAGCAGAAGGGAATCAAAGAGACAATTTTAATCAATGATTGGAATCACATATATAGAAGATGTTTACGAAACTACATGTCAAAATTCAG
This sequence comes from Pantherophis guttatus, assembly GCF_059756535.1. Taxonomy (NCBI): domain Eukaryota; kingdom Metazoa; phylum Chordata; class Lepidosauria; order Squamata; family Colubridae; genus Pantherophis; species Pantherophis guttatus. Next base: position 189,163,021 of record NC_142063.1, read on the forward strand.
AGGCACATATAATGTTATTTCCTTTTTCTATTCTGTTGAGAATTGTGATGGTATATTATTCTTTATATCTTTTAGATTTTTATATGTTCTATATTTATCATTTAAAAATGCTTATATAATAAAAGATCCTCACAATAGAAATGCTTGTCAAGTTGAGAAAAGGTTTATAATATGTTGGAACAACATCATCTGTGCAGGACATACTGTGAATCATAGAATCATAGGGCTAGAAGGGACCTTGGAGGTCTTCTATTCCAACCCTCTACTCAAGGCAGGAGCCTTATACCATCCCAGTCAAATTGTTGTCCAGTATATTTTTGAAAGCCTTCAGTGGTGGAGTACGTACAACTCCAGGAGGCAGGTTATTCCATTGATTAATTGTTCTCACTGTCAGAAAATGTGTCTAACTTCTAGGTTGTATCTCTCTTTAACAAGTTTCCACCCATTACTTCTTGTTCTGCCCTTAATTTTGGTTGTGTACTGGCCACTGCAGAAATTGATTTAATAACTTATAATTCTGCTTAAAATGTGCAAACATGGGAGTTCCTTTAAGTACATCTCCAGTCATTGAAGCTTAAGAGCATTTATATTTCCCCAAAGGCTCCTTAGGATTTGAATATTTCTGCAAATCTAAATAATCAGAAAATTATTTATTCAATTGATTAATTGTGGTATTGTAAACTGTAGAAATAGATTTAATGACTTCTGCTTAAAGTGCAAATATAGAAATGTCTCTAAGTACATACAGATATCAAGTCATTCAGTTTAAGAACATTTACATTTCTCCACAAGTCCCTGGGGGTTTGAACATAAAATATTTAAAGGTATTCAGCTTGATCTCCAGTTTTTGATCATTTTACAAACAGTAAACACCATCAGGGAGACTTACCTGACCATTACCAGGATTTGGTCCCATCCCAATAGGTTTTGGCAAATAACAGTGAAGAGACTTGTTAATTATCAGGCTTTACCTTTAACATTGTTCCGTAAGGCCTCTTCAGATCCATCATGTGCAAGTTTCCCAAAATAGGTATAGTTCTGGGTCCCGGAGGGAGATTGTGGGAGCTGTTATTCCTGGAACTGTTCTTTTTCAAAAGAAACATAATTGCAAAAATAAATAGGAATAAAGTTAAAATTGCTCTGGTCCATTCCATTTCCTTTCAGTAAGGAGTCTTCAGTGAAAATTACAAGGAATTTTGAAACCTGAAATGATTCCAGCATGTATTTCAAAGCAATGCAATAGGCAGAGCCCAGCTACTCTTTCTACTGAATCCTCAGACTGCTCTGTTCAATAAAGGACTTTTGAACTTTGCCCTTGTTTTTTTCTAATAGGAATTATTTGATCTGTCCCAACATGTGTTACACAAATAGTGAAATCATCAAAAGCTTACCAAACCATTTTCATGTATTTGTACTTCATAATAACCCAGCTTTTTAAGACCGATATACAATAATTACATAATCTGTTAAAATCATGGAAAACTGTGATTTCCTGTGTTAGCACTTTCCTCTTCTTTTAAGAATATTTCCATTTAGAGAAGAGAAGAACTAAATATTGACTCTCAGTTTACATTTTTAATGAAATGTAAATTGGACCTCAGAGAGATGTGTCAAGGTCTGATCCAATTGAAATACATATTTTTAACAGAAAGCCACTATATCCTTGTCTCAAAGTAAGATATGAAGGGCAACTTTTCTCCTGGTTTTATTTGCTATTAACTTGCTAAGACAAAGGGAAAAATAAGGGAAGATGGAATAAACATAGAACATAGAATAACAAAGTTGGAAGGAACCTTGGAGGTCTTCTGGTCCAGCCCCTGCTTGAGCAGGAGATACTGTACCATTTCAGACAACTGGCTGTCCAGTCTCTTCTTAAAAGCTTCCAGTGATGGAGCCCCACAAATCTCTGAAGGCAAGACATCCCAATGGTTGATTGCTCTCACCATTAGAAAATTTCTCCTTAGTTCCAGGTTGCTTTTCTCCTTTATTAATTTTCATCCATTGTTTCTTGTCTTGCCTTCTGGTGCTTTGGAAAATAGGTTGACCTCATCATTTTTGTGGAAGTCCCTCAAATCTTGGAACACTGCTGTTCTTCACTGAAGAATGGTTGCAAGAATTAAAGATGATTAAGCCCCTTAATCATCCTTGTTGTTCTTCTCTTCACCTTTCCAGTGTCTCAACATCTTTTCTATATTGTGCTGACCAGAATAGGATGCAGTATTCAAAGTGAGATCTAACTAAGGCTTTGTAAAGTGGTACTAATACTTCACATGATCTTGATGCTATCCCTCTATTAATGCGGTCCAGGGTTGCATTGGCTTTTTGGGCTGCTGCTGCATCTGGTGGCTCATACTTAAGTGATTGTGTATTAGTATTCCAAGATCCCTCTTACAGTTACTGGTAACCACTGCCCACCTCCCTCCATGTGAGTGTAGTTCTTTTAAGGACTGCACATTGAATACAATTTGTCACCTAGTTACAAATCCATCTATGCCACATTTTTCTAGCTTACCAAAAAGTTGGTTGTGGTCTACTTTGTCAAATGCCTTACTGAATTCTAAGTAGATGGAGGTGACAGCAGGAGAGGAGCCAGGCCAGCTGTCAGGGGGAAAGAAGTTGGGGTTCCAAGCTGGGGTTGACTTCTTATTTGGGAGAGAGGGTTGTTGAGGAAGGGGCAGGGCGCAGAGGCCTAGGGGAGCACCTCGCTGGGGTGGGGTGGGCCAGGGCCAAGACAGCAGGAGCCTGCCCTTTGCCATCTCCAGGGCAGCTCTGCAGGCCAGATCTAAACACATCATGGGCTGAATCTGGACTGCGGGCCTTGAGTTTGACATGTCTGTCTTAGAGAGATTAAGAACAATAAGGGGTCCTTTGTCCTTTCTAAGTTTAATTGTTTTATTGTAGATATTTAATTATCCAAACTAGGTAACATCATCAGTGCTAGTAAGATTAAGAACAGTGGGGAAATAGAAGGCCAGTCTATTAGGACTAAAGGTATCAAGTCACTATGGAAAGAACTGAATTTTCTACCAGTAAATTATCATCATCTTCTAGGCCCTAACCTGAATTTGAGGCATTCCTGTCTCAATTCTCAACTGGGCATTGCTAAAATACTCAAGTGGATAAAGCTAAAATTGATTGCAGGGATTTTGTTTGTATGGTTTCCAGAGATTCTTTCTTCAAAATAAATAAATAACTAATTCCTGTTTTTGTCCCATAAAGAATTTGTGTCAATGTTTTAGTTTCAAAAAAATTTAAGGTTGCGGGAATTAATTGTCCTCAGCCTGCATACAAAAAATAAAAATAAAAAATTATGGCATTTGAGGACCAAAAGGCTTATTTCATTGGGTGGTCCAGGTGTGATTTCCAAGTACCTTTGATATGGAAAACCACCCCATGGTATTTAAATAGATTGACCTATTCTAGGTTATGTCCTTCAATACTCTCCAGGAGTATTGAATAGCTCTTTTGGCAAAAATTAGGATTTTTGATTTATCAAAATTGAGGACCAGATTATTTTGTCTACAATATTTTAATATTGCTGGCATAGCTCCCTTCAGTCCAATTGGTGAAATGATAGTGTCAGCATAAAGAAGTATTGGGATTTTGCATTGTGCTAAATTAGGAGGATGCAAGTTTGGATTGCAAAAGGTAAAAAAAATATGGTAATATAAAGATTGAAAAAGGAAGGGTCAGTGGTGGGATTCAAATAATTTAACAACTGCCCTAATGACCGGCTGGATGGGCATGTGTCAGCCTCTATGATGCTTGCTTGTTTTTGGCTGCCATTGTAATGGGAGGGGGAAGGCATTGCTGGTATTTGGGTGGGGGGAAGTGAGCTGGTGGAGATGTCTCGAAAAAGGGAGGAAAATTCTCGCTGTCTTCATAGCAGCTGCAGAGAGAGCTGATAGCTGTCAAGGTCAACTATTCCGGCATACCAGAGAGGCATACTCCTCTCCCCTTTTCCACTCCCTTGTTGTTTCCTTTTTCAATTCAATCTGAGATAGTATTCGAGCAGCCCCGATTTCTATTCACATACATCTTCATTTCAAATTCCTTTTTTACTTTATAATTATATCTCTTCTTACATTCCTGTACATTATTAATCAATCCATGTATCATCTGGGTATAACATTTTTGTGCCCTCATTCTTCATAATTTATCATCATTTCTTAATACATACATTTGTCTTTCCTTTTTCATTTAATTTTAATATACTACAACTTAATCATCCCAAAGTTCTTATCTTTACCATGTTTATTGTCTATACTCATTTTCTATCCATTGATAAAATTTTCCCCATATGTTATAATACTCCGACTCTTCTTGCCCTTTAATTGCCAATGTCAACCTATTCATTTCTGCACATTCCAATATTTTCTTAATTACATCTCCCTTTGTAGGAATTTTTTCTGCTTTCCAATTTTGTGCAAATACAATTCTCGCCGCCATTATTATATGTATTATCAAATATGTGTGTTCTTTACTATACTTCTCTGAAAGAATACCCAACAGGAACAATTCTGATTTTAAGTCAATATGTTTCTGTGTCATTTTCTCTAGCCATATTCTAATCTTTGCCCAATAGTTTCTTGCTTCTGGACATGTCCACCACATATGATAATATGATCCTGGCATCTGATGACATTTCCAACATTTAGCTGATTTATCTTTAAACATTTTTGCCAATCTTTCTGGTGGCATGTGCCATCTATAAAACATTTTATATAGGTTCTCTTTATATGCTGTGGCCATTGTTAATTTATAATTTCTTTCCCATAATTGCTGCCATTTATCTAACTCAATCGTATATCCAAAATTTTTTGCCCATGCTATCATTGTTTCTTTGACTTGTTCTTCTTCTAACTTCACTTCAAGTAAATAACTATACAATTTCCTAATCATTTTTTCCTCAATTCCTGTGAGTATCTCATCCAATACTGTCATTTCCAAGTAAAAACCATATAGCTTTACATATTTTTCATATCTCGATTGTATTTGCAGCTGAGTATACCACTCCATTTCAATCCCTTGTTCATCTAATTCTTGTTTCGTTTTCAATTCCCTTGTTGCTGATAACATGTCTTTATATCTTATAATATTTCTCATCTTAATAAGATTTGGATGTACAAATGCTTCCATTGTTGAAAGCCACATTGGTATTTTCAAATAATGTTTCTCTCTAATTTTTTCCCATATTAGTAATAATGCATTTCTTACATAGTGCCTTTGAAAATAGCTATGCATCTTGTTCTTCCCATACCATAAAAAAGCGTGCCAACCTAGTTGTAGATCATGCCCTTCTAAAGTTAATAGTTTTGTATTTCTCAACACAATCCATTCTTTTACCCAAGATAATACTGCTGCTTGATAATATAGTTCCCAGTTTGGTAATCCAAATCCTCCTCTTAGTCTTGCATCTCGTAATGCAATTTTTCATATTAATTCTTGCTTTTTTCACCTGCCATATAAATTTCAATATCATTTTATTCAAATTTTCAAAATATTTATTTTCCAATTTCATTGGTATTGTCTGAAATAAGAACAGCAGTCTAGGTAATATGTTTATCTTAACTACTGCTATTCTTCCCATTAATGAAAGTTGCAATTTTTCCCATTTTCCCAAATCTGTTTCGATTTGGCCTTTCAACTTATAATAATTATCTTCTTTGATCATTGCACATTTTGCTGTTAATTGTATTCCCAAATATCTTACTTTTTTAGTAATCTGAATGTCTAATTTCTCCATTAATTTTCTTTTCTGTTTCTCTGTGATTTTTTCACTAATATCTTTGTTTTATCTTTATTAATTTTCAATCCTGCCACTTCTCCATATTCCTCTATTTGTTCTATCAGTTTGGGTCCTACTTCTAACGGCTCCTCTAGAATAAACACTAAATCATCCGCAAATGCTTGTAATTTATACTCTTCTTTTTTAATTTTTGTCCCTTTTATCTCCTCATTTTGTCTTATATTTCTATTTAACACCTCTAACGCCAGCACAAAGAACAATGGTGATAGAGGACATCCTTGCCTTGTTCCTTTCATAATATTTACTTTCTCCGTCATATCTCCATTTATTATTATTTTTGCAAATTGTTTGTTATAGATTGTCTCAATCATCTTTATAAATCTCCCCCCAAATTCCATAATCTGTAATTGTTTTGTCATAAATTTCCAATTCACATTATCAAAAGCTTTTTGCGCATCTAAAAACACCAATGCCATTTGTTTTTCTGGGTATGCTTCACAGTATTCTAAAATATTCAGAATCATTCTCATGTTATCTCTAATTTGTCTTTTTGGTAAAAAGCCATTTTGATCTATGTGTACAAAATCATTTAACAACCTCTTCAGTCTATTAGCCATTATTGATGCAAATATTTTATAATCCGCATTTAGCAAAGAGATTGGTCTATAGTTTTTAGTTTGTTGTAAATCTGCATCCTCCTTCGGTATAAGAGTAATATACGCCTCCATCCACGAGTCAGGTATTTTTGCATTTACTAAAAGGTCATTAAACACTTCCAGCATCATATTACTAAGCACATCCTGGAAAGTTTTATACAATTCTGCTGGTAATCCATCTGGACCTGGTATTTTGCCATTCTGCTGTCTTTTAATGCTTTCTATCACTACCATCATTGTTATTCTTCCCTCTAGAGCCTCTTTATATTCTTCTGGTATTTTTGGTAAATTAGACTCTTCTAAATATTGTATAATCTTCTCTTCTAATACTGTCTCTTGTTCATAAAGTCTCTTATAATATTTCTGTATCACTCCCCCCCCTTCATTTTGGTAACATATCTGTCCTCTCTCATCTATTAGTTGATTAATTAGTTTTTTCTCCTTTTCCTTTCTCATTTTATGTGCCAGCCATCTACCTGGCTTATTAGCATTTTCAAAAAAGTTTTGTTTAGACATCTTTATTTGATAAGCCAAGTCTTCTTTTTCAATTAAAAAGTCATGTTTTTTCAAATCTATTTGGTTTTAGTCCTCTTGCTTTGCGTATTTTTTTGTAATTCCATCTCCAGTTCTTTGTATTCTTCTTCCAATTTTTTCTGTGTTTGTTTTTTCTTTTTATTTCTTTTTCCCAAATAGGTCATTGCTAACCCTCGAATATATGCTTTAACTGTATCCCACACATTTTGCAATGAGGTGTCTTCCTTTCTATTTTCCTTAAAAAAGAAACCTAATTCTTTCTCTACAGATTGTTGAAACTCTTTTTCATTTAATATTGTTTGATTCAATGTCCATCTTAATCTCTTTCTTTGTCCCTTCCATATAATTGTAATCAGATTATGGTCCGCCCAGATACTTGCTTCAATGCTTATGTCTTGTACATTCGCTAATAAATTGGTTGACATCCACATCATATCTATTCTGGGCCATGACTTGTGCCTGTTTGAATAAAAAGTATACTGCTTTTCTTTCAAACATCTTTCTCTCCAAACATCTTTAATGCCTATTTCATCTACCATTGTGAGAAAGGACTTTGGGAGCGTTTTTCTAGGTTTCTTATTAACTTTTGTCATTTTATAGTCCCAATCTACTTCCCTTATCGCGTTAAAGTCTCCCATTATGCAAATATTGTCAAATTCAAATTCTATTATTTTCCTGTGCAATTTTCCATAGAATTCTTCTTGTTTATCATTTGGTGCAAAAATCGCCATCAACAATATTTGCTTATAGTTCATTGTTACTTCCACCATTAAAATCCTTCCTTCTTCATCAGCATATATTTGTTTAGGTTCTAGTCTCTTTTTAATATATAATACTACACCTCTTTTGCTTTGATGTGTCAATGCAGTAAACAAATCACCCAATTTTAGATATGCCAATATTTTTTTGTATTGCTTTCTAATATGAACTTCTTGTAGGCATACAATGTCCATTTTTAATTTCCCCAATTTATTAAAAGTTCTTTTCCTTTTTATCACTGAATTCAAACCATTAATATTTATTGATATTGCTTTGATTTCTTCTTCCATATTTTACTTGTTACTAATTTTGGTTGATCTTGTCGTTCTTATTTCTCTTTGATCCTTGAACTCTTTTGACCTTGCCCCCTCTCTTATTGCCTTTTCTTGTTGTTGTTTTTTGTCATCTCTCTTTTTTTGATCTTCTTTTTCTTTCACCGCTTCATCTTGGACTTTAGTTTCTTTTTCCTCTCTCAATCTTTGTTCTTCTTGGGGCCCCAAATATTGGTCATAAAATAATTCCGCTTTCTCTCTCGAGTCCAGTCTATGTCTTTGCACTTGCCAATAAACCAATATTCCTTCTGATATTAACCATCTGAAATTTACTCCTTTTTGGATTAAGAGTTTTGTCAGAAATTGATATTCTCTCCTCAGATCTCGCACACTTCTGGGTATCTGTTTCAGCACCACAATCTCTTTTTATTGGAGTATTTCTTGCTACCTGTAATATTTCTGTTTTTATTGCTTTCCTGGTAAATCTTATATGCACCTCTCTTGGCAGTTTATTTCTCATTGCATATTGAGTATGCACTCTGTATATCACATCAATCCCATTTAATATCTTTTCCTTGAGTTCCTCCACCACTTCTGCCAGTATCTCCGCCATCACTTCTGTCAAGTTCTCGCCTTTCTCTTCTTCTATATTTTGAAATCTTAAATAGTATTCTGCTCTGTCCATTTCGAGAGAAATAATTTTTTTCCTAGTTTTTGTCAGCCATTGTGAGTCTGTCATCCATTTCCTCCACTTTTTTTCCTGTTAAATCTGCCTTTTCCTCCACTTTCTGTATTCTTTCTTCATTCTTTCCCATCATTGCCTTCACTTCTTTAAGTTCTCCTTCCACCTTCTCCATTCTTTCTTTGAAGTCTTCATGAAAAACCTGTATCATATTTTTTAGTTCCAATTGCATGGCCATGGTATCTACTGTCCTCTGTACTGCAGGGCTTGAAGATGGTGTTGTGGAAGGTAACTGCGTTGTTGTCTTCTTCATCTTATCTTGTCTTGTCTATTATAATCCACTGAATTTATAATCCAAATAAAATTTAAATTTATAATCCAAATACCTAATCCACCCCATTGAATGGATTAGTTAAAAATAGAAATCAAAAAGCTCCATCACTCCCAGAAACACATAGCAAAAGGTCAAAAATAAATTTAAAAAAAGAAGAAGAAGGGGAAAAAATGAAGAAGTAAAAAACCAAAAATTTCTGATTCTTCAGGTTCTTCTTACCTTAATCCAATTTTGTATTTATCATCAAAATTCAAACACTCAAAAAACCAACCAGCCCCCCCCAAAAAAAGAGGAGGAAAAAAAACATGGAAAGGAAAAAAGATACAAAACTCAATCCAGTCAGTGAAAATAATTCAAGAAAAGAAAAAAGAGAAATCTCTGTAAATGGTCAAATCCTAAACCAAAAAAGAGGAGTATAAAAGGAAATAATAATAATAAAAAGAAGTAAAAGAGCATAGTCACAAGAAAACGAAAAAAGAAAAAGATTTCCAAACAGGGCTGTTTATATTGCCTCAGTTGTCTTGTTTTAGTTTCTGTTTCAAAATTTTCACAAGGCATGCTATTTCAACTTCTATTAAGGCTATCTATCTCAATATGCAGTCCTTGTCAGACGCAGCTGTTTCTTATCAGTCCAAGCCTACAATCTCAAGGCCAGTCCTCTCAATCAGTTTATTTAAAATAAAGTCTTTTTATTTGTCTCTCTATATGGTGCTGCAAACCACTTTCACTCAGAAGAAAAGTGGAAAAAAAGAAAAAAAATAGGAAAAGTTTTATAACTAGTTCTTTCCACCCAGTCTCATTAATTTTGCATAAATCCACAAATCCAAAATTTACAAGTATTCAATCAGGCTTCCTGTTCTTATTTTCTTGCTCCCCAAAGTAATTTTGTTACTTCATTCAATTCATTTCTTCCGCTTGGGTCAATCCACTTTCTTCACCGCTAAACAGCTGATGGTAGAGAGCTGACACATGCCCCACTCTCCTCTCTTCTTTTTGCCCCCTTCACTTTCCTTCAAGTTGTTTCCTGGGGTTTATGCAAAGAAAACTTCAAATCAAAAAACAAAAAGAGAAGTTGGCTTTCTCACCCAGATGAATCCACATCCGTTGCCTCTCCGGTCCCACTGTGACTGCCCTGGCTTTGTTGTGGCTCATTCAATGGCCACTTTCTAGATCGTCTGGTTGAAGGGCTGCTTCTCACTAACCAGGGAATTGCGATTTCCCTGCGTTAGCCAGTCTGTGCCCTTCTTGCTCACTGTCCCTCCAAGACAGTTTTTGGTCAATAAAGACCCCAAACGACTTTGATATCAACGTTTTCTCAGGAGCATCTGAGAAAAGTGTTGTGCCATCGAGTGGTGGCCATGCCTCCAGATGAGGCCATCTGAAGAAGTACCCCACATGACATCTTGGGGAGCTGTGGATTGGACACTCAACTTGGGTCCTTGGGGGGGGAGGGATTTGGGGATGCTTTCAATATGTAATTTTTGCGCCTATTACCTCAGACTTTGCTTTTCTTTCACTGCATTCAGTTCATACTCAGTAAAAGTACCTTTCTCTACAAACATGGAGGTGGGGCTTTTCTTTCTTGAGTTTTGAATGGAGGCACACCTAACATTAGGCGGCCCCTAGGGGGAGAGCCTTCTCTGTGGGGGCACCTACCGTCTGGAATGAGCTCCCCCCGGAGATACGGAGGATCCCGGATCTGCGCACCTTCCGCCGCTCTGTGAAGACCTTTTTATTCCATCAGGTGGGCTTGGCCTAATCTCTTCCCTTTTTTAAATATGTAAATTTTAATCTGTTTTTAAATTATCGGGGTGTTTTAATCTGTCTGGGCCAAAATGATTTAATTTGATTTTATCTGGTTTTTAAATTTTTTGTATCTATGTATTTTATTGTTTGGCTGTTCACCGCCCTGAGTCCTTCGGGAATAGGGCGGTATACAAATCAAATAAACTAAACTAAACTAACTAAACATTATGTCTGGGTGGGCGTGCCAAGGGATGTGACAGCACTCAGCCTCCTACAGCACTCTGCCAATCAAAATGGGGTGCGGGGGTTAATTACAGAATTTAGGCTTTGCTGTGTGACATCCAGATCCAGCGAGCAAGGGGTGTGAACTGCACAGAAAGTACACTTTTGTTTGGTTATGAAGAAATATCCCCAAAGTCAGATGTACACTAAATGTAGACTGACTTTTAGCTACACATCTTCCCAGCAAACAGCAAATTTTGAAGCTCCAGGTAAAGAGGATTCCATTTAGGATGAGTAACTACAGTTTGCATGTTGGTGGTTCCTAAAGGAATGCTGGGAAACTCTGTATTTTAAAGAACATTTGAGGGAGGGGTGCAGAATAGCCCTTCTCTGCCTGAGGCTGTAGAGACCTGGCACCAATCCAATCACTGTTTGTGAAGCAACTGATCAACACTGACAGGGTAAGCCACTAGTATATGAAAATAAAAGCAAACTCCATACCCTTCTAATATTGATGATATTACCTAGTTTAGTAATGAAACATCTGCCAGAAAACCATCAAGCTCAGAGAGCACCAAGGACCCCACAGTTCAACCCTGAGCTACAAATATCCTCTTCTATTGATAAACACTTTTTGGTTAGAGGGACTCAGAGCCTGCTTATATGAGATGGCTCCCAGTGGATTTCATTCTAATTTTTTATATGATTTCTGTAAATAAGGAATGTAGAATGATAATGGCTGAGTATTTTATCCTTCATACATCAAAAAAATACAAACCTAAGGGATAAATAAATAAAAAACAGATTTGAAAAAAGAAAAGGCTCAGGACAGAAAAAGAGTGAAAGTGTAAGAAAGAGAAAAAGAAGAAAAACTGAAAAAGAATGACTTCAAACTTTCTTTGGTATAGATATAAGTAAAGAATTTATCAAACTCTTACTCTAAGATTAACATTTGTCTACATTATTTCCATAATCTCATATCCAATCATCAAAACCTATATCAACTTTTAATTTCAGTTTCTCACAAAAAGTCCAGTAATGGTTCATATCGCTTTAATCACTATTCATTAAAGAAACCACAACTGATTTATTTAATTGCACCAAACTCTAAATAAAACAGGAATGGAAAATCCTAAACTCTAGTGTAGACCCATGCTCCTCAACTTTGGCAACTTTAAGGTGCATGGACTTCAATTCCCAGAATTCCTAAAGCAGCATGAAGTTCGTCTATCTTAAACTTGCCAAGACTGAAAAACATTCATCTGCAAATAGGGATTTTTTCATTCATCTTTTAGTGGTTCTTAGTTACTTACTTACTTTTGCAATCATAATGCAAAATCTTCACTTCCACCCCATCCCAGAGCAAAGTTAATGCAAAATCCTCACTTCCATCCCATCCCAAAACAATGATAAAGCAAAATTCTCACTTCCACCCCATCCCAGAGCAAAGATAATGCAAAATCCTCACTTCCACCCCATTCCAGAATAACCACCATTCCCTCACTAACCTGCTTTCCAGCTCCATTCTCCTGCATGCAGGGCAACAAAAGAAGACCATGTGATTACCAGTTTAAAAAAAGTTCAGTCAGACCTTCCAACTTCTTGGGGAAAAAGGATCTCACAAAGTTGGAAAGTCTGACTGAACTGACAGATTAGCCTCCCAGCTGATCGGTGCAGCTGGTCCATTTGCCTCCCAGTGATCAGCACGGCTCCCAGTCATGCCCTTGCAGCCTCCCCACCCTGAATGGCAATCCTGGGGAGGGGCGGGGGGAGCAGCCAGTGGTGGGAACAACCGGTTCGCTGAACTATGCAAAAAAACTGGTGTGAAGCGGCTGAATCCCACCACTGGCCAAGATACATCCCTGGTATATTCCTTTTGTACGCTTACAGAGCCAGATAAAGTCCCTTGAGAGTTACACCTCACTTTTAAAGTAGAGTTGGAATATAATTTTTGCATGATATACAGGAGGCATCTACCAATAGTGGTACTTTTTAATTTATTTCAGAAATTACTTCTTGGCTCCTAGTTTCTTCACCGGTTGTAGTGACTGTAGATAATCAGTGGAGACAAAAACTCGATCACCAATATGGAACAACTTGAGTTCTGCTCACTTCTTGTGGGCTGTTTTTTGTAAATCCCTGGGCATCTGCTAGAGATTTTCTCATCATAGTCCATGTATTTCATATCTGAGAAACCCACTCCTTTAATGAAGAAACTGGACTTCCCAGTGGCTCTGCGAACACCGAACGGATGCTCCTGTAGGAGTTCCAGTCCCGCGATCTGTATAGCCGCTAGAACAGCAAAAATCAGCTGTCTAGTGGCTAAAAAATCTCCCCCTGGGAAAAAGGGGGAGAGAAGAGCAGAAGGGTCTGGGTAGAGCTCCCCTAGACCCCCAGGTTTTTTTTTTAAGCCTGGGGTTTGCAGGGTGAGAGCTCCCTGAAAGCCCTTCGTTAGCTCCAGATCCGGGTTGAGTCTGCCTTTTGCAGACCGAGGCATAGCGACCACACCAGCAATGCAATTTTAAGTTTTACAAGACATCATGACTTTGGATGCTGGCAGAGCAAAATCAGGAGGACGTCAAAAAGCAAGAATTGAGCTTTAACTCCATTTAAAAAAAGGGGAAAATGGCGCTTGAGGGCATGAAGCCCTCAAGGCGTAAAAACAAAACTTACCAGTGAAAGTGCTTTAACGTTTGCAACATTGTTAACAACTACCGGATTACACATTAAGAAAAAGATTTAAAGTGGAAGCGGAAAGCAAAAGACTATGGAATTGATTTCAACTAATTTACATTTTTAAATTGTGTGAATAATTGGACTTTGAAAAAAAGAAAATGGCTGGTACCTTTGAAAGTGTTGAAAGACTATTATTACACACACCAGCAAATACACAAATAAGAGTTATAATACATGAAATTTTTGAGTCACAAACCACTGCTTTACTGGAAAGTCTTAAAGGTTTTTTGATGAAAGGTCTCAGGAAGAGGAAACTGTTTTGACTCAAAACATGGAGACAAAGGAGAATATAGTATCATTTCAAGGCTTGTTAGACAGTAGTGAGCTGTTGGAAGAAGATGGGACAGAAATCCAGTTTAATGTGATTTTGGATAAAAAGGATGCTTTCCAGACCAAGAGGGGAAAGCAAAGGAATCTGGAAGAGTTTAATCAGGAGGATTTGAGAGAGATTTATGGGGGTTTCAAACTAAATGAAATAACTTTAAGAAGACAAAAACTTTCAAAGAGACATCAACCTCAAATCCAAATTTTAAAATTCTCGAAAATAAAAGCAGGAGGAGGAGCAATGCTGAAGAAGAAAGAATTATCGAAGAAAAAGGACTGGAAAAAATACAGAAAGAAGGGAAGAACTGAAGATTAATCTTTTTTGGGGAGGATTTTGGCAATAGGTTGAGAAGTTTAATTAAATTTATATTTTTAAAGTTTATTCTAAGATAATAATATAAAGGAAGTGTGTTATTACAATTGGTTTTGGATATAAAAATGATAGCTTTTTAAGAGTTATCGAGGTAAAAATGAGAGCTTTTTAAGAGTTATCGAGGTATCAAAATGGCTAATTAAAAATTTGAGGGATACTTTTCTGAAGGGCTTGAAATTTATATTTTGAGAAATGTTTTAATGTCTTATTGATGTATTAAGAGATTTTTAAAATGTTTAATATAAGATTATACTATTTTAAGAAGGTATATGAGATAAAATGTTTAAAGTTTTAAAATGTTTAATTTTATGAAGGATTAAAGAGGATAAATGTCTAATTTAGAACTTTATTAGGAGCAATGTTGATTGAGGAAGAAGGACTGGAAAAAATATAGAAATGGTTTTGAAATTTATATTTTGAGAAATGAATTAAGAAGGTCTTATTGATGCATTAAGAGGTTTTTAAAATGTTTAATATAAGATTATACTATTTTAAAAGGTATCGGTGATAAAATGTTTAAAGTTTTAAAATGTTTAATTTAGAATTTTTAATGTTGAATAGTTAGAAATTGATAATTGGTTTATGAAGGAATAAAGAGGATAAATGTTTAATTTAGAATCTTATTAGGGAGCAATGTTGAAAAAGAAAGGTGTTTGAGGTATGAAAATGAAACTTATCAGTGTTTGTTAATGCTTGTAATATTGTTAAAGTTATTGGATTACATACCAAGAAAAAGGCTTTTCTATTCAGGAAGAAAGAATTTAACCCAACTGATTTTGAGAATTTACAAAAGGGAGGTTGATGAATTTGCAAAAGAGGAGTTAAAGAGTGTGAGGGAGTTTTAAACTTTGTAGTAGGTTAGTATATTTTAGCTTTTGCTTGTTAAATGTTATACCCTCTTTTTGCTCTGGGAAGTCGGGGGGGGCGAGGGGGGGTTGGGTTGGGATAAAATTGTTGAATAGATAAAGATACAAATATAAAAGTAAATGTGGGGAAAATGTTACAACAAATGAAATGATAATATCAAGATATGATAAATACTGGAGGAGTAAGAGGAAAAAAGATGTATTCAGATAATACACTGATTGATTGATTATATATTGTATGTATGCTTGTTTATAAAATAAAAACTTTTCAATTAAAAAAAATGAGGAAATTGGAGGGTCATTGAGGGGTAGTTTGGGCATTGGATTAAACTCTTGTCCTGTAGCTACTCTGAAAGGGATGAACCTCATGCTACTCTGCACAAAATTGTTATACGCAACTTCTGCAAAAGGCAATAAATCAGTGCAGTTATCTTGTTGATAATTAATATAGCATCTGAGGTACTATTCCAATACTGAATTCTTATGTTCACACCTTCCACTCATTTGGGGCTAGTGACTTGAGCTAAGCCCCTGGTCAGTCACAAGTAGGTTTAGGAAAGCCTGTCTCTCTATAATCAATGCATAAACAAAGTGTCCCATCTTTCTTTTCTCAGAATAGAATGGGGGATGCTACCCGAGGTTGTGCTGGCTGGATGAATATGCCAGTAAGGTTCTTGTCAATAAACAACCACATTTCCTCCAGCTCCCTTGGGGTCATCGAATATAGCTTGGTTTGAGCAGTTTAGCTCTCGACAGAATATCTATGGTGCAGTCCATCGGCTGGTACAGAGGAAGCTCATCCGACCCCTTTTCACTGAGCATCTCTCTTCGTTTCTAATACTCCTTGAGGTTAGCAGCAAGGTCCTTCCCCTGCCCCTGGAATGCTGCTCCTGATTCCTGCCATAGGGATATTGCCTTCTGGACTTCCTCTTTTTCTTGGAGAGGGTGATTCATTCAGATTTTTAACAGCCTCCTTCTCCAGTTCACATAAGGGTTCCACTTCTTTAGCCAAGCTAGCCCTAGCACCAGGGTACATTTCATCCCAGGTGCCACTATAAAGTTTAGAATCTCTACATGGGCCCCCATTGGCATTTCTATGGGC
The DNA here is from genome assembly GCF_059756535.1 of Pantherophis guttatus. Taxonomy (NCBI): domain Eukaryota; kingdom Metazoa; phylum Chordata; class Lepidosauria; order Squamata; family Colubridae; genus Pantherophis; species Pantherophis guttatus. The sequence goes on from NC_142063.1 coordinate 189,179,376, forward strand.
TCTGACAAAAGTCGCCAGAATGCCTTCTGCTACTCATCCATCTAGTTGGCAAAAAGTGATTGGGACTTTCAGTGTCTCAAGAGGACCCCCAACTTTTTGACAAGTGCTGGGTTAATCAGGCACCTGGTGGAGCCTGAGTCTAATAGGGCCTGTAAATTAGATTTCAACCCCAAAGCCTGGAAACTTAGCTCTATGGGGATTGTTACTGGTGTGATCGGGCCACTCCCTTACTAGAGAATCATCATTATTGGTTATCCCCTGGCCATTGGTTGGTGGGGTCAGAGTTCCATTGTCCTGCTTGGGTGACAGGGTGAACTCGACGACTTCTACTTCCTTCAGTGTTGTCTACCTAGCCTGCACCTTGGTGGCCTTCCCTGCAGGATCAGAAGTGGTTTGCTTAGTCAGGTGGCTGGTCCTGCACTCTGCCACCCAGTGTCCTTCCTGGCTGTATTTGAAGCAAGCAGTGGAGTGTGGCTGTGGGTTTTGTGGTTTTGTCACCTCTCTCTTCTCTGGGGGGTGATTTTTTCCATGGCCAAGTCGGTTGGAACTTGTTATATGCCTGGTCGATCTCTACCTCTTCAGCCAGGTCATAGAGGGTTGTGGAGGCTCCTCTCGAGATACAAGCATTGTACAAATTGTTATTCAATCCATCCTTGAAACAGTTGATGAGGACATCCTGCAGCCAGTCATTGAGTTGGCATGCCAGGTCAAGAAATTTCTCAGTGTACTCTGCTACCACTCTATGGCCTTGATGCATTGTCTTGATGCAGTCCCTTGCTTTGCAGTCAACTAGGGGGTCCTCAAACTGCTGACAAAATGTCATCATGAAGTGATTGAAGTTTTTCAGTTTGAGTATATTTGTGTTATGAAGTGTCATCATGCAGAGGGAATGATATATTATTATCTCCCATAGCAAAGAGAAGCAGAGATGGTTAAACTAATTCTTTTCATCCAAGGACGAGAATATATTTAATTTTGTCTATTTTGAAATTGCTTCGGGATTTTGTGCTTACAATGGGGAAGAAATGAAATTTTGATTTTGTTTTTGTAAACTAGACAGGTTTCTTGCTATAGAAATGGCTTGTACATAATGGTATGTAGAAGCAAAAAGTTTTGGTTGTAATGTTGTTACCTTCTACTGTGTTAAAGAGAGTAGGAAATCTGTCCCTTTTTCTTTTTTTCCCTCCCATTACACTATTTCAGGGGTGAAATGCTACCAGTTTGGGGCGGTTCACCTGAACTGGTAGTGAAAATGCTACTGTTTTGCCTGAACCGGTAGTAAAAAAATGCTTTAAAAAGTTAAAAAAAAAAGTTCCGACAATCTTGTGGCACAGCTGATCGTCTGAACATTTTCTTTACTTTTTTAAAGCATTTTTTCCCCTACTGGTTCAGGTGAATAGGTAGTAAAAAAAATGCTTTAAAAAAGTAAAAAAAAAAGTTCTGACAATCAGCTGTGCCATGCGATCCTTGGAACTTCTTCTTTTTTTTTTTAAGTATTTTTTTTTATTACTTATTGCCTGAACCGGTATTTTTGTGTGATAGTTTGCTTTTGAGCTCTCAGTGACTCTGTGAGGTTCCTGCTTGTTGCAGGTGCCATTTTTTGTGAAGTCCAGCTCCTTTTGCATTGTGTGTGAGTCAGTTGTGTAGCTTTAGTGTTATTTTAGTGTAAAATGTGATAGTTGGTTTTCCCCATCACATGACCACCAATCCATGCCCACCCAGTCATATGACTACCAAGCCCCCCACACAGTCACATGATCACCATGTTTTATAGATGGCACATGTCACCGGAAAGTTTGGCAAAAATGTTTAAAGATAAATCAACTAAATGTTAGAAATGCCACCAGACACCGGGATTGTATTATCATATGAGGTGGACATGTCCAGAAGCGAGAAATTATTGGGCAAAAATTCGAACATGGTTAGAGAAAATGACACAGTAACATATTGATTTAAAACCAGAGCTGTTCCTGTTGTGTATCTTATCAGAGAAATTTAGTAAAGAAAACGTATATTTGATCATACATGTAATAACTGCAGTGAGAATTGTATTTGCACAAAATTGGAAAGTAGAAAAAATTCCTACAAAGGGAGAGGTAATTAAGAAAATATTAGAATGTGCAGAAATGAATAGATTAACATTGGCACTTAAAGGGAAGGAAGAATTGGAGTCTTACAATATATGGGGGCAATTTTATCAGTGGATAGAGACTGAATATAGATAAAAAGCAGTATAAAATTAAGAAATTTGGAAAGAACATGTTGTAATAAATTAAATTAAAATATAAGAGCAAATATATATATGTATTAAGAAAATGATGGTAAATGTTGAATATGATGATACAAAAAAAATTGTACTCAGATGACACACTGATTGCTTAACAATGAATTGTTAGTTCAAAAATTAAAATAAAAAAACCTTTTTTTATATATAAAAAAAGAATGGCAGGACACGATGGTGGACCTGACAGTCCATCTACAACTCTCTAAAGTATTCCTCCAAGGCATGAGGTGGTATTTGGTTAGTCGCGGGAGGGAGCGATTTTCCCAGTCCTCTAGTGATATGCCAAAAAAGGAATGTGTCTTTCATCCTAACTGATTGAGTTAATTTGTTCCAGGACTTCTTCATTGCTGCACTTTTTTTTTCTTTCAAAAGGGCCTTCAAACATATTAGACAGTGAGTTTGATCCTCAGAAGGAGAGTTTTTATTTTTTCTGTACCCCTTATTATATGCCGTCTTGCCTTGTACACAATACTGATGAAACCATTTTTATTCTTTATAGCCTGATTTCTGGATGAGGCAGTGTTCCATTAATGAGAACTATTTTCAGGTTGGGAACTGAAGTTTCAAACCCGTCTAAATATTATCTTTGAGGTTTCCTTTCTAGGAGATGTGCACAAGATTCTAGAATTTCTGAGGTTAGCATCCATTTAGTGGCTTCAGTTGCATTTTTCTCCATCCATTTAATTTAATTTTTTTTAAAACAAGTTTTATGAACAAAGTGTTGATCGGGTCGCATCTTATACTTCTTATAACATAGTTATATATTGATTTTTATAATCTATTCCAATCTTCCTTTTTGTTTTTTCAAAGTACAATTTAAATATCTCAATTTCAGCCATAATATTCTTTTCCCCTACTTCTTTATCTTATCTTAATCTCTTCTTAATACATAATATATAAACAGTATCCCCATCTCCCCTTCAGTTCCTAATTTCTTAGCGTAACATCAATTAATTATCTTATTTCTCCATTTATAAAATATATTTCTCAGAATCCCCATCACACTTTTTGGCTCTGAACAATGTACTTCATCATATTCAATTCTTACATTGAAACCCTTACCTTAATTGACCTTCCACATCTTATCTTAATTTCTTCTTAGTACATGATAAACAATATCACTATCCACCCTTAATTCCTGATTTCTTACTACAGCATCAATTATTTCATTTCATCATTTACAACATATTTTTTTCAAAATCCCCATCAAACTTTTTAACGTTTCAGTTTTGTCTCTGATTTCAGTTATTTTCATAATTAAACCTAATTGCCACTTCATATTTCATCTGTTCTTTTTTTTACAACAAACAATATACATCATCATATTCACTTCTTACATTCACATTTAATAATATTAATGCAGTTCCCTTAGATCGACTAATATATACCTTATTTCCCTTCCTCCTTTCCACTATTCTTCCTCTTTCAACCATTTTCTCTTGGTCTCTCCACTTTTTAATAGTTTTCTCCTTTCTTCCCATTCTCTTAACTTCTTCTTTCTTTTTTTTATATTTATTGTATCTTTTCTCCTGAATCCTTTTTCTAACTTTTACTCACATAATTCTCCCCAAGCTTTTTCCTAATCTTTTTCCATTTCCTTCTCTTCCCTTTGATTGCTTCTTTTTTGGGGGATATTCCCCCCATCCACTCTTTTTTTTGCCACTGTAAATCCCAGTGTAATCATCTAACTTTTTACAGTCAGTTCCTTTTCCTTCAACATTATTTTCATGCTTCTCATTTATATTCTCTTTTTCCTGTTTTGTGTGTTCTAGCAAAATTTCTGACTTTTTGTTCCCCATTAATGATTCACGCATGTTTTTAAACATCTCAATTAATTCCTCATACATCTACCTGTGAGTTGGCCAATCACTCACCCAGTACCAGCACTCCGTTCAAACACTGCTCCTGCACAAAAATCTTATTCCTGTTGCCCCAGCTTCAGAGCGGTCATTTTTTAATGGCCGCCACCCCTGCTGCCGTTCGAAGAGCAGCCTCCGACCTTTAGAGGAACTTACCTGTTCCTCTTGGTTGTCTGAGGCACCTCTCCTTCTTTACTGTCCCTACAGGATGGTTCCGAAGACCCCCTGACAGAGTTTGTCCGGCTGGATTTTCATGGAGCTCACCGGAGCCTGCTATTTTTCCAGACGGTCTCGCTGCAATGCCTCCGCGTTTTTTTCATTTAATTTAAATTTTTATCTGGGTATCATAACTATTAAACCTTGATGGGTAGCTCTTAAACATTTCCAGTGGAGTGTCAGAGTTAGAATTATTGAATAGTGGCCACTTTCCAGTTGTGAATCTACCTCTCTCTTTCATAAAAAATTCAAAAGTTCACATGATACTATCCAACAATCAACTATAAGATTTTCTTCCCAGTCCCCCTCCCTCTGATAGGTGTTTTCTCCTGGGTGGTCTGCACTTATGGAACCTTTAAGGATACATGGGTTCAGATGTGCAGTCACCTGTCTTGCATATAGACATGTTCAGTTAGCTTTTAGGACTTTAAATTCTCTAAAATACAAGGGCTCCTGTAATACACTCTCCTCATAATGGATCTTAAATTGGTGAAATAATATAGGATCATTTGGTCCCATCCTAGCATTTAAATACCCACCTATTATTATTGCAGCTGTGGGATGTTTGTCTAAACAACTAAGGATATTTTTTTTATGTGCTCCAAGATATTGTTGACCAGATTGTTCTTATTAAAAGGAGGAACATAAATGTTAAAAAGCAAAATCTCCTATGGTTGGATGAGGGATAAGTAGGTACAACCCATGGCTGTAAAGAAGGTAATGAGACACATCTGAATTGAAAGATTGTGCTAACTAGAGTCATAATACGTTTAGATAACCCACCTGCTTTGCTCAGGAAAGTGGAGATAGAGTTAACCCAGTAACCATCTAGCTTCACCTCTGAAGTAACCCAACTTCCTTGTAGGAAGAGGACAACAAATTGTGAATATAGTTGGTTTAAAAAAAAAAAAAGCTGGTCTTTTGATGGGATGACCAGCTGTCAATTTTCCAGGTTAGAAGTGAAAGAGAAGAGTCGTTTGAGGTCCTTCAGGAGGTATGGTTTTGACAAGAGGAAGCTGTGAGGTTATTATCTCAACAGGCTCAAGGTTGACTCAGCCTTCCACCCTTCCGAGGTGGGTAAAATGTGGACCCAGATTGTTGGGGGCAATATGCTGACTCTGTAAACCGCTTAGACATGGCTGTAAAAGCCCTATGAAGTTTATAATATAATATAAGTCTATTGCTATTATGTTGGGCTGGGAGATCAGCAGCAGCAATTATAGCCTCCTCTAAAGGGTGGTTTGTTTAATATAAGTCCTGCATCACTGGGGGGGGGGGTCTTGTTCAGAATGGATGACATTGACCCCATTTAATGAGGCTTGCCTTGTGGGATTTCCTCCGGAGGTGTTGGGCAAAGAGATGTTAGGTCATGCTGCATTCAGCTCTGTGTCATTGGTTTTGGCAAGAGCCCCCCACCCCCTACCCCTGATTTGTTGCTGGAGGCCCCATGGAATTTCCTGATGTAAAATATTATTTTATTGGTTTTTGAAGAAATAATAGAAATGATAACTAGTTTTATAAAGCAAATATATGAATTTACAATTAGGACTATTGCAAAAAAAGAGAGAGAGAAAGGCTGCTTTTTAAAATAGTAATTAAAATACTCAAAAGTTAAAGAAACAAAAAATTTCTAACCAGAAACAGAAAGGAGAAAAAATAGTAAAAGCCAAAGGAAATAAATGGCCCCAAAAGAAAAATTAAGTAATATGATACAAAGCACTTTGCCTTTCATGATTTCCCACTGTTCTTCCTTATCAGAAACTATATTTTATGTTTCTATAGATTACTGCTATTCATCTTTTAGGCAACACATGAAACTTAAAAGAATAGATAGTTTGGTCTAGTGGTTGAGACACCAGCCTAGAAAAGAAGGAGATTGTGAGTTCAGGTCCCACTTTAGTAATGAAATCCAGCTGGGTGACTTTGGGTTAATAACCAGGAAACTCGGAGTTCTAGCTGGGGTGACTCTGGGCCAGTCTCTCCTCTTAGCCCAAAGAGCTTTGGGAAAATAAGGGTAGGATAGTGTATTGGATATGTTCTCCTCCTTGAGTTATTTGTAAAAATAATAAAGGTGGAATTCAAATAAAATAAATATAATGAATATAATGTAATATGGAATCGGATTGTCAGATTTTGCCTCTCTGTCAAAATAGAGCTATTTAAAAGGTGAGAAAACAGCTTATTATGAGTTTTTTCCCTGTCAGATCAAGATAACACAGCACAGGTCTTGTAAGGCATGGGAGGGGTGGTAAGTCCAAGAGCAGGAGTCAGGTCCAGATCATCTTTAGATGTTCCTGAAGGTGGCTGGAAGGTAAATCTCTGGAGGAGGTTGGTAAAGAAAAGGAAGAGCTCCATTTTGGCAAGGGTCTCCCCAGCACATACTCTCTGACCTGGAAGAAAACATAGATGGCAAAAAAGGTGAGTTTTTTTGGCTTCTTAAACTATTTTACATGGCTTTCCATAGTCACATTGCCTCAAAGAAATAATTATAATCTTAAAGGAAATAATGAATCTTCCTAACTATCCTGTTGCACTGAAACTCTTTCCAGGATAGTTTTCCACATATACAGAGTGATGTTACCTGCAGAGAAAGGCATGAATGCATCCCTCTTCACAAATTTTCCTTCAGAGTCAAGAAAATGCTCAGGGTAGAATTCATGAGGTTTCTCCCATTGGGATTCATCATGGAGCACAGAGGTCAGCAAAGGAATAATTTGCATACCCTAAACAATGAAATTATATAAAGAAGAGTATTTTCCATTTAACACATTGTTGTAGAAATTATTATAATGAAATTTTATGTTTTAATGATAAAACAATTGACAACATCAGTATAGTTTGAAATAAAAATAATATCCTGAATAAGACATTCATTTTAATAACAAAAAGTCTATGACAGTAATTTGTTCCATCTCGCTAAGTCTTTTGTAACATCATTCCATATTTTAACACATTTTCTAAAACAACATGCAATTCCTATTGGTCAGTGTGACCCCTTCTCTATTTTTTAATTCTTTTTTTATTATTTTATTGTGAACATCTTTCTCTTCTTTTGATTAATTTTAAAACCAGCTAATATGCCCAAATGCTTCAGTTTCTTTATTAGATGTTCTATACCAGTGATGGCTAACCTTTTTGCCATCATGTGCCAAAAGTGGGGGGAGTGCGGGGGGTTTATGCACATGCGTGCCCACACCCATAATTCAATGCACCCAGCACATGCGTGTGTAACCCCCTGTGCTCCCCCCACTTTTGGCATGTGATGGCACGGTGGGCCCGGAAGACTCGTGTTTTGCCCTCCCCAGGCTCCAGAGGCTTTCTAGGAGAAAGCTGCCTTCCCCGCCCCGAAGGAGGCCCTCCGGAGGCTGGAAACAGCCCGTTTCCTGACTTCCAGTGGGCCCAGAAGGGCCAAAAATCAGGTGGCCAGCGTGTGCATGCGTGCTGGAGCTAAGCTAGGGTAGCGCTGATGTGCCCACAGATACGGCTCCACGTGCCACCTGTGGCACGCGTGCCATAGGTTCGCCATCATGGTTCTATACCATTCTGGGGTTCCTGTAGTATCAAAACTAGTAACTTGTGCTTTCTGGGATGTATAAATAGATTTAATTCCTCCAAGAGAATTATCCCGAAAGGCCATATCTTCCACAACTCTGAACATAAAATCCCAGTTCAAATTTTTGAAAGCTTTCTCAGCATCTGAAAAGATCAGAGCTACTGGTTTCTTATTTGGTATTAGACATACTCCATTATATCCAAAACAATTCTCATATTGTCCCTAAGTTGTCCTCTATGTAGAAATCCACATTTATCATCATGAATAAAATACTGTAAGATCTGAAATTAAATCTTGTTCTTCCTTTGGTAATAAGGCAAATTCATCAAAATCAAAACCATTCATGCTGTAATCACAAAATCTCCAGAACCATGAAGCCTACAAACTTGAAATTTGCCAGTTAGGTTCCTTTTGGCTTCTAGGTGCTCACTAAGAAAGGATTTTTCGAAATGACTATCAGAGCATTAGTATTTCCTATATTATTATAACATGCTCTGATGCTAATTAGTTAGACATTCTACTCCCCCTCCAAACTTGAAAATAACTGGAGAGATTGGGATAGCATAGGACAGGCTTCTGTTTGGCAACCCTGAGGGAGAGAAGGGGCTAGAAAGCCTGAGAGAGAGAAGGGGATAGGGGAGGCTTCTGTGGGGCAAGCTTGAGGGAAAGAAGGGAATAGGGGAGGCTTCTGTGAGGCAAGGCTGAGGGAGAGAAGGGGATAGGATAAGAGAGGCTTCTGTGGGGCAAGGCTGAGGAAGAGAAGGGGATAGGAGAGGAGAGGCTTCTGTGGGGCAAGGCTGCGGGAGAGAAGGGGATAGGATAAGAGAGGCTTCTGTGGGGCAAGGCTGCGGGAGAGAAGGGGATAGGATAGGGGAGGATTCTGTGGGGGCAAGCTTGAGGGACAGAAGGGGATAGGAGAGGCTTCTGTGGGGCAAGCCTGAGGGAGAGAAGGGGATAGGATAGGAGATAGTTTGACAGTGTTGAGGGAATTATTTGTTTAGCAGAGTGATTGCATTCAGGAAAAAAACTGTTCTTGTGTCTAGTTGTTCTGGTGTGCAATGTTTTGAGGGTAGGAGTTGAAACAGTTTATGTTCAGGATGTGAGGGGTCTGTAAATATTTTCACAGCCCACTTTTTGACTCGTGCAGTATACAGGTCCTCAATGGAAGGCAGGTTGCTAGCAACTGTTTTGTGGAAGTGGAAGAATCTGCAATTATCTCTGGTAGGAAGAGTAGCAACAATCAAAATGAATATATTGCCAAGATTATTGTATTTATTCCAGACAATTCTGATAAAACTGGAAAATAAATATTTTGTGGAACTTAATAAAACAATACATAAATATATTTGGCAAGGGAAAAGAAGCAAGAATTGGTTTTAAAATGATGCAAAATATAAGAAGTAGAGGAGGCTTTGGATTACCAAACTGGGAATTGTACTATCAGGCTGCAGTACTAGTATGGATTGTATTGAGGAATATAAGGTTATTGATTTTGGAAGGACACGATTTACAACTGGGGTGGCATGCATTATTATGCTATGAGTAAAATAAGTTACGTGGATATTTTCAGAGACATTATATAAGGAATGCATTATTATTGGTGGGAGAGAAAATTAAAGAACAACATTATTTGAGGATACCAGTTTGGCTTTCAACAATGGGAGCATTGATTCACTCAAATATTATTAATATGGGAAATATTGTCAGATAAAGATATATTGAATGAAGAAGGGGGACTTAAAATGAAAGAAGAAATGAGTAAGCAAGGGATCGCTATAACGTGGTATCCACATGTGCAGATACTATCTAGATACGAGAAAGATGCTAAATTACAGGGTTTTTACAAAGAATTAACAGAGTTAGATAAAATCTTAAAAGGAACAGAAGAAAGGTTAATAAAGAAACTTTATAATTACTTATTGGGTATAAAATTGGAAGAGGAACAAGTAAAAGAGACAATGAAAGTATGGGTGAAAAACTTTGGTTATGCGATAGAACTAGATAAAGGGCAGAAATTGTGGGATAGGAATTATAAATTAATGATGTCAACTGCATATAAAGAGAATTTGTATAAGCTGTTTTACAGATAGCATTTACCGCCGGTGAGGTTGGCAAAGATGTTTAAAGATAAATCATCTAAATGTTGGAAGTGCCACCAAATACCTGGATCTTACTATCATATGTGGTGGACATGTTCAGAAGCAAAGAAGTATTGGACAAAAATTAAGATATGGTTGGAAGAGATGATACAACAGTGTATTGAGTTGAAACCAGAAATATTTCTGCTAGGAATTTTACCTGAAATTTATAGTAAAGAGAATGTATATTTAATTATTCAGGTATTAACCGCAGCTAGAATTGTATTTGCACAATATTGGAAAAGTGGAGAGATTCCCATTGATGAGAAGGTAATAAGGAAAATATTAGAATGTGCAGAAATGAACAGATTAATATTAGCAATTAAGGAGAAAGAGCAAACTGAATATTATATGATATGGGAAGTATTTTATCAATGGTTGAAGAATAAAAAAGGAGTTTGGAAATGAAGAAGACCAAAGAATAAGTAGAAAATATATTAAGATAGAGATATAAATAAGATGAAAATTGTTAGAATATCTATGATGTGAATAATGATGTTTAATGTTAATATGGTATTATTACTAGAAGATATTAAGAAGAAAATGGAGAGTTTTACAATGTTCAATTGTTTAATATATCATAATATTAAGTTTAGAGAAATAATGTGAATGTGAATATGAAAGATGTGGCAAATGAGGAACGATGTTGCACAGAGATGTTTGTACCCGACGCACTGCATAAGGAAAGATGGAATCTTTGTCTTTGTAATTGAAAAATAAAAAACTTTTTATAAAAAAATATTTAAAAAATTAAGACACCCCCGAAAAGAAACCCTAGCCATTGGGGGGGGAGGGGGTCAAAAGACCCGGTCTTATTTTTGGGAAAACATGGTGCTATAGTATTATATACTTAAATATACTATAGTATTAATAGTATGATAAATACTATGCATGGAGAAACATACTAGTTCAAAAAACTTTAAGGAAAAAAGAAGCAAACAGCTACATTCAGGGTTCAACAGGATTTAAAACTGCATTTAACTTACAGGGAATGCTCAACTTACTACTTATCAGTTAGCAACTGGTTACACTTACAACAGACCCTGAAAAACAATAATTAGAAGTTCCAATGTCCTGGGCTTCTTACCCAGTATGGTCATGTAGCCATATTTTGGGTACTTGGCAACCAGACCACATTTATGATTGTTTGAAGCTTCCCATGATCGTATGACTACAATTTATGTTTTTGCAAGAAACTGGCATTTACTTTCAGTTTCTGGCCAAAAAGTGCTACAGTGAATACCGGGCCCACTTAATGACCACAGCATTCACTATATGACCCCAATGTTTGCTTAATGAGTGCCACAAAAAAGGTCATAAATGGTGCACTTTATATCCATCATGATCTAGGATTAAAATTGTGGGCTCAATTATGGTCATAAATTGTTTATACTGTACAAAATAAGATTGGAACATTAACATTGGGATTATTTCACAGCAATCACCTTGGGAATGAAGAAGCCTTTGAAAGTTATGTCCTTGGTGGTTGCATGGAACAAATTGGTTGGAACAATATCAGCAAACCTTTGAATTTCATGAATTACTGCATTGGTGTAAGGCATTTTGAATCGGTCTTCTGTCCTTGGCTGACGAACCCCAACCTCTTTTGCAATTTCTTCTTGGACTTTCCCTAAGAAAATAGAATCACATCAAAATGATGATTCCATAATTTCAATTTTGCTTTAAATTGAAGTTTATGCAAAAATTCCAAAGTAAATTTATAGTACAGATCTGAAGATAATCATTTGTGATCTATGCTTGTAATTTTTCTCTTGGTACTTTTCCCCCTTTTATTCACCATATATCTTATTCTATGATTATGCCCATGCAGAAAAAGGTTGATTAATCACAGATTATTTATATTTTAATGTATAGACATTATGAAATGATTAGTGAGATATAAGAAATCAATTAAGGGAGTATTGTGCTTGGAATGTATCATTCTTAGCAGAAAACTCTTTTCAGTTTTAGCTCATATTCAGCAGTAATGAGAGGTGATAGGTGCATAACACACATTCTGTGACTGGTACATCTTTCAGAAATCTCTGAAAGTAAGTTTATAAACCCTTCATATGGTGAGATCTTATAATCCAGTGATGGGTAACCTTTTTCGGATGGAGTGCTGAAAGCTCACGGGCGTGCGCCAAACCATCAAAATGCAATGTCTGCATGCACCCTGTTCCCACATGCCCACCCCCACACGCATGTGCACATGCTCCCCCTGCCCCCCCTGCCCCCCTATCCTGCTCCATGCACCCCCCATGTGCACATGCACATGGCCCCCTGCATGGCCCCCTAACCCTAACCCTAACCCATCCCCATGTTATTTTGACAGGTAATTATATACTTTTATTGAAAATCAGTCAAATAAAAACTGCTTACTTTGAACTTCTGGATACTTCATCATTAGGAGTAAGGCCCAGTACAAAGTGTTTGAAGTAGTATCCATGCCAGCAATAAATAGGTTATCCACAAGACCTATAAGGTTATCATTATGGAAATAGCTATCTATTGACTTCTTATTCTCCTGAAGAGTATAAAGAAAAGATATCAAGGAAATTTAATGTATGTCTATAATCTACATACATGGACAGATGTTACAGTGGCCTCCACATTTCCAGTGTCAGGAGATTGTGAGAGTTGTTCTCAACAAAAACTGGAGGACAGTGTGTTGCTTATCTGTAATAAATGTTAGGATTATTATTTATAATGGGGGGAAAGACTATCAATATGGTTACAGTGATTATTAGCATGATTAAATCTAGACTCGAGATTTCTGCTTATATAAAGCCTTATTAAACAAACTAAAGAAAATATAAGCATCCTGAATATGTCATGTATACAAATAGTCTTTAACTTATGACCATTCATTCCAGGAGCATTTCAAGTTAAAATGATAGTAAACAAATGGTGGTTGTAACCAATTCTTTTAGTTCCAACCATCTGAGCAGTCCCACAATTACATGATTCTGCTTTAGGTGCTTTAGATCAACCATGATCTAGCTAGCACTTACTATAGTTCAGTGGCTGTGATTACCTGCTTGCCTTTTGCAATCTTCCTTGCTTTTTCCTCCATAAAGATAATGGGAAGCCATCAGGGATTTTCTGGGGTAAATCTCTCCACTTGCCCTCTGCACAACACCACACTCCTTCCCAAGCCTTAACTCCCCCTCCCTTTCACCCTTGTTCAACCTACAATCCCTCAGTCTCTCCCCATCTGGAAGCAATCATTCCAAGTCATTCTCCATTGTGGGTGGAGCCAGGAGCCAGGCCTGGGTTGTACTCATCTGTTCAGATTGATGGACTGAGTCTGTCAAAGTTGTTAAGTCCTGCCCTTGTTGCTAGAAGCTTCCAGCTTTTGACTCAGTCCGTCAGACTGGACAGTGGTGTGGGATTGTGTCTCTGGCTTAATTGCCTTTCTACTTCTCAATTATCCCATTTTCCCTTTTTCTATTCCTACGGATTGATATTGGACTTTGACCCTGGACTGTTATTGGACTGTTTCTTGGACTTCGGATTGTGAGTTCTTCATATTTCCACTTGTTGTGGATTGTCTTTCCTCAGCGACTGGCTTTCGCTGGTCTGCTGGGGGGGGGGGGGGGAGAATCATTTTTTCAGCTATATTTACTGTTTGTGACTGAATTGCCCCGTTGATAGAACAGCTTTCCGGGGCATTGTGGAGCTTTGCGCTCCCTCAAAGAGCTGATTTGGCATTCAGTGGAGTTCATGTGGAGCTTCGCGCTCCCCAAAGAGTTGGTCGGATGGCCATTTTGTGTGATCTGACAGCCACCGCCCAACTGGTTTTGACAGAAGAGCTTTGTGCTCTATCAAGTTTGGAATTGCTTTGGCAGCGCCGCCGCTTTTACTCTCCGGTTTGCTGTTATCAGGTTTGGAAGCTTCGCACTCCAGCCTGCAATTTCGTCTAGCAGTTGGCGGCCATTCAGAGGAGCCCGAAGCCACCTCAGACAGATCGGCTTATCAATTGGCCTCCAGGCTTCGGTCTGTGCCTCAGTTGTTTGCCATTTGACGTCTCCTCAGAGTAGGCGACATATTGATTGGCCTCCAGGCTTCTGCCTATGCCAGATTTGTATTATTTCCTTTGACAAAATCATGCTTTGAATTACTTGGTGGCTGATTCTCCTGTCACTGTGAATCTCCGGCAATTGCGACTGTGTTGCCATAGGTGACCATCAGGACTAGTCAATGCAGTCCACATTTCAAGGACTACGTTGCTGGGGGAAACCCATATACACCGTGTCTTGTGGCTGCTTTGCAAATACCAGAGTGTAATATTTTTGTGCCAGCCTGATTAATTATACCTAAGGCATTAACTAAATCGAAGCATGGCCGAAAGGCTGGGACAGACAATCTTGGTACTTCTCGGTACTTCTTGGTACTTCTCATGGTCAGGCATCCTCTTCTGACCTGGCCCAGAAGGTTGGTACCAAGCATTCAGGCACCAGTGGCCAGTTATCTGGTTCTCATCATAGACCTTGCAAGCAGTCCTTGACTTCCAAGGATGAGAGGCGCAGGCACAAGACACTGCAGAAGCTTTGTGATAAAGCCAGCAGTAATATTGCTTCCTCTTCTCGAGCTAAGGAAGGGGCTTCTCCTTTCAGGAGACCAGAGCTCCCGCTGGAGCTGCCCCCGGCAGTGACCCCAGACCAAATGTCACTTCAGGGCTGTCCTGTAACCATCCCGAAAACTGACCTGTGGGGACCCATCTTGCCCGCAGAATTAGCATCTAGAGAGGTAGGCCCTGTTGTTGCTAATGTTAGTACCTGCCCGCATACATCTTCTGCACCTGCGGCTAGGGAGGTCGCAGTTTCGCAAGGCCAGGTATGCCATCAACATCTGTTGTCTGAGCAGTTACAGCAAATGATTAATTCTGCAATTCAGCAGTCGTTATCGGTGGGGCTCCTTTCCTCCCACAGGGGCACTTCGGTCCGCTCTTTCGCCTCTGCCTCACCGGACAGAGACTACCAGAAGAAGTGTTTTTTGCAGAGGATCCTGGTTCTCTGACCACCTCCCTCGACAGTCACCCATCGATGCTGGTGAAGGTTGATTCCCAAGAACCTGGACTTTCTGATGATGAGGGCCTTCCCCCAGAACAACCTGCCTTCACAGGTTTATTCCCCCTGGCTCTTTTCAAATTGTTATTGTTTAAGGCTGTCAATACCACCAAACTTGGTTCTAATCCAGCAGAGTCGGGTTCGTCACTGTCACAAGGGAGTCTAAATCCCATATTCGCTGAACCCACCAGGCCAGTTGATTCTGTTCCAGTTCCACCTTTGTTCCTTGATGTAGTCAGGAAGCAATGGTCTTCACTTGGTTCTGCCCCGGTGCCTTCCACAGCTGACCGCAAGTATTTCAACATAGCTCCAGACTTGGTGACCCTTCTTCAAGTGCCATCCATGGATGGCCCTGTTGCTGCGCTTCTGCCTAACGCCGCCATTCCGGGGGATCCGGAGGAAGGTCTTCGTCCAGAAAAGCATTGCTTGGACCAGGTTCTTCAGCATGCAGATCAAGGGTTGGCCTGGATGATTCGTTCAGCAACAACTGCTTCATTTTTTAACTGGACAACTTTGCTCTGGTTAGGCCAATTGCAAGAAAAGTTGTTGCCAGAGGTAACAAGACTCAGGCAGGATTTGAACAAATTCATTGCGGCGGTCCAATTCTCTGCAGATGCCACCCTCAATGCTGCTCATTTTGTTGCTAAGTCCCTGGCCTCTTCTGTAGCGGCTCGTTGTTTAGTCTGGCTCCGTCATTGGCAGGCACATGCTAGACACAAATGGCATCTAGCGTCTGTCCCTTTTATGGGATCCAAATTATTTGGGGAGTCTTTGGAGCCCTTTCTAATTGAAACCAAGGACAAATGAAAAGTTTTACCTACCACTCACCGTCGGGGGGAGACCCATTTTCTGCCTTATTCCCAGCGGTCCCAGTTTCGTGGATCTGATGGGGGTGCTAGTTCTTCCCATTTCACAGGGTCCTTCAACCCCAAACACCGGGGACTTCAGGACAGGACTTCAAGAGATAGACCATTTCTAAGTAAACGGCCCTTTCGTGGGGGAGGAGGTTGTTCTATCCAGCGCCGTTGTTAACTGCAGTTTGGGACTCCCCATTGGTGGCAGATTGGCTCTCTTTGCCGACCTTTGGGAGATAACTACATCTGATCAATGGTTCCTCAGTACTATTAGATCGGGCTTCTCCACTCCTCTGCAGTTCTTTATTTCCTGTCCTCTTTCTAAGGATAGAATCAGACACCTCCTTATGGATTCGGCTGTTCAACACCTTCTGGCTATTCAACAGGTGCCCGTTGATCAGATCGGACAGGGGTTAGGGTTAGGGTTAGGCTTTTCCGCCAATCCCGCTTATCCCAAGAGTCATACGCAAGATCCTGTTAGAATGGGCAGAAGTCATTTTCCTGGCCCCTCATTGGCCGTGGAGGAGTTGGTTCGCAGACCTCATATCTCTGTCGGTGGTACCTCCATAGAAACTTCCCCCAGACATGGCCTCATTCAGCCAGGGGGCGGTGGTCCACCCGGACCCCAAGTGGCTTCGGTTGAGATTGAGCAGGGTTCTTTGAGGAGAGACAACATTTGCTCCTCTGTGATTCGGACCATTCCGACGGCATCATGAAGGCCGTACACAGACGTATTTATTCTGCCACGTGGCAGGCATTCTGTGCTTGGTGTGAACGTGCAGGAGTTTCTCTGCTTCAGGCTTTAGTGGTGGATGTTTTGGTTTTTCTACAGGGGGCTTTCACCAAATACACTTCGGCATCAGGTGGCCACTATTTCCACGGTCCTGGTATAGGGGTTTCTTCTGTCTTTGTCACACTATCCTCTGATACTTAGGTTCCTTAAGGGAGCCACTAACTTATGCACTCCTGTGTTGCACAGGTATCCTACCTGGGACTATCTCTAGTTCTTAATTCACTTATGGGTGCACCGTACAAACCCCTTCAGTCAACCAGCCTTCGGCTTCTATCGTATAAAGTCTCCTTTTTAGTGGCGGTTACATCTGCAAGGAGGATTTCGGAAATTGCTGCCCTCTCTGTGAGAGGTGACTTATGTCTGTTCCACGCTGATCGTGTAGTCCTGCGGCTTGACCTTACCTTCATTCCAAAAATTAACATACCATTTTACCGTTTGCAGGAACTTGTACTTCCTGATTTCTGTCCTCGCCCTGCTCATCCACTGGAACTGCAGTGGCACAAGTTGGATGTCCGGAGGGCACTCCGGATATACCTCAAGAGAACTGCTGGCTTCCACAAGACAGTCTTTGTTTGTGTCCTTTCTCCCTCTCTCCTTAGGTGGCAGAGTGACTTCTTTGACCATCGGACGGTGGATCCGGCAGACGATCGCCACGGCATATGAACTGCGATCTTTGCCCAGGCCTTCTAATTTGACTGCACATTCTACTCGCAGAGCGGCGAAGTCGGTGGCTTGGGCCACGCAAGCTTCTTCGCTGGAGATCTGCAGAGCTGCTACCTGGACTTCCCCTTTCCCTTTTATTCAACACTACAAATTGGATAAGTTCACTTCAGCAGAAGCTGCCTTTGGGCAGAGAGTGTTACAAGAGGTTCATACAGAAGGGGAGTCTTCGAACCAGACTGGGCCCACCCGTACCTAGGGACAGTGAACTTTGGTATGTCCCAGGCCTGGCTGCTGTCTCCACCCACAATGGAGAAGGGTGTTGGTCTTACCTGAGATGCACCTTCTCGTTGGGTGGAGACAGCAGCCAGCCCCACCCTTTTCTCAGTCTGGTTTCTGTCACTAACTTTTCCTTTTCTCCCACACATCAAGTCTGTTTTTCAGTCTTCGCCAAAAACTGGAAGCCCCTAGCAACAAGGGCAGGATTTAACAACTTTGACAGACTCAGTCCATCAATCTGAATAGACAAGTACAACCCATCTTGTCTGCTGCTGTCTCCACCCAATGAGAAGGTGCATCTCAGGTAGGACCAATGCCCCTTCTCTGCTTGCACTGTGCTGCTCCAGCCACCTACATACCCCTGCATGTCATCCCACACACGGCAGCAGCTATTTGCCAACCTGCTGGCTGATTGGAAGCCTCCTGGAATGGGCAACTTCCTGTGGCTTCTTCCCTGGCTTTGGTTGTGGGAAGCCATAGGAAGTTGTGAAGAAGTCCTTGTCTAACAACCATTTCAGTTGAGTTAACAATGGCAGTTGGAAATGCAGGGATTCCCATCACTAAGCAATTCAGTTATGCCTCACAACCATCGCTCAGTAACAGAAATTCCAGGCTGAATTGCTGTCATAGTTCAAGGATTATCTGTATTAAGTTGCAGACAGTAATAGAGTGGCTTGCAAAGTAGATATTTTTAGATCCTATATGCAGCAAAACTGACCTTTGGTTGTGTTTGTGGCATGCTGGCTAAAATGTGCCCAAAGTGGCGGGTTTTGTGTTCTATGATTAGCAGGGAGCCCTAAGATTCATATCCTGCCACAAAGAATTATCTCAAGGTCTTGATTGACCAAAAAGCTGATGCCAGGGTTTATGGGCGCATCTGTTTATGGCCAGGGCTAAAGAAAACTGTAACTTGTGATAATGAGAAACATATGGTAAAGACCATGAATTACTGAACGAATTGAAATAAAAAAATAAATAAAATGTTTCCTGTTTTGGAATTTAAGAGAAAATGGAAAAGGGACTTGATCTAAATGAAGACAGCTTCATCTTGTAGATTGGCATATGTCAATGTATGCAGGGGAATTAAAATTAGGATCAATTACGGCAGAAATGTAATGTCAGGATACATTAACTCAGGGCATCCTTTTGCTGTGGCTGTGTAGGGAAATGCATATGCCGAGTGGCTGTTGCACATTATGTTCCAGTGAATGGTGACAATGGAAGAACCAGGAACGAGTTTGGAGAAAAATTGTGATTAACATCCCCCATTTCTCTCCGCCAGTTCTTCTCAATACATGCCAGCTCAATGCTTTCTTTCATGAAGAGTGATTTAATTTTAACTCACATGAAGAAGAAAGACTTCCGGTTTCAGAGCTCACCTTCACTTTTCCATGGATTTCCTTAGACTGCAATGTCTAAGAAAGGGAGAATGGCTTTCCTCTTCTCTTGCACTGATCAGTTTCTGGACCACATATCCCAACCCATATCACAATAATTAATATCCCTATGTTTATAAATAAAGATAAAAGGGTTGCTTCCCAAGGGCCCACCTGATCATCTCCCTACTAGAATTATCCCTCCATGAGAGACAATAGAAGTGGTACTATGGGTAATCCTCAATTTATGACCGCAATTGGACATTGAGAAAAGTGGTTGTTAAGTGAGACCCCCAGGTGACTGCTTCACTCAACTGCTACAAAAAAACAGTGTTGCTTTTTACAAGGAAAATTTCCAGTTAGAGGTGTACAAGCATTGTAGTAGCTTTAATAGGTACACAAGGAATAAAGACCTCACACGGACAGTGAATCTGTTGGCCATCAAGGATGCTGCATGAAGTCTTGCTGAGAGACACGTCTCGGGAATTCAGGAAGATGCGGAGCTGCCAAATAATGGGAAAGCTCATACCCTGGAGGTGCCTACAGCCCCTCTTGAATGTTGTTTCACAAAGTTTTAACCATAATCACTGTTTTAATCAGCCTTGGCTGTTTAATAGTATCCTTGCTGGTGGAGGTTATTAATTTTTATTATTTTTGTTTCAGGTTTATATCCCCACAGAACCTGAGAATGAGATTACACAAATTCCAAACTATACTCACATATTCACTCCTTGCTTTCGCTCCAGGAAATTGTTTTCTTGGACATTTCTAAAGCAATGATTTTCTCCAGCTGCATGAATTCTGGCACCAGCCAGAATATCTTTAAAACGTGTGAAAGAAAAAACATCAGTTACGATTCCTTGCATACTTAAAATGCTTTATTACCTTTTTCTGCCGAACAAGAAATGCGTCAATAAAAGTCCTCTGATTATTTTCATCAAACTCTTTGAGATTTTCAAGGAAAGTAGCCTGTATGAATTCATGGAACTCTTTTCGGTTATTCATTATTTTTTTACGAGCATCCAAAAGGAATCCCAATTTGGGAAACACATTATACACCTGAAACAGGATAGAATAAGAGAAGTAGCAAATTAACAGAGCTGAATACTATGAATATATTTTCTGATAGACATCTCAAAGCATTTTTATCCAAATAGGTTTGTTCCATAGTCTCCAAAATCACCATCATTATCATCAAATATGAAATAGGTGGGTGCTAAAGATATGATAAATCAAGTTTATTAATTAATTAAGATCCAAATCTCACAAATTAAACCTTAATAAACCCTAGGGATGACATTTTTCTTCATATGAAAGATTACATTACCAACACAGAAGGGGTTCCTGCAAGGTGTAAACTTTCTTCAATTAACTCAAGTAGTCTTAGAAGTGTAGCATCATCATATTCAAATCTCTTGCCAAGTAAAAAAGAAACTATGATATTGGCGGCTGCAGCTTTCAGAATTGTTGCTGGGTCAAATGGCTTTCCTGGTCATGAGCAATAAATGAAAACAGAATTGTGAAAGTATCCCAGAATTAAATCTGCTCTTTGTCACCTTTAGATTGCTTATATATAGCATTTATCATAGAAGCCAGTTTGTACTCTGCATAGAAGTTAGCAAGAGAACATAGATATATGAGCTAAAATTTAACCCATCCTTTTAAAACCAGAAGTAATTACACATTAATGTAGTCCTAGAGACATGCATCATTTGAAGTGAGAAGCAATTACATTTCTGATGACAGGTAAAATCAAGCAGCAGCATTCTAGTCCCTGTGTTCAGTGTGGAAATGGAAGAACAGCTAAAGATAGACCACGTTGCTGGCAGCATGAAAAATAAAATGAGTAACATCAAAGCTTTTAACAAAGCTTTAATCACACCAAGCAAGAGGAAAACCTTCTTCACATAAAATCCACAAGCACCTTCTATAATTTTGCAAACAACAAACTTAAAGACTCTAGATCCATCCCACCCCTAAAAGGACCAAATGATGAAGATTGTATTGACGAAACCGTTAAAGCCAATCTCTTTAACATGTTCTTTGGCTCAGTCTTTGTAAACAGCAACAACACATACCCAATATTTCCCAGTCGTACTACAGACAATTACAAGGATTATGGTGATTTAATTCATATTGATTTTACAGAAGACAATGTTGAAAAGGCACTGCGCAATCTAAAACCATCTTTATCTATTGGACCTGATGGACTATGTGCATACTTCTTAAAAAAGCTTTCCACTGCAACTGCAGAACTTCTAAGCATAACTTTTGAAAAATATTTCAGTACCAGCACCTTGCCCTACTAATGGTCAAAAGCCAAGGTCATCCCTATCTTCAAAAAGGGAGACCCTAGCCTAGTTGAAAATTACAGACCAATCTCCTTATGTTGCGTCACTAAGTATCTCTAAGTATATGGCTTTTGAATACTTTATCCACTTTGTTTTCATAAAATAAGTAAGCATGCCATCCAAATTCAAGATCAAAACTTTCTATATTCAATATTCCAGTCTTTTTCCTTCCAAACCAATCGCTTGTTTGAGTAAGAGCTGCTGCTTCGTAATATAACTGTAGGTTTGGAAGTTTAAGACCTCCCCTTTCTGGAACATCTTGCATAATTTTCAGTTTCACTCTCGGTTTTTTCTCGTTCCAGACAAACTTATTCACTCCACTTTGCCATTCTTTCAGTTGTTTATCACTTTTAAGCACCGGAATCATTTGAAACAAAAAAAGAAATCTTGGCAAAATATTCATCTTAACTGCTGCTATTCTTCCAAGTAAAGACAGCTGCAGTTTTTTCCAAGTCTCCATATCTTTCTGTATATCTCGCCACAACACATCATAATTATTTTGAAACAATTTCGTATTTGATTCTGCAACCTGAACTCCTAGATATTTAACCTTAGGTACAATCTCAAAACCTGCCCTCCTTTCAAGTTCGTGTTTTCGATCTTGTGTCATATTTTTAACTATCATCTTGGTTTTTTTCTGGTTCAGTCTAAATCCTGATACTGTGCCATAGTCTTTTATAATGTCTTTCATCTGGATTATTGATTCCATCGGCTGTGTTAGGGTAACAACCAGATCATCTGCAAATGCCCTTATTCTGTAATCCTCTTGCCTTATCACTATACCTTTCAAGATATTCGAATCCCGTACTGTATTCAACAAGACTTCTAGTGTTAAAATAAATAACAATGGGGATAACGGACAACCTTGTCTTGTTCCTTTTTCAATATTAAAGTCTGTTGTCAAGCTTCCATTAATAATAATCTGTGCCTTTTGCTCTTGGACTACACATCTTGATCAGAGCAAAGCAATAGACACAGTTTACATAGACGTCTGTAACGGTTTTGATTCAGTGGTACATGACAAATTATTTCTAAAACTAAAATCCTATGGCATTTCTGGACTCCTACATAAATGGATAACTGCCTTCCTGTCAAATAGACAACAAGTGGTCAAAACAGGAAGTGCTCTATCAAATCCTGTACCTGTTAATAGTGGTGTTCCCCAAGGCACTGTTTTAGGTCCAACACTCTTCATACTTTACATAAATGACCTTTGTGATCATATTAAAAGCAACTGTGTTCTCTTCACTGATGATGTTAAACTATTCAACACCACCGACAATGCAACTACCCTTCAAAAAGACCTTGACTATGTGTCAGATTGGTCTAACAAGTGGCAGCTTCAAATCTCAACCAACAAATGCTCTGTCTTGCACATTGGCAAAAAAAAAAATCAAAACATAAAATACAAATTAGATGCACATGACCTTATAGATGATCCTCACTCTGTCAAGGACCTTGGAGTACTCATTTCTAAAGATCTAAGTGCCAGAGCCCACTGTAACAACATTGCCAAAAAGGCATTAAGAGTTTTTTAACCTAATCTTGTGTAACTTCTTCTCTGGTAATATTTATTACTAACTAGAGCATAAAAAACATTTGCTAGACCAAATCTCGAATACGGCTCATCTGTCTGGAACCTGCACTGCATATTGGATATAAATACAATTGATATTTTATGAGAAGAGTCCTCCATTCCTCTACCCGCAATAAAATACCTTATGCCACCAGACTTCAGATTTGGGGCTTAGACAACTTAGAACTACGCAGACTTCAGTCTGACCTAAGTGTAGTACATAAAATTATCTACCACAATGTCCTACCTATCAATGACTACTTCAGCTTCAACCACAACAATACATGAGCAAATAATAGATACAAACTCAAAGTAAACCACTCCAAGCTCGATTGCAGAAAATATGACTTCAATAACAGAGTGGTCAATGCCTGGAGTGCACTACCTGACTCTGTAGTTTCTTCCCCAAACCCCCAAAACTTTAACCTTAAACTGTCTACTGTTGACCTCACCCCATTCCTAAGAGGCCTGTAAGGGGCGTGCATAAGTGCACCAGCATGCCTACCATCCCTGTCTTAATTCCTTTTCCTTTCTACTCTTACTCTGTTATCTTATATATGCTTGACAAATAAATAAATAAGAATAAATAAGAATATTTCTCAGAAGATTTTGCAGACACTATTTTGTCACTCTTTCTTAATGCAGTTTCCACTACCTAATTCCTAAAGCAGATGATGATGATGTGACCAATGTATTTCCAAACAACATATAGAAATATTGCTGACTCCAGAAAGGTTTTGGCAAGTGTAATGCATCATGATCATTTAATATTTATTCATTGCAAGCAATGAATTGTTAATGAGAAAAAAAAATGTAGTATTAAGGTGGAAGCTACCATAATAATTTCATTAAATACAGAGAAAGATGTTGATAATTTTTATTAGCCATATTCATGCTTCATTCTTTCAAAATTTGGTATGCCTGACATGTGGGATCAAAATAGGAGTTTATATATTGGTGATAGTTGCATATTATGTTCCACGGAATGAAGATAATAGAATTCTGAGCCATGAGTTTAAGAGGAAATTGTGCAATAATCTCAATGTGATCTTGTGATAGGGAGAGTGTTAAAGGACAGGAATGCCTGGGTGGGAATGAATGAGAGGGCACAGGAAAGTGGATCACTTGTAGAGCCAAGAATTTTGGTGATGGATTAGTGCTTAGGTTTTTAATTTATTCTACTTAATTGGATAACATGAGTATCACTGACTCAAAGCCTGGAGGAACAAGTAAGTCCAATTCCTAACACCTTTTCATACACAACAGCAGTGCTCATATTGGAAACAATTTATCCTTCTGTAAACTTCAATAGCTAATTTAGTATAACAATTTGTCATAAATAACAGTTATTGGCATATTTTTCTGAAAAGGTTCCTCTAGATCTTCTATACATAGATTGTCTTGAAAGATAACTGGTAAGTCTGTAGGACGGAATACCAACTCACCTTCATATGTCTCATATGTTTTTATCAAGACACTGCACTCTTCACTGATTTTGTCTTCAACAATCCTCTTGCCCATTCCATAATCCCGTAATGCAGATATTGAAAACTGCCGCATCTTTCTCCAGTTCTCACCATGAGCAAAAATAATACCTGGAGAAATAAATAAGAGGTCAAATTAGAAATAAGAGTTCAAGTTGAAGATCAGTTTGAACCAGGAAAATTCCACCATTATAATGCATATGTCTGAAGAGAATAAAAATTGAAGGGTATGGAAAGTGTTTATTTAATATTACTGTTTATTAGCATAGCAAATGCAGTGTTCATGCTCTCATCAGGTGGTTACTTAAGTGTGAAGTTTAAAGTTTAAACTGCCTATGATGAGTAAGGATTACAGTTCAGCATGTAAAAATACCCCTGGTGTGTCTTGCAAGGAGAAATAATAGGAGATAATCCAAATTGAACTCTGGGAGAACACCCACCCACCCTTCTTTCCTTAGACAGTGGACCAGCTCATTTCAACATTTACTACTGACTTGGCTGTGCAAATTCTCAGGTACCATAATTTGGGGCAAATGAAGAACAATGCATGCATGATACTGGGGTTTCCTGCACCCCAAATTTGCAAACAAGTAAAACAAACATGTTCAAGGATTGGATTCTTACTGTTAGTACAATTATTCCTTACAGAGATATCCTGTAGTAAGATGGGTGGCCATTAAATTTAATAAATAAAAAATTGCTATATCTTTTGTTCTCTGGATGCCTCTGTCTGTTGGCACTGAGGGATTAAGTCAAATCAAT
Organism: Pantherophis guttatus; assembly: GCF_059756535.1. Taxonomy (NCBI): domain Eukaryota; kingdom Metazoa; phylum Chordata; class Lepidosauria; order Squamata; family Colubridae; genus Pantherophis; species Pantherophis guttatus. The sequence continues at coordinate 189,204,633 of NC_142063.1, forward strand.
CTGTTGTGCTTTCCAGAAGCTGTCCAAATTCTCTTCTACGAAAACTTCAGATGAAACATTCTATATGTAATCCTTGTTTATCAACTGTAAATAGTTCTGGGGAAAAGGTTGCTATGTGACATGGTTGCTAAACAAACCATGAGACACACAGGGAGTCACAGAGGGAGGGGGGAGAGAAAGAAGAGCTGCAAAGATACTGGTTGCTGCCATCTGCATTGGCTCCCGGTGATCTTCTGGGTGCGCTTCAAGGTGTTGGTTACCACCTTTAAAGAGCTCCATGGCTTAGGGCCTAGGTACTTACGGGACCGCTTGCTGCCACAGATAGCCTCCCACCGGCCAGTACGCTCCCACAGAGAGGGACTCCTCAGGGTGCCGTCGGCCAGGCAATGTCGGCTGGCAACCCCCAGGGGGAGGGCCTTCTCTGTGGCAGCACCTGTCCTTTGGAACAACCTGCCCCCGGAGATACATAGGATCCCAGATCTCTGTGCTTTTCGCCGTGCCCTTAAAACATTTTTATTTCATCAAGCTGGGTTAGCTTGACCACCACCCCCCTTTAGATATTTTTAGATATTTTTAATTTATAAATTGATTTTAGTTGGGGTGTTTTAAAGTTTATATCGGGCCAAAACTTGATTAATTCTTTTAAAATTAATCTTAAATTTTGTATGTGAATGTTTTTATTTTTGGCTGTTCACCACCCTGAGTCCAGTAGGAGAAGGGTGGTATAAAAATAAAATAAAATAAATAAAATAAAATAAATCTCCTTTAGATAAAGTTCTCTTGGGCAGCAACACCAGCATTACTCTTAGTTTGGTGCAAGAAGTTTGGGTGTAAGTGCAGGCATTGGTTGAAAAATGTTCTTTTTTAATACTGTTTACTACCATTTATTACCATCATATTTTCATCGTATTTCCGAGTGAGTTGTACATAATATTGACTAGAGCTTTGCAAGGAGCATCACCTGCAATCTAGAATAACAACAACAACAACAACAACAACAACAACAACAACAATAATAATAATAATAATAATAATAATTTTATATATATACCGCCCTTCTCCCGAAGGACTCGGGGCGGTGTACAGCCAGAATTAAAATATAAATATACAATATCATAGTTAAAATTAATTAAAATCATTAAATAGTTTTGGCCAAATTTTAAAACCCAAAATTAAAACCCAATTTAAAATCATTCAGTTAGACAGCTCCGCCTGTCGGAACAGTAGGGTCTTGAAGGCACAGCGAAAGACCCGGAGGTCAGATTTGTTACGAATATCCGGGGGCAATTCATTCCAAAGGGCAGGAGCTCCGACAGAGAAGGCTCTCCTCCTGGGTATCACTAGCTGACATAACTTGGCCGACGGTACCATGAGGAGTCCCTCTCTGTGGGAGCGAACTGGTCGGTGGGAGGCTGTTGGTGGCAGAAGGCGGTCCCGTAGATATCCTGGTCCTATGCCATGGAGCGCTTTAAAGGTGGTGACCAACACCTTGAATTGCACTTGGAAGACCACTGGGAGCCAGTGCAGCTCGCTCAGGAGAGGTGTTACATGGGCGTAACGAGGTGTGCCCATAACCACCCACGCGGCCGCATTCTGGACCAGTTGGAGCCTCCGAGTGCTCTTCAGGGGGAGCCCCATGTAGAGAGCATTACAATAGTCCAGACGGGAGGTGACAAGGGCATAAGTGACCATGCGCAAGTCGTCCCGGTCCAGAAAGGGACGCAACTGGCGGATCAGGTGAACCTGATAAAAAGCCCCCCCTGGCTATGGCCGTCATATGCTCTTCTAAAGACAGCTGTGAGTCCAGGAGGACACCCAGATTGTGGGCCCTCTCTGTGGGGGGCAAAGATTCACCCCCAATAGTCAGCGATGGCACCAGCTGACTATACCAGGACGCTGGGAGCCACAGCCACTCAGTCTTGGAATGGTTGAGCTTGAGCCTATTTTTCCCCATCCAGACCCGCACGGCCTCCAGGCAGCGGGACATCACATCAAGGGCATCATTGGGGTGGTTATAAACAACTTACCAAAACCCTTTGCATAGTCCTCAAAAATGGGGACGGAGGCTCTCTCTGCAAATGCCTCTGCCTGGTTCACCAAAGCCTCTTTGACCGTCTCATAGCCAGTCAGCACCACCATTTCCTGGCATCCCATTTGAAGACGGAAAACGGAACCATATTCTTTTGACAACTGGAATTCAGCAGATGAAAAATGAGAGGCAGTTCTGATCCACAATTAGTCTCACATAAGGAAAGTTCTGTTACAAGTCATGTCTCACAAATCCGAGATTGAAGTATTTCTTCCTTTCTTTTGTGTTTTAAGTTATTATACTGTTAAAAAAAAAAAACAAGCATACAAATAGTATTGTCCATTGGATACTCATGACAGAATTTGGTCACGTTTCGGAAATTTTAAAGAAGTTAGCTATGCAGGAGGAACATTTTCAATAATAACAATTTCTGATATATTAATTTCTATCCCTCCATGCAACACCATTCTTGATCCACTGCACGCAACATGGCACATTGACTGCTCAGCTGTGCATAAGCGCTAACACCTCAAGAAAATGAAACAGTTTTAAGAAATGCCTATAAAATAAAATGCCAGCAGTTATTCCCAGATCCTTCCTGTGTCTAAATCAGGAAACTTCTGGTGCTTTGTAATCTTTCCTAATGTGACAGGAAGAGACTGACCATCGCCTCCTAAAGCAGGGAAAGTCTGACTTCCAAGCTACAGAGTTGTTCTTCAAGTACCACATATACATTACGTTATTATTCATTTATGTTGGACTTGATGTGGTATGTTATTTTCCTCAGCTGCTGCAGAACCCTCTCTACTGTCTTTCATTATTACTGAAGGTTGCTAGCATATCTCTTTAATTCTAAAGGACAAGACAGAGCTGATAGCGGTCTTCCAATCCAAATGGTTTGGAAGAATTAGCTACTTACAACAAAAACAGGGATTCGCTTAAAAATGACGTGGAGTACTTTATCAATATATTTGCTTCTGTCTTGAAACATTATGTCTACCACTCATTCCTTCCCAATAATCCTGTTTACAAATGTCTCCATTTATGCTGTAGAAATGGGAACTTTAAACTACCTCACATGTTCAGCAATGAACTGATATTATCAATGGACGAAGGATTTTTTTTTAATGCAGTCTGTAATGACACCATTTATCACATATTCTCTTATTTTACCATGTAATCTATCTGACATGTGATAGATTAATATGCATAAGAGCAACAATCTCATCTCCTTCTATATAACTGCAACAGCTTTGAATTTATTTTAAATATATCAGAATTTAAAGAAATCTATTGCAAAAACCCATGTAATTATTTTAAAAATACTGACAGTTATTATTTTTTTCCACATATTTGATACACTTTTGTAAAATCTTCAAAATTTTAAAGCAGGCTGCAAATTCTTGGCGGGGGGAGGGAAGATATTTCCAGACCTTTAATTCTTTGAACCTTGTCATATTTAAGCTGGAATTAAGAACCTGCGAATAAGATTCAAAAGTATGTTTTTCACTCAGCTGATTTGGAAAAGTTCTCTGGAACAGGAAATAACAGCCAAAGTTTTTGAACAATGGGCATTTCACTAAGAATATATCTTATTAAAATATGTTAACCTACAGATTATTATATTAATACAGATATCAATGTAAGATTTTTACATTTTCCTTCCTCTACATAGTCATAGGCAATTTCAATCACCCTTTCAAGATTCAGATAAACAATTAAAAAAATCCTATTAACAAATATTTTTGTTTGTATAATCCTTGCAGCATATATAAACAAATGCAAACACCAAGTTAACGTCCTTTTTATACATTTCCATAGACTCCATAAAACCAACAGGGAGCATATCAATCTCTTCCAGTTAACTGGATAACCGGATAAATTGCTAAACTTTTATATCAACATCAGTACACTTTGGCAAAGAACATTCATAGTTGTTAATCATCAGGTTTACCTTTATCATTGTCTTAAAAGGCCTCTTGAAATCCATTATGTGCAGATTTCCCAAAATGGGTATGGTCCTGGGTCCAGGTGGAAGCTTTTGGGAGCTGTTACTCTGGGAACTACTCATTTTGAAAAGGAATAAAACTGTAAGAATGAATAGTAATAATAATAAAACAAGTCCAATCCAAGCCATTTCCTTTCAGAAGCAGTTTTCAGTAACAATTATAATGAAATCTGCAAACTGAAATAATACAAACATTCAAACTATTGCACTAAGCAGAAACTCAGCTAGTGTTTCTACTGAATCATCAGACTGCCCCTTATGCTAAATCACTTCCAACCTTGCCTTGGTTTTCTATCTCCTCCCTAGGAATTTGATTTATAATTGATTGTTTACCATTCGCTCTCTTAGGTGTGGGTGGTGCTTATCCTTAAATGAAGGCATTGCAAAACAGATTCAAACTTCTTTGAACTGCCCAGCAATCCAATACTTGAAACACCTTTTGGATTATGAAATCCTCTTGTTTGTTAACAAGATTTCAGATAAGGAATCCAGAAAATGGAATAATTTAGTCCATTAATGTTCTGGATCCAAAGAACAACAGGGACATATCTCCTTGAGTAATTATTCAGCTGATATTTTCACACAATTCTAGATAATTTCCCATTTCTGCCCAATCAACTGAGAAGGAAGTGGGGCCTTTTTTCCATTTTCTGCTTGATCTGTTATTTCTGTCACCACATTGTTTTCTGAGGTGTAATTTCTCTTTGCTTGGATCACTCTGATATAGTGGGATTTTCTTAGATGTTCTCCTATGAAGCAAAATCCCAGTATATGAATGAATGGCTTATGATAGAATTTGGCCACTAAATAGTGGTGATGCATTATGGATTATCATAAATAGCCCTTTTAGAGAACTACATTCTTCAGGCATGTGCATAGAAACAACATAACTCCTTGCATCCACTTTATCTATATCTTCAATAAGCTTCAGAAAATATTCTAGATGAGGTCAAATATGTGGGTTGGTTTTGCTCACCCCCACCATAGGAATCACTTGGATTTTTTCTAGTGCTATGGGATAGAATAAAAGAGGCATTATTTTCATTTTAAAGGTAATCTGATTGATTGATTGATTGATTGATTGAAGGTCTATTTGTCAAAAATATATTCTAGCCATCTTACTGATAAAAACAAATGGAAAAGGGAGCACTTTTGCTACTTTGGCTCCCTTCCACAAATATAAAGTTTGCAATATTTTCCGATTGCACTCAATAGCAACTTTTTTTGTGAAGCTTCATTTTTATCTGCAATGAAAATTTGAATGTAGCAGGTGATGTTAGTGAGTGTTCTGTCAACTCAGATTAAGATAATGGACCGGGAGTTGAATTATTTAGAAAACCATCCTTTCCTGCTAAGCCCAAATGTGAAGCCTAATAGATGTGATGCAGGAAGAATTGAGGGTAACACTCAATGAATGAAACATCATTAAGGTGATGATACATTCAGCCACTATTCTAACTATCCCAATATTTTTGAACCAGTGTGATTATTAATCCCATAAATTAAGAGAAGGTATAGATTGAAGACATTTAGAACTTTGATATCATGTATACCTTGTTCCTATCAAATTATTTATATTTGCAAAATTGTTTATCAATATATTGTAAAGTCTATTAAATAAGGACATAAACAATCCTCTGATGGATTTCAATCCTGAGCCATCTAGTCCAACAGTCTGTTTTCACAATGGGCAACCAACTGCACCAGGAAGCCCTTTAGTCTCTTAGGGAGTGGTCTTTTGAGGCAGTCAGACTCCCATCAAGACTAGTAGCCATTGATCCCCATGACCTATCATTGCTTCATCATCAGCCACTGATGACTCCGATCCCATTGGATTGTATGAGTAATCAGATTTTGGCACCAATGTGTATCACTTTACACTCATTCACTTTGAATGGTATCTCCCATGTTTATTATATGTTTTATTAATATTATATTATAATATAAAAATATTATATTATATTATATTATATATATTATATTATTATATACAAATATAATATTATATGTTTATTAATATTATATGTTTATTAATATTCTCAGAAATCTCTAGTAGTTAGGCAGGATCTTTGTCTAGTGAAGCCTCATTCAATACCCTAACCCTTGAGAAAGGCCTGTGACTTCAAATGTTTGATAATTTAATCTTTATTAGAAGTTCCCACTATCTTCCCTGGAACATATGTTAAGGTGATGGGCCCCTAATTTCTTGGATTTTTCCATAGGTTATTTGTAAAAGTTGGAGTTATATTGGCCAATTCCAGTCCTCAACTACAGAGGCTAATATACAAACAGGTTGCATATTTGGTTAGGAGAGCGGTATCAAACTCAAGGCCTGTAGGCCGGATCTGGTCCATGGGTGCTTAGATCTGGCCTGCGAGGCCAATCTGGAAATAAAAAAGGACTAGCCCATGGTGCCTCTGTCAGTAAAAATGGAGCTCAGGAGTGCTGTGTGCAGTGTCCCGGACTCTGTTTTCACTGGTAGAGGGCTGGAGGAGGACATCACAGCTGAAAACAGGGTCATTGTGGGCTGCATGTGGCCATCCCGGGCTCCATTTTTGCTGGCAGAGGGCTAAAAACAAACTAAAAAGAAAACAAAAGAAGAAATGTTTCCCCTTTTGCATTTGAGCATACAAAACAAGAGGGGACAGGAAAGGAGAAAGGGAAAGAAGAAAGACAAAGAAAAAGATGGGAAGATGGGAAGAAAACAAGGAAGGAAAAATAAGGAAAGGGGAAGAAAGAAGAAAGAAAAATGAAGAGGGAAGGAAAAAGAAAGGAAGGAAGGAAGGAAGGAAGGAAGGAAGGAAGGAAGGAAGGAAGGAAGGAAGGAAGGAGATTATAATACGATTAAGGTAGGGTCTGGGGGAAGTCCTGCCTTAGCACTTGGCCACCACAGGTGGCCCCTGACATGAGTGAGATCGAGCTAGCTACATCCACCCTGGCTATGCCCACCCTGGCCTCCCAAGGTCAAACACAACTCTGATGCGGTCTTCAATGAAATCAAGTTTGACACCTCTGGGTTAGGACATCTAACATCTCAGTTATAAGCTCCTTAATAAACCTTGGGCGGATGTTATTAGGACCTAGTTCAGTTGGCCAATAAGGCCAACTTCTTGTCTTCTCTTATCTATATGGCTCAGTTAATCTGATTCCCTAAGAATGGGAGCTCAGAGTCAAGGTCTGTTGTAATTTGTCTCCAGTGAAGATGGAAGCAAAGATTAGTTCAGCTTCACTGCAATGAATTCTAAACTCACTTTTTTCTTACAGATACTTTAGCACACTTCAAAACCAATTGCTTGCTTTGGTGAGGTTTGTGTGGTACATATTCATGCTTGCTTGAGATCATTTTTTGTAATTTAATACACAGATGTGGATATGTTGTTATGCACTGTTTAAATCTGAAATTATTTTTTACATTTTGTCAGAAGAATCAGGCACCTTTTCCCTTTGAGTCATTTCCTAAATCGAGAATTCGGTAAAATTCACTGTTGATCAGTAGAGGTCAAAGGAAATATATTTATTCAATACAAAATTGTTGATTAGCTTTGGATGGATGGTCACAATGGGACTGCTTCTCTGCCCCCCTTTTATAAGTTTTTTGATTTAACAGTCTAGTTAATCATTATCAATAGACTGGAATGCATTGACTTATTACAATAGTTTTTGCTGTATCAGTGTGAACATCCTCCATTGTGCAATCCTTCCTTCCTTTTATGTTCTTTTAAAATAGATATTTCCTTATGTTAAGGTTAAGGCAGATGCCCTAGCATTCACTATTCAGCTATGGGCTATGCTGTCCCTTACCTGACTGTTTCCTTGACAACATATCTTTGACCAGTCTTCCAAGGTTTTTCCCAGATTGCATTACATATTTCCAAGAAAAATTATAATCTATATTCAGTAAACAAATAGGTTTGTAGAGCCAATCTTTTCCTTATTTATAAATTAAACTGATAAAGGCTTTTTTCCTTATCAAAGAATTCCATACTGGAATTGACAATTCCTTCATTCTTTCATTCCTTCATTCCTTCATTCCTTCCTTCCTTCATTCATTGGGTTAACTTTTCTTGTAATGTCTAATAATATATTGTAGAAATTCCATCAGCTCCTGGAGCATTATTCAGTTCCACTTTTAAAATTTCCTCCATGGAGGTATCCAGGTCCTCCATGGCATAGGACTTGGATACCTTCAAGACCGTCTGCTGCCACCAACGACCTCCCACTGACCGGTGCGCTCCCACAGAGAGGGCCTCCTCAGGGTGCCATTGGCCAAGCAATGTAGACTGGTGGCCCCCAGGGGGAGGTCCTTCTCTGTGGGGGCACCTGCTCTCTGGAATCAACTGCCCCCAGAGATACGAAGAATTCAAGACCTCGGTGCCTTCCGCCGTGCCCTGAAGACCTTCCTTTTTCAGCAAGCCAGGCTGACTTAATGCTTTTTAAATGTTTTAATATGTTTTGTTACTGTTTTTTAACTTTGGGGCCAAATTTATATATATCTTTTTAAATTGTTTTTAATGTTTGCATCTATGTTTTTTACTTTGGCTGTACACCGCCCTGAGTCCTTCGGGAGAAGGGCGGTCTATAAATTTGATAATAAATAAATAAATAAAATCATGTCATCATCTATAGGTGGGTTAAATTCTTCTTCTTCTTCTTTTTTTTTTTTTGCTGATCTATACATTTTATAAGTAATGTATTATTTAAATATTCTTTAATTTCTTCCAGATCTGTTGTCTATTTATTACATAATCTAGTATAATAATTCCCAAATTATTGTATTATTTCTTTCATTGTAAAATCATGTTTCATTCTTTTATCATTAATTTTATTACTAAAAGTAATAATTCTTCTATTCTTTGTGCAGTCCTTTGTTTATACATGGTTTTCTTTCCATTTGGTGCCAGAGAAATGAAGAAATCTCTCATAAATGCTTCACTAACATTTAATTTTGTAAACAAGGAAGCATCAGGAGTTAAATTGTTTGGAAGCAGCTCCTGATAACACTTCTGTTTAATATCTTCTTATAATAAGTTCATTAGCTCTCCACCTATTCCATCTGGGAGTTCTTTTGTTTAGTCATATAATTATTGGATTATCATCCACATAAGCAGCATCTGCTATTTCCACATCTATGAGGTTGGCTAACTGTGAAGTAGAAATTGAACTTGTATTTGGTTTCTTAGGCTGTAAAGGAGATGGAGAAAGAAGTTGTATAAGTTTTATGAACTGAATTCTCTCTGTAGGATTTTTGTATCTCCACACACTCAAGAAAGATAGCAATGACATATATACCAAAATATTGAGAAAGTTTGCCAGAGCTTCTCTTGGATGACCACTTTGTACTGGTCTATGACTGCAATAAACTAAACTGAATTGAATGGGATGCAATTGTTCTATTCATGTATGAGGGAAAAGTCATTCAGATCAACAAGGAGCAAGATATTGTACCTTCGTCTGCAACTTCAAGAAAAACTGAGGGTAAAAATTTATTTATTTATTTATTTGATTGTCAAACATGTACAAGATAGCAAGTATAGGTATAAATATAAACATAAACAAAGGAAGTAAGTACAGATAAATGGGGACAGTAAAACAGGGACGGTAGGCACACCCCCTTTACGGACCTCTTAGGAATGGGGTGAGGTCCATGGTAGACAATTTGAGGTTGAAGCTGTGAGGGTTTGAGGCCGTAACAATGGAGTCGGGTAGAGCATTCCAGGTGTTGACCACTCTATTGCTGAAGTCGTATTTTCTGCAATCAAGTTTGGAGTGGTTTACCGTTTGTTTGCCCATATATTATTATGGTTGAAACTGAAGAAGTCGTTGACAGGTAAGATGCTATAGTAGACAATTTTGTGTACTATGCTTAGATTGGACTGCAGGTGGCGCAGTTCCAGATTGTCCAAGCCCAGAATTTCAAGTCTGGTGGCAATAGGGATGCAATACAAAACTTTGCAATACTGGTTAGCAATACAATGTTACCAGAGAAGAAGCTTCGCAAGATTACGTTAACACCTATTAATGCCTTTTTGGCAATGCTGTTACAGTGAGCTCTGGGGCTTAGATCGTTTGAGATGAGTACTTCTAGGTCCTTGACAAAGTGAGGATCATCTATGAGATTGTTTCAATCCAACGGATGTGTTCTTATCAATCTCTTATCCCAGTTAAATATCTCACCTGATAACACAACTGGTTTGCCTGTTCAATACACTTTTTCAAGGGTTATACCTTTTTAAATTTTACTACTCAAACTTTAATTAGACCACATAAAATCATCTCTGCCAGTGATCTAGTGTTTTTTTTCTGGTTCTTATTGGAATTCATTGGAACAAAAACATAAGCCTTGGCAGGACAGTTGCAGCTTTTCCCATCTTGAAATATCTGCTATTCTATTCCACCAAATCTAGGAATAACTGTCTCTGAATAAATATTTTTTACTTTTTATGAAATAAATTCTTAGTAATACTAAAAGTTGCTGTTTCTTATTGGTACTGCTTTTTTTTTTAAATTTTACTCTCTCTCTCATTTGACTATGTGGATCCCTTGTGTTTTAGGAAAAAAGCATGACCAATTCAACTTAGACTCTACAAAAAATACACTTAGACAATGTAGGTGCAAACAAGGAAGCTAAGCAGCCTAGATGCTGGACTGTTTCTATTATTATTATTTCGATTATTACTACCCATAACTTGTTCAAACAAAAACAAAACTACACATCCCAATTAAGATATCATAATAAACCCATACCAAATGATACATATGCTGGTCTCAACTTGGATCCCGAGTATCCAGAGGAATGCAACTTAATCTATTCTTATAAACCACCCTTGCCTCCACCACAATCGTATAGAATGTAATGTATCTTCTGTTTTTAAACTTCTCACCTCTTTCTTTTTGAAGATCTTACTAACTTAATCCAACTTCAACATATGTACTTCAGTCTAGTCTAGAGGACGTGTTTTATTTTGAATCTACTATATCAAAACTAACAAATTAATGGGTTCTTTTAAAGTCCTTTCTTGCTGTAAAATTAATTAACCAAACCAATTGAATTAATTTCAAGATGTCAAAACAATTTTGTGTAGCAGTTAGGATGGAGCCCAAAGACAATATTTTATTTCTGGCTCAAAAAACAGTAAGTGAGAGGGACCTTGGAGTGGACCTTGGAGTGGACGATCACTTAAACATGAGCCAATAGTGTGAGGCAGCAGCCAAAAAAGCTAATACAATCCTTGGTTGTATAAACAGAGGCATAGAATCAAAATCACGTGAAGTATTAGTACTGCTTCATAAATCCTTAGTAAGACCATACCTGGAATACTGCATCCAGTCACCATATTACAAAAAAAATGTTCAGACTTTGAAGAAAGTGCAAAGAGCAACTAAGATGATTAAGGGCCTGGAGACAAAAACATATGAAAAATGATTGCAGGAATTGGGTATGGCCAGTCTAGAGAAAAGAAGGACTAGGTGTAACATGATAGCACTATTCCAGTATTTGAGGGGTTGCCACAAAAAAGAGGGAGATCAACTTATTTTCCAAAGCACCAGAAGGCAAGACAAGAAACAATGATGGAAACTGATCAAGGAGAGAAGCAACCTGTAATTAAAGGGAAACTTCTAACCAGTGGAACAGCTTGTCTTCAGAAGTTGTAGATGCTTCATCACTGGATGTTTTTAAGAAAAGATGGACAGCCAGTTGTCTGAAGTGATATCGAGTCCCCTGCTTGAGCAGGAGATTGGACTAGAAGACCTCAAAGTCCCTTCCAGCTTTATTCTGATTAATTTATCAATTAATTGATAAATTAATCCAGATTGATATACTGGATCCAAAGAGCAACAATGACCTACCTCAATGAATAATTATTCAGCAGTTATTTTCACACAATTTTAGATAATTTCCCATTTCTGTCCAATCATCTGAGAAAGAAGTGGGTATTCCCCCCCCCATTTTCTGCTTGATCCATCACACAATTTTCTGAGATGTAATTCTTTTCTGTTTGTATCACTCTGACATAAAGTAAATTTCTAAGATGTTCTGCTACTCAAACGAAAACCCCAGAATTTGAATTAGTGGCTTATTGGCCATTTGCCAATGGCCACTAAATAGTGATGATGCATTGTGGATCATCATAAATGGCCCTTAAGCAACAACGGTGCATTGGAAAATTCTCAATAAATACTATTTGCCTGCAAACAAGAACTGGTGGGACCATAAAATAGATAAAATAATAGAAATTAAAGTGCTCTGGAACTTTAGAACTTTAGAATTCAAACAGACGGTACCTGCTGCACAACTAGCCAGGCTTAACAATGGTTGATAAGAAAGACAAAGAAGAGTTTAAGAGTTTATTGGATTTCTATACCGCCCTTCTCCCAGGGGACTCAGGGTGTTGAGGCCACATTAAAACACATGAATTTATAAAATTTAAAAACAATTAAAACAAATATATACAATTTGGCCCTCAATTAAAACACACATACACCCACTTAAAATTCATATTAGGCCAGTCCGGCTTGCTGAAACAGGAAGGTCTTTAGGGCACGGCGAAAAGTACGCAGGTCGGGGCTAAGATGAAGCTCTAGGGGCAGCTCATTCCAAAGGGCTGGTGCCCCCACAGAGAAGGCTCTCCCCCTGGGTGTCGCCAGTCGGCATTGTTTGGCCGATGGCACCCTAGGAGCCCCTCTCTATGGGAGCGTATTGGCCGGTGGGAGGTTGTTGATGGCAGAAGGCGATCTTGTATGTATCCCGGTCCTAAGCCATGGAGCACTTTAAAGGTGGTGACCAACAACTTGAATCGCACTCGGAAGACCAACGGGAGCCAGTGCAGCTCGCGCAGGAGGGGTGTTACATGGGTGTGCCGAGTCGCACCCATAACCACCCATGCGGCCGCATTCTGGACCAACTGGAGCATCCGAGTGCTCTTCAAGGGGAGCCCCATGTAGAGAGCATTGCAGTAGTCCAGACGGGATGTGATGAGGGCATGAGTGACTGTGCGCAGGGCATCCTGGTCCAGAAAGGGACGCAACTGGTGCATCAGGCTAACCCTATAGAAAGCTCCCCTGGCCACGGCTGTCATGTGCTCTTCCAAAGACAGCCGTGCAGCCAGGAGAACACCCAAGTTGCAAGCCCTTTCTGTGGGGGCCAAGATCTCACCCCCAATAGTCAGCGGTGGCACCAGCTGACTATACCGGGACGCCGGAAGCCACAGCCACTCAGTCTTGGAGGGATTGAATTTGAGCCTGTTTCTCCCCATCCAGATCCGCATGGCCTCCAGGCAGCGGGACATCACGTCAAGGGCATCATTGGGGTGGTTTGGAGTGAAAATGTACATCTGAGTGTCGTCAGCGTACTGATGGAATCTCACTCCGAAACCACAGATGATCTCGCCCAGCGGCTTCACATAAATGTTGAACAGAAGAGGCGAGAGGACAAACCCTTGCAGCACCCCACACACAAGGCGCCTCGAGGTCGACCTCTGCCCCCCTGCCAAAACAAACTGCATGTGGTCGGAGAGGAAGGAGGAGAACCACCGCAACACGGTGCCCCCCACTCCTAACCCCTCCAATCGTCGCAGCATGATACCATGGTCGATGGTATCAAAAGCCGCTGAGAGATCTAATAAGACCAGGACAGAGGAACAACCCCTGTCCCGAGCCATCCAGAGATCATCAACCAATGCGACCAATGCCGTTTCCGTGCTGTGCCCTGGTCTGAAGCCCAACTGGAATGGGTCTAGATAATCGGCTTCATCCAGGTACTGGGGCAGTTGTCGGGCTACCACACTCTCATCAATCTTCACCACAAAGCGAAGGTTGGAGACTGGGTGATAATTCGCTAATGTAGCCGGGTCCAGAGAAGGCTTCTTGAGGAGAGGCCTCACCGCCACCTCTTTCAAAGAGGGGGAGAAGTAACCCTCACTCAAACAAGCGTTAATAATCCCCTGGAGCCAGCCTCGTGTAACCTCCTGGGAGGCCAGCACCAACCAGGAGGGACACGGATCCAACAAACGTGGCAGCACTAAGCCTCCCCAGAATCCTGTCCACGTACTCGGGAGTCACAGGGTCAAACCCCTCCCAGATAACATTCTCAAGATTCCCCTCCATCACTCTATCCGGATCTACCCAATCAGAGTCCAGACCTTCCCGAATCTGAGTGACTTTGTCATGCAGGAATTGCACAAAATCCTCAGTGACGCCCTGCATGAAGTACATGAAGAGTGTTTAGAAATTGCTTTAGAAATTTGTTTTCTTCCATATTTCTGAAACAATATTTCTAACCATTCAGCAGGTAGTTTACATGGAAGTATTCTTTTAAAATATGTAAAAAAAATAAATAAATCAATAATTGCAGACATGTATAAAATAATCCATTACCTGTCTTTGCTGAAGAAGAAATCATTCAATCAAATTCCTCTGATCGTTTTCATCAAGATCTTGGAGATATTCTATGGAGGTGGTCTGTATGAAATCATGCAGCTCCTGTAGATTTTTCATTAACATTTTACGAGAACCCAAAATGAAGCCCAATATGGGAAACAAATTATATAGCTGAAAGAATGATAAAAGAAAACAAATATTATGAAAGTTAAATACTTTGAATTTCCAGTGTTAGTAGTGGATGGCAAATTGCCATTCATGGCTCCAATTTGATTCTTTTTGTTTTCTCCATCTTACATGCTGAGAAAACATGGCTGCTTTTGCTATTTCATGATCTGGGCTTGCCAATCAGCTCTACCTGCTGCCAGTTTACCCTTTCTTCCAGTAAGCCCTGGAAATTGTTCTGGATGGGATCAATCAAGGGAAGTGAGTTTGCTCTCTGTTATGGAAGGCTTGGATTCCCAAGTTCTCTGGTGAAATGGGTTCAAATTAAGCTTATCTTAGAGGTGTTTTATTGGTTGCTTAGCTAACACTCATGAGCAAATATATTTAATAATAATTTTATTAAATGTTATAATTACAATAGTAAGAACTAATAGAAACTAAAAGAAAATAGAAAGAAAGGATAGAAAATACAGAAAAGAAACAAAAAAGTGAAAGAGAAAACAAAGTAAGAATGTGGAAAAGAAAAAGAAATATATAAAGAAGTAGGTAACTTCCCATCTTCAACAATTTTAGTAACCTTTTCTTAAAATACAAATTATCTCTTCTTCTCATATCTCATCTCTTATCTTTATACACATCAGTAAATCAGCATCATTTCAGTCCTTGCATAGGCAAAAGTTCATTAAAGATGATCAGAGATAACAACATCTATTTTAACCTTGATCAAATACAGTATGTTTATATTCCTTCCTTTTACTTCTAAACAACGTTTTAGTCTATTCAAATAATGTTGGAGAACTTGATTTCTTTTCTTTTTTTTCTTCATCCTTTCCCAAGAGAGTCTTCAAAACTTTAACAAGCCTCATTTGTAAATCCAGTATAGGAATTTATCCAGGTCATTCTCTTGGTTTATTGTTTGTGTATCCATTTTAATTATTAAGACATTAGCCAGTTTCTTTTGTATGTCCAGTGTAATATCTTTTATGGTTATCTTTCTTCTGGCCTGTCATTTGTAAATCCACTTTTAACTCATTCTCGATCTGTTTGATAGTACTTCCATAACATATATTTAGACATAATCTCTTCAAAGAAGCAGATATCACTATTGACATTACTGCTCAAAACCATGCATTAGAGGAGAATATTTGTAGCTCATAGTTGAACTGTGGAGTCCTTGTGGTCTCTGAATTTGGCTGTTATCTCATCTGCAAGAAAACAGCCAAACTCAGGTAACCTGACTAAGTAATATCATCAGTACAAACAAGCCACTAAATTCAGAGACCACCAAGGACTTAAAAATATAATTCAGCATGTTCAAAGTTAGAATATTTTGCTTCATTCTGTAACTGTAAATGGAGTTTTCTTTTTCTTTTTTAAATTGTAATCTTCAGTTCTCTCTAGTTCCCTCTTGTGTCCAGTTTTTATTATCTTTTTTAAAAATCAAAACAAAAACATTTTGCCTTGGGAAAAATTATTTAGAATTACTTCCAAAATCTTATTTCTAGTTATCTGAATCTTTAGTCCATTTGCAACTTTCAAAATCAATTTTTAATCATCCTTTTTCTATTTATTCCCCCTCCCCCATTTTCTTAAATTTGTAGTTAAATATTTCTTTCACTAATGATGGAAGGAAACTCATCTGATGCTGTCAGACTTTTGATTCAAAGCTTTTTAAAAGGTGAAAAGTAATTAAAAAAACAATTTCCAAAAATGAGATGAACTTCGTGTCTTTTTAAAGGCGCCAACCAGGCTTGAGCAAGGTGATTATTCCCTCATCTCCCAGATGCCTAAATCCTCCAGAGACTGCAGTCTAGCGGAGTCTTCACAAGGTGGAACTATCTGCTGCACTTGTGAGTAATTGCAAATGCTCTCTTTGCCTAGAGAGGAATTATTAAAGAGCTGGTCTATTCTGAATTTTCATTCCTCTGTGATAATTGATTCCACTTTTTGCAGAACTCTCTTCAGTTCATCATTTTCTTCCTCCAGAAGTTGAGGCCATCAAGAAATACTTTAGTTTATGGCAGGGGTGAAATCCAGCCGGTTCTGACAGGTTCTGAAGAACCAGTAGCGGAAATTTTGAGTAGTTTGGAGAACTAGCAAATACCACCTCTGGCTGGCCCCAGAGTGGAAAGGGAATGGAGAGTTTGTAGTATCCTTCTCCTGGAGTGGGGTGGGAATGGAGAGTTTGTAGTATCCTTCCCCTTGAGTGGGGTGGGAATGGAGATTTTGCAGTATCCTTCCCCTGCCATGCCCACCAAGCCACACCCACAGAACCAGTAGTAAAAAAAAATGGATTTCACCACTGGTTTGTAGAGAAAAAAACAAATGAAGAAGACCCTTTCTCACAAATATAAAGAACCATCTGCAATAGCATCTGAGATTCAAAGATTCTTTGTTGAAATAGAATATCATTAAAACCATTTCAACTCAGCATCAAGGTTGCTTCATGGTTGCGCAGCTTGGTCACTATAAAGGTTTGGTCACACCTCCTATTTCCTTTTGCTATATCTCTTTCTTTTCTTGCATCCTGTCAGAATGTTTTTGCTGGTATTTGGTATATATGTTTGGAGAAGATTTACTTCTCTGAGGTATATATGACTGTTTTCCTTGGCTTGGGTGTTGTGTATGTAATTGAATCCATGAGGGAACTGAGAGCAGGAGAAATCAATCAAGATTGTTATGGGAAGTGGGGGGAATGGCGGAAATGGAGCATAGCCCACTCATGGGCATAGATGGAGTAATGGTTTAGACTTGTTAGATCATTCTCAAAATTGTCTGAACCAAGTTATTGTTTCTTTGGAAGCTCTTGGATATAGCTGCTGTTATTAAATACCATATGTTTGAACTAAGATCTTTGTTATTCATGATTTATTGATGGATGAGATGGATGATCTGGCATGTATGACCAAGACAACCAAATAGCTGGATGTGCAACTTCTGGTTGAAACTTGGCTATAATTGGGTTGAGTTGCTAGGTTTCATTGCCAGTTGGCAATGGAGAATCTAAGTCTAGCATTCTTGGGAATTTCAATCTCATTCCTGGTGGCAGGAAATCTGGGACAATTCAGGAGTTCATGGCCATCTTGGCAACCATCACTTGACCCAGCTCACTTAGAGCCAAACACACAGGAGTTCATTAGGCCTGGCTTTTGTCTCAGAACAGTTGTGATATGATCTGTATGTGGAGAACCTTTTCATTAATACTTTACTCTGGTCAGATAATGATATGTTATTTGGCTGCCTATCCCCAGTGGAAGTAGGACATATCTACTCAGTCATATCATATGATGCTGTGCAACGCCAGGTCCATGGTAAATAAGGCCCCCCTCATTTACGATCTTATTCAAGAGGGGGGAGCGGACCTGGCGGGTATTATGGAGACCTGGTTGGGCCCGGAGGGAGGGGTCCCTCTGGTTGAGATGTGCCCACCAGGCTTCAGAGCATTCCATCAGCTGAGGGCTCAGGGGAGGGGCAGGGGGGTGGCGGTTATTATTAAAGAAGGACTTGGTCCAAGGGAGACCACTGTGTCACAGATTGCTGGATGTGAGTCCCTCTTTGTGAGGGGTCATGGGGTTCAGGTGGACTTGCTGCTTATGTACTTGGCTCCCTGCAGCATGGCAACGGCCCTGCCCAAGCTACTCGACGTGATAGCCACTGTGGCAGTTGATACACCCAGGCTTATGGTCATGGGTGATTTTTTTTTATTATTTATTTATTTTTTTTAATTTGATTTATATGCCGCCCTTCTCCGGAGACTCAGGGCGGCTTACAGTGCGTTAAGCAATAGCCTTCATACTTTTGTATATTTATACAAAGTCAGCTTATTGCCCCCACAAACTGGGTCCTCATTTAACCTACCTTAGAAAGGATGGAAGGCTGAGTCAACCTTGAGCCTTGGAGAGATTCGAACCAGCAGTAAATTGCAGGCAGCTGTGTTAATAACAGGGTGCTTTAAACCACTGTAGTACCAAGGCTCGTTTCAACTTGTTGTCCCTTCGTGAAATGTCGGAGATGGCTCGGGAGTTCATGGCTTCCATGACGGCCATGGACCTGACCCAGTTAGTTCATGGCCTCACTCACATGGGGGGACACACTCTGGACTTGATTTTTGTCTCTGACCAGTGGTTGAGTGGTCTTATTATAGGGGATATAGACATGAAACCCTTGTCATGGTTAGATCACTCACTCCTTCGTCTGGACCTTCAAACCGCTACACCCCGCTGCAGGGAGGTGGAGCCAATTAGATGGGTCCGCCCCAGGCGCCTGATGGATCCTTATAGGTTCCAGATGGAGCTTGGGCCATTTCCTGAAGATCTGGCACACGACTTGGCCGAGGACCTGGTGGCTGCCTATGATCAGGCGGCTGGTGGGGCCTTGGATCGAGTCATGCCTTTGCGGCCTCTGACCCGGTGCCGATCCCTCGTGGCTCCTTGGTTCACTGAGGAGCTGAGGGAGATGAAATGCCGGAAAAGACGCCTAGAGAGCGTCTTTTTGGAGGGCCAGTCTCGCTGAATCTGACCGAACACTGGTAAGGTCGCATATTAAGACCTACTTAGTGGCGATAAAAGCGGCAAAGTTTAATTACTTTTCTGCTCTTATTGATTAAAAGCGGCAAAGTTTAATTACTTTTCTGCTCATCAGAGAATCGTCCGGCTGCCCTGTTCAGAGTGACCCGCTCCCTGCTCCACCCAGGAGTGCAGGAGGACCCCCTGGAAGGCAGGGCCAAGGATTTCGGACAATATCTGTATGACAAAATCGCTCAGATCCGGGGGGATTTGGACTCTGACAGGGTAGATTCGGGCAGGGTGGCGAGGAATAGTCTTGAGAACGTTATCTGGGAAGAGTTTGACTCTGTGACCCCTGATGACGTGGACAGGATTCTGGGGAGACTTAGTGCAGCCACATGTTTACTGGTTCCGTGTCCCTCCTGGTTAGTACTGGCTTCCCGGGAGGTTACATGAGGCTGGCTCCAGGGAATTATTAACGCTTCATTGAGTGAGGGTTACTTCCCCATGGCCTTGAAAGAGGCGGTGATGAGGCCTCTCCTCAAGAAGCCTTCCCTGGACCCAGCAGTATTAGCCAACTATCGTCCTGTCTCCAACCTTCGCTTTGTGGCGAAGTTTGTTGAGAGTGTGGTCGCACGACAGTTTCCGCAGTACCTGGAGGAAACGTCTTATCTAGATCCATTCCAGTTGGGTTTCAGGCCCGGGTACAGCACGGAAACAGCATTGGTCGTGTTGGTAAATGATCTCTGGAGGGCTCGGGACAGGGGTTGCTCCTCTGTTCTGGCCCTGTTAGACCTCTCAGCAGCTTTTGATACCATCGACCATGGTATCATGCTGCACCGGTTGGAAGAGTTGGGGATGGGGGGGCACCGTGTTACAGTGGTTGTCCTCCTTTCTCTCAGACCGGTCACAGTTCATGTTGGCAGGGGGGCAAAGGTCAACCTCGAGGCCTCTTATATGTGGAGTGCCTCAGGGGTCAGTCCTCTCGCTCCTTCTGTTCAACATTTATGTGAAGCCGCTGGGCGAGATCATCCATGGCTTTGGGATGAAGTAGCATCAGTACGCTGATGACACCCAGCTGTACATTTCCACCCCAGGCCACCCCAACGATGCCCTTGAAGTGATGTCCCGGTGCCTGGAGGCTGTGTGGATCTGGATGGGGGAGACACAAGCTCAACCCTTCCAAGACTGAGTGGCTGTGGTTCCCGGCATCCTGATATAGCCAGTTGACTCCATCACTGATTATTGGGGGCGAGTCTTTGGCCCCCTCGGAGAGGGCTCGCAATCTGGGAGTCCTCCTGGATACGCAGCTGACCTTGGAGGAACATCTGATGGCTGTTGCCAGGGGGACTTTTGGTCAGGTTCGCCTGATCCGCCAGTTGTGGCCCTTTCTTGATCGGGATTCCCTGTGCACAGTCACTCATGCCCTCGTCACCTCTCGCCTGGACTACTGCAATGCTCTCTACATGGGGCTAATCTTGAAGAGCACCCGGAGGCTCCAACTGGTCCAGAATGCGGCCGCGCAGGTAGTCACGGGAACCGCATGGTGCTCCCATACAACACCTCTTCTGCGTGAGCTGCACTGGCTCCCACTGGTCTTCCGGGTGCGCTTCAAGGTATTGGTTATCACCTTTAAAGCGCTCCATGGCATAGGACTTAGTTATCTTCAAGACCGCCTGCTGCTACCAACGGCCTCCCATTGACCTGTGCATTCCCACAGAGAGGGCCTCCTCGGGGTGCCATCAGCCAAACAATGTAGGCTGGTGACCCCCAGAGGGAGGGCCTTCTCTGTGGGGGCACCTACCCTCTGGAATCAGCTGCCCCCAGAGATAAGGAGAATCCAAGACCTCGGTGCCTTCCGCCGTGCCCTTAAAACCTTCTTTTTCCAGCAAGCCAGGCTGGCCTAACACTTTTTAAAATATTTTTAATTGTTTTTATATTGTTTTTAATCATGGGGCCAAATTTATATATATCTTATTAATTGTATTTTAATGTTTGTAGTTTATGCTTTTACTTGGCTATTCACCGCCCTGAGTCCTCAGGGAGAAGGGCAGTATACAAATTTAAAAATAAATAAATAAATAAATAAATAAATAAATAAATAAATAAATAAATAAATAAATAAATAAAAAATAAATAAATAAATAAATAAATAAATAAATAAATAAATAAATAAATAAATAAATAAATATCCATTCCAATGCACACTTTAGAATTCCAGAAGGAGCTTAAGTTCATCCCAGAAAGCTGATAGGTAGTTTGCTGGTGTTTCTTGCCACTGACTGGAATGGGCATGTAACAAAGGTCTTGATTGGATTGCTCCAATGCCACTTGTGATTGTGCATCAGTCCCCAGGGTCTCTCTGGTAGATGAAATGCCAGAAGAGACCACCAGGGGGATGTTGGGGTTTTGCCCTTGTTGTCATTGATTCTCCAGAATTTTTTTAATAAACCACCCAGAGTTGTGATAATTGGGGTGGCATGAAAAATTTATGAATAAATAATAATAAATAAATAAGCTGATTTAGAATCACTGTGCTTTGTAATTTTTCTCAGCTCTTGAGTATGACACCCAACTGCAAAGCAATCAATTTCTTCAAATATGTTGCATGTCAGACATTTCCCTTGATAAACTGAATATTTATGTCCCAGAGCAACCCTTCATTGTATTGATTCAAATCACTTTGCTCATGTCTTTTTTCCTTTGCTTTTAATATTTCCATATATGTCATTTAAGGTAAAGGTAAAGGTTCCCCTCGCAGATATGTGCTAGTTGTTCCCAACTCTAGGGGGCTGTGTTCATCTCCGTTTCAAAGCCGAAGAGTCCGAAGACGTCTTCCTGGTCATGTGGCCGGCATGACTAAACGCCAAAGGCTCACGGAACTCTGTTATCTTCCTACCAAAAGTGATCCCTATTTTCCTACTTGCATTTTTTACATGCTTTCGAACTGCTAGGTTGGCAGAAGCTGGGATAAGAAACAGGAGCTCACCCTGTTATGCAGCACTAGGGATTTGAACAGCTGAACTGCCAACCTTTCTAATGACAAGCTCAACATCTTAGCCACTAGCGTCCCTTATGTCATTTATGTCATAAATACGTCATTTAGCAACCCTTTAAGTTTCCCTGATGTTGAATCTGAAAATTAACTTGTTCTGAGGCTTTAAATGTCTTCATAATTTCTTCTAAGATTAGAGACTTTTCCATCACAGGCTTTTATCTCTAAACTTAAAAGCATCTGTTCCCTGTGCTGGAATCACCTTTGAATCAATTTTCTTGGATGCAACATATCCATCAATTTTGCCCAAGACAGAGTGAGAGACATTCTTCTCTGCTGCAACAGCTAAGGTGAAAGCTTGAAACCTTTGCTATGCCTATTATGGGCCTCTGGTTTCAAAAAGGGTGTGTAACTGGAGTGGGCACTGATGCACTTTAAGTAGGTCCTTAAAATGGAATCTATTTGGAAACCCATGGCTAACAAATGATCCCCGGAAAAGCTGCAGTTTTTAGACGGTGTCAATGAGTGTCTTTTTCCCTTCCAAAGCATCTTTCCAACTTCCAGTCCAAATTTCCTTAGAAGTTTTCACCCAGTGGTCAATCCTAAAACACCTGCCTATCAGTCAAGTGGAAATTAAGGGAGTATTTTTCATGTTTGCAGAATGAAATAAAAAGTGAGATTGAATATTTTCAGAAGACAGGCTCTTTACTTCATTGCCTCTTGGAAAATGCTGTGTATTCTCATCCTTAACTCTGTCCTTTACTCATGAAAACATAGTTACTAACTGTCTGAGTGTTACAGGTTCCTCTCTTGTTCTCAGTCCTTGATTCTGCTCTCTAGCTTTGACTGATATAGTGCATGTTCTACTCAAAACAAGAGAGGTTTTGTAACACAGAGATCAGGGAGTTGCATTTCACAAAACAGCAGTGGGTGAATCAAATACTAGATCATGTTACTTTCTTTGTTTAATTAACTCCCAGACATTCCCCCAATATGTATCTCACACCTATGCATTCTTATTAATCCTTATTACACCCTTGGATTTCTACATATGTGGAGGTGGAAGGAAAAAGAATATACTTTGCCCCATCTTTGTTGAGTTTATTGCCCTTTTGGCTGCACAGAAGGAGTCTGTGGGAAGGTGAAGCAGTTACTCTCAAGCAAGGAGAAGAAACTTTCCTATGTTTCCCTTCCTCCTTGTGTTTAGACATGACTCAAGGGACAAATGAAGAGTACTATATGTTCAGCCATTAAACTCATTGATGGATTGATATTTGTTTCCTGCCTTTATTATTTTTATAAACAACATAAAGCAGCGAACATACTTAATTCTCTTTCTTCCTCCTATTTTCCCCACAATATCAATCATTGGTGAGTTGGGGTGAGAGAGAGTGATTGGCCCGAAGTCACCCAGCCAGTTTTCATGCCTAAAGCAGGACTTGAACTCACAGTCTCCTGGTTTCTAGCCTGGTGCCTTAACCACTAGACCAAATTGGCTTTTTATACAAAGCTTTTCATTTACATGTACTCATGCAGTTTTACACCGAACTCATGAATCTAATTACTCCACAACTAAAACTATCACCTTAATTACCTTTTTAAGAATATATATTTCTTCTGCAAGTACAAAGAAAATCTAG
Source organism: Pantherophis guttatus (assembly GCF_059756535.1). Classification (NCBI taxonomy): domain Eukaryota; kingdom Metazoa; phylum Chordata; class Lepidosauria; order Squamata; family Colubridae; genus Pantherophis; species Pantherophis guttatus. Next base: position 189,228,352 of record NC_142063.1, read on the forward strand.
AAAAGAATATAATGAACAAAAACAGATTAAAAGGAGGTTTACAAACATACAAACATCCTGCTTGAGCAGGGGGCTGGACTAGAAGACCTCCAAGGTCCCTTCCAGCTCTACTCTATTCTATTCTATAGTCAAGTTAGCTAAAAATTAAAAAGGATATTAATATAAGTCTACACTTTGAAAATTTGAAAAACACTAATATGCCATTATATAAATATCATTATAATATAATAATTGCCAACTTGGCAAAGCCAACTGAGTATACTTTATGAGGATTGCTATCATCTCACCTCTTATCTTAGATGAAATGCCAGAAGAAACCACTGGGGGATGTTGGACTTTGGTGGCATTGATTCTCCAGACTTCTTTTTTTTACTAAAGTACCCAGAGTTGTGATAATTGGGATGGCATGACAAATTTGTGAATAAATAAGCTGATTGGGAATTACTATGCTTTGTAACTTTTCTCAGCTCTTGAGTATGACGCACGACTGCAAAGCAATCCATTTCTTCAAATTTGTTGCATGTAAGACATTTCCTTGTGTTAAGCTGGATATTACATGTCCCAGAGCAACCCTTCATTGTATTGATTCAAATCACTTTGCTCCTGTCTTTTTTCCTTTGCTTTTAATATTTACATATATGTTATTTAGCAACCCCCTTAAATTTCCCTGGTGTTGAATCTGACTATTGATCAGTTCTGAGATTTTAAATGTCTGCATCAGGGGTAAAATTCAAAATTTTTCCCTACCGGTTCTGTGGGTGTGGCTTGGTGGGCATGGCTATGTAGTCATGTGACTGGGTGGGCGTTGATATGTGGTCATGTGACTGGGTGGGTGTGGCTAGGTGGTCAGGTGGTCATGTCATTTCAATACCATTGTAACTTCAAATGGTCACTAAATGAACTGTTGTAAATTGAGGACTACCTGTACATGCAGAAGTTAATCCTATTAATTTCAAGGGGCCTGCTGGATTTGGCTCCCTTCTAAACATGTAATTTCCAAAATAAAGTTATTGGCCTCATGAAATGGAAGGTGGGAACAGAGGGTGGATGAAATGGTTGTTAAATTGAGGGCTACCAGTATGGACTTCAACCTCCAGAATTCCCCAGCCTTCTTTTTGCTGCAGATCCCATATCCAGTGTCAAGATGAAGAGATGAGACAGCATTTTATCAATAAAAAATTAATTTTGAATTATTAGCTTTATATGATCACAATCTTAAAACCAGACTTACGGATGTAAAGATATAGGCAGATTTCATGTAAGAAAAGCTAGAATATTTGCTAGCTGTTAACCAATCTCCCTGATCCTAAGACATATACTAGCTAAATAACAAGTTTCACAGAACACAGCAGGAATAAATTGACATTGACAACAGGTAGTCCTCGACTTGCAACTATTCATTTAGTGACCATTCAAAATTAGAACAACACTGAAAAAAAAGACTTATGACTATATTTCACACTTATGTCCATTGCAACATCCGCATGGTCATGTGATCAAAATTCAGACATTTTTGCAATCCTGGGAGGGGCATCTGTGCTGCAATCCCAAAGAAAGGACACACTGCAGGAAAATCCCCCCCACCCTTTTCCTGCCGATCGTTCTTTACTTGGGATTGCAGCACAGACACACATCCCCAAAATGCTCCATCTGAAGCCTTCAGCCTTGCAATTCTGGGAGGGGTGTCTGTATTGAGATCCCAAAGAAAGAATGGTGTGTGTATGTGGGTGAGAGAGAGAAGAGAGAAAGATCCGATCCAACCTCGGAGAGTTATCCAGGGCTGGATAATGTTCTCTCCATTGTCGTTGTCCCCCCTCTCTCACACACATACAAAGGTCCCTCACCCTCCCAACCCTCCCAAGGCAGCCATATCCCTTCACTAACTTACTTTCCAGCTCCGTTCTCCACTGTCACGTGCAGGGCAAGAAAAGTAGTCTTTGGGACTACGGTAAAAAAAACCTTCCAACATCTACATTTCATGAATTTATAGATTATTACCATTCATCTTCTAAACAACACATGAAATGTAGACAATGCTGGATTCTTTGTTAAATTGTGCGTCTCAAAATGAAGGCAATTCAAGACTGAGAAAACAACTTGTTATAGTTTTTTGTGTCAGATCAGCGTAACACAGTACAAGTCTTGTACAGCATGGGAGCAGAGATAAGTCCAAAACCAGGGGTCAGGTCCAGATCATCTTTAGATGTTCCTAGGGGTGGCTGGAAGGTAAATTTCTGCAAGAGTCTGGTAAAGAAGAGGAAGAGTTCCATTTTGGCAAGGTTCTCTCCTGCACATACTCTCCGACCTGGAAGGAAGCATAGATGGCAAAGAGAGAGAGAGAGAGAGAGAGAGAGAGATATTTATGTTTATTGGTTTCTTAAACTATTTCACAGGGTTTCCCAATATTCTTTGGTCATAGAGAGATCAGCATAGAGGGGGAAAAAATAACATTTCAAAGATATGGAAAGAAGTAAAAATGCAGTAAAGGAATGGAGACCGAGAATTTTTCCAACTAATAAATGGCAGCAGATTTCTGAATTTGAAGATAAAGTCAAAAAATTAATGCCAACGCCGGAAAAACAGATGTGGGTATTATCCTTAAGATTTTTGATTCCCGAAGAGAGCAATTAAAATATTGTAGGGTAAGGTGCTTGTTCAGATATTGATGAGGCCAAGATATGTGTTGGGATGAGTGGATTATTACTCAATTGGACATAATCCAAAAATAACTTTTTAGGCCTCTCCAGGGCAACCCTTCTGCTTATCTAATTCTCTGCTCTTTTTGGGGGGGGGGGTTAGTTCTTTGAATAGAGAAAACATCAGAAAAAGGATTTTTGAAAAGGATGCTAATAAATATCCAATTGTGGTGCAGTCATGTATATTTTCATCCTGGTGCCATTGCAGGTAACCTTCAATTTACAAGCGTTCGAAGTTACACTCTTACTACTGTTGCAGCATCGCCATGGTCACGTGATCAAAATTCAAATGCCTGGCAACTAACTCATATTTATGACGGTTGCAATGTCCCCGAGTCACCTTCTGAGGCCTTGTGACAAAGAAAGGCAATGGGGAAGCCAGATTCACTTAACAACCGGTTCTTACTTAACAACCGCAGTGATTCACTTAACAATCTGGCAAGAAAAGTAAAGTAAAATGGGGCAAAGTTCACTTAACAAATGTATCATTTAGCAACAGAAATTTTGGGCTCAATTGAGATTGTAAGTCAAGGACTACCTGAACAATAAAAACTCTGAAGCCTCTCCTAGAATGTTATGAATATTATCAGTGCCACACTGGCTGCAGAGCATGGCTTTGGCACAGCTTGTAGGGAGATTTGCTAAGTGTCTGTTGAATAACATCGCTCTATCTCTGTGTACTCTGTCAAGGGGAAAATATTATTCCCTCTGTCCTCACTGCCCAGTTTACAATGAAATCAGGGCCAAACTACTGACCGTAGTTGAATTCAAGGGCTTGGACTTCGAATGACTGAATTAGATTTTTTCAGATGTGTTTCTAAGCACTAGAATTCAGGATTCTATTTTTATTTTGTTGTCATTTAAACTTAGAAAGAATTTTTAAAATGTATTTAATTGTAGCCCTGGTTTAATTTCCCTTCTCTCTGATGCTCTTCCTTTACCATCTTATTTATTTTGCTTTGGTGCACTTTATGTTCTGATACATTGCTATGATCTAACAATAAAAGCTTAGGAAAAGCTAATAAAGGGGTCAAACTATGAAGAGCCAAAGTCTGTGTCCATCTGAAGGTCCCAGTCAGCCAGGAAGCTGAAAGACAAGATTCATCCCAGACTGCCAAAATGCGGAAATGCTGATACTGAGCATAGCAGGAATAACAGTAACTCATGCACAGGGTTGATGATTGCCCAGCCAGACTTTGGAATCAACTAGTTCCTGGGTGAGCCTGGCCACACATGTTGTCCATGAGGTCTAAACTTTATTAAAATAAGGTTTATTTATTTGGTTACCACCTTTAAAGCGCTCCATGGCTTAGGACCTGGTTATCTACGGGACCGCCTACTACCACCAATAGCCTCCCACCGGCCAGTACGCTCTCATAGAGAGGGACTCCTCCGGGTGCCGTCAGCCAAACAATGTCGGCTGGCGACCCCTAGGGGGAGAGCCTTCTCTGTGGGGGCACCTACCGTCTGGAATGAGCTTCCCCCGGAGATACGGAGGATCCCGGATCTGCGCACCTTCCGCCGCGCTGTGAAGACCTTCTTATTCCAGCAGGCGGGCTTGGCCTAATCTCTTCCCTTTTAAATATGTAAATTTTAATCTGTTTTTAAATTATTGGGGTGTTTTAATCTGTCTGGGCCAAAATAATTTAATTTGATTTTATCTGGTTTTTAAATTTTTTATGTCTATGTTATTTTATTGTTTGGCTGTTCACCGCCCTGAGTCCTTCGGGAGTAGGGCGGTATACAAATCGAATAAATAAATAAATAAATAAATAAATAAATAAATAAATAAATGAGATTAAGATTGTATAACTTGTTTTCTTTTCAAACAAGGTGTTAAGGGTTGCCTTTTATGGGACATAATCTATGACATCAGAGAATCTTACCTGCAGAAAATGGCATGAATGCATCCCTCTTCACAAATTTTCCTTCAGAGTCAAGAAAATGTTCAGGGTAGAATTTATGTGGTTTCTCCCATTGAGATTCATCATGGAGCACAGAAGTCAGCAAGGGAATGATGTATGTGCCCTAAAAAGTGAAAGGATAAAAGGTTGATATGGAAAAGAATATGTGCATTTAATGCATAGTGATAGAAAAATGAATTATTCCTGTAAAAAGCATAACCTGAGTAACACCATTTTAAACACCATGTTTTACCTGGTAAAATTCCGAGATGGGCCTGTTTGGGGCCTGCCCATTCCAGAAGGGGAAGTCCACAAATAACGATACCATTTAGCATGGAAACATCTGTGTAGGGTATTTTTGAAGGGTATTGTTGGAGGGGAATTTCCGGGGCGGAACATGTGCCAAATATATTATATAAGACCTGAAACTAATGCTCGGGGGAACTGTTTGCATCAGTTTGTATCGGGCTTCTGTATCCTGAAAACTGTATTTAAACCATGTAATCGAAGTGGTCAGACGTCTTCTCTTTCATGGGAGAACCCTTTTGCAAAAGCTTGAAATATATATATAGCTATATATATATTTTTTTAATAAATCCGCTGTTTTTTCTTGTTCACGCTCTCTATTTCACTTATTATATGGTAATGCTGATTTCTGCATTTAACAATTGGCGCCCAAACAGGGACTTGAAGAAGTCCTTCTGGAATGGAATTTTTAGCTAGGGGCCAGTGGGTACCCACGCTGATTTTAGCGGTCTGGACCGGGTGGTTCTTTTCCAGAGGGAATTGCTCTTCTTTAACCTGATGTGACAAGGACCTGAACAACTGAGCAGGGAGGTCTGAGCCATGTGGGATCAGGAATACAGTGCACTGACCCAGAGTGAGTATAAGTACGGGGTACTTATGGGATGTCTCGCTGGGGTGGTCTGACTCCTTGGATGTCTGGTGCCATGTGGATGTTGAGATGCATTAGACATGATTAGTACTTACGTTAAACATGCTAACCTGAGCTTTCCTCTGCAGTTCCATTTTCTGGGCGATTGGAGTGGTCAGAGGCTAAGCGTGTTGAGTGGATTTTTTAAAAGAAAAGGAGTTCAAATAGGGAAGTATCGGCTTTAGGTATAAATAGATAAGTAACTATGATGCCCCGACATGGAATATTTGTTAAGGATCCTGGAAATTAATCCTGGAATTTTGTAAAGTGTTTATTGAGAACTAAGTATTAGGCTTGGAGCAATATTCAATTTAAAAAAATTATTAAAATTATATTTCCATTTGATCTGCATTTTTAATTAACTATCTGGTTGAACACTGATTTATTTTATGCACCTCTTGCTGGACTATAAATGTGAACTTTTTATCTCTTTTTACTGCTTTGCTTTGGGGTTATCAAACAATTTCGCTTTTGCTGCATGGCAGCCTATTGTGCAAAGACTTTCTCCTTGATAACTTCACTATTGAGTTGATTTGATTTTTATTTGCATCAGATTTCTACTGCCAAGGATTTTGTATTTTACTACTTCTTAAAATAACTGTTTCATTTTTCTTTTTTATATATCTTTGATCTTTTTTCTTTTTCTTTTTAAATAAATGGGGATCTTCCATTTCTATTTACTCTCTATTGTGGGAAATATCTTTATTTTTTCTATGGTTATTTTGTTATGGAATATCTACTTCTTTTGTCCTTGAGAGGAATTGCCAATGTTTTCTTGCCAATGTCTGGTTATAAAAGAAATTTGGATTTTATTAAAAATGAAAATAACAATAAATCAAGGATTTTGAATATTGCACATTATATACTTTTTTAATTTTGGAAATAAAAATAAGAAAAAGTATCAAAAAAATGCAAGACCCAATAAATAATAAAGGCTTACTGAAGGCAGGGAGGGGAAATAAAGCAATAAGCCAAGACGAGGAAGAAATAAAAGAATAGAGCAAGAGAGGAAAGTTCCTCTCATGAATCAAGAGGTGGGACAGTTTCAGAATGCCAGATGCCAAAAAATATATCTCCCATTGGTACCTTGAAAGATGCATCTATGAAAATTGTTCTAATAAGATAACAGTCTGTGACCTTATAATTGATTTAACCAATTCCATTAATTGCAGACTACTTTTTTCTACCCACTGAACATGATTTCCTATTAATCACCTTGGGGATAAAGAAGCCTTTGAAAGTTATATCCATGGTGGTTGCATGTGGCAAATTGGAGGGAATAATATTAGCAAATCTTTGAAATTAATGAATTACAGCATCGGTGTAAGGCATTTTGACTCGGTGGTCAGTCCTTGGTTGAATATCACCAATCTCTCTTGCAATTTCTGCTTGAATCTTACCTGGGAGAACAAAAAGATATTATGTATGAAGATGATTCATGTACTGATCTTTTTAAACCGCCAGAAGTCATGTAGTCTCCAAATTGCTGAATAAAACAAAATATTTTTTTCTTTGAAGAACTGGTGCTAAACTGTGAAGGAACTTTGTCAGATATTAGAGGAACAAAGCAGATTCCTATAGGAGGAAATATCAGAAGGATATAGAGGACAAATTCATATATGAGGGAAATATTACAAAGATATAGAAATATTATTAGTAATTATAAAAGTCATACCTTCAGTAGAGTTCAACATTTGCACCAGTACATCCAAACATATTTCACCTGCACTATTAGAAAATAGAATATTTCCATTTAGAGAAGAGATTTTCCTCCATTTATTTTGTTCTTAGTATTTAATTCCTTCAAAAATTTGGAAATATTACATTCTGTTAATCATGAATGTAACTGTTCCTTTAATATTTTACTCTCATCTTTCTTCTTTCAACGTGTTTTCTGATGTGATGCTATAAGTTTTCCTGTTTCATTTGCATTTCCAAAATGATTTTGTTTGACATATTTTAATGTTCTTTTTGAAATCATGTGGCCATATCACAGAGGAAATCTGCATTTCTTTGATAGTGAGAACCTTAGAGATGCAACACATATGAATCCTTGAGTACACTTGGTATCTTGTGGAAAGAAACATAATCACTTGCTGTTGGATTTTCAACCTCTATCAGATTTTCTGATATTCTCTGATATTCTCTTGTATTGGATTTTCAATCTCCCAAAATTGGTCAAATATCCATATCATGAAAAAACTTTCTTGAGTTTGTGTGAACTCTGTAGACCTCTTCGTATATCGTCTTTATCTCTTTGCGTTGCCTCTGCTAAAATTTCCGCCATTGTCTCTCCTAAATCTTCGTCTTTATTTTCCATGATATTCTGAAATCTACGGTAGAATGATGCTTTCTCCATTTCCAAATACACAATCGATTCTTCTAGTTCCCTACTGATTGACACATGTTTTTGTTCCAACGTCTCTATTTTCTTATCTGTTTGTTCCATTTTTGATTCCACTGTTTGGATCCTTTGTTCGTTTCTGGAAATATTCTGTTGGGTTTTTTCTATTTTATCGTCCATTTTCTAAATATTTTCCTTCATTTCTCCCATATCTGGTGTGTTATGTTCCAAATGATGATCTGTCTGTATTCGAAAGTCCCACATGATCTTTTCGGATATAGGTATGTTGTATTTTTTAAATAATGACCAGTGGACTAATTTAGCAACTCGATCATATCTAGCTCTGTAATCAGTTTATGCAATTTTGCTGCATTCACATATTAAATGTGAAACAGTTTCGACTTTGTTGTTGCAAAGTCATCATTTTGGATTATCAGTGGATTTTTGTATCTTTGCTTTCATGGCATTAGTTTGTAGTGCTTGTTTTTGAGCGGCAAGTATTAAAGTTTCTGTTTCTTTCTTGATGGTTCATCTCTTAAGCCATGCCCATGTCAAGTTGTTATCATATTTTCAACATCATCATCATCATTATTATTATTATTATTATTATTATTATTATTATTATTATTATTATTATTTACTTTATTCATTAAACATGAAACTCAGTCAACTGAATATTCAAAAATGCATCACAAATATCATTGACTGGTGCTAATGGTTGATACGGGTTGCTGCCAGTGTCCTAGGTATCAACCAAGTACCTTCTTAAGGTGTACGTTGTTCTAAGTAGCGCAGTTTTTTGCAGATCCTCTGGTGTTATTGCAGGAAGCGTCAATTTGTTGATGTATCTTATAAAATTCTTGAACATGGTACCAAGTGCCCCGATGACAATGGATATCATGGTTACATGTTTAATCCATAGCCATGTAGTTTCGATGCCCAGGTCACGATATTTCATGATTTTTTCCAGTTCTTTTTCTTCGAGTCTGGCATCTCTTGGTACTGCAATGTGAATAAATTGTACGTTTTGGTTTCCGACAACTGTGATATCTGTTGTGTTGTGTTCCAAGTGGCGATCTGTCTGTATTCGAAAGTCCCACAAGATCTTCACTTTTTCATTTTCTATAACTTTTTTCACTTTATGTTCCCATGACTTTTTGGATACAGGTAACTCGTATTTTTTACATAATGACCAGTGGATTAATTCAGCAACTTGGTCATGTCTAGCTTTATAATCAGTTTGTGCAATTTTGCTGCATTCACATATTAAATGTGAAACAGTTTCGACTTTGTTGTTACAAAGTCATCATTTTGGATTATCGGTGGATTTTTGTATCTTTGCTTTCATGGCATTAGTTTGTAGTGCTTGTTCTTGAGCAGCCAATATTAAACCTTCTGTTCCTTTCTTGATGGTTCCCATTTTAAGCCATGCCCATGTAAGGTTGTCATCACATTTTCCTTCAATGTTTTTCAAGTGCTGTCCATGCAAAGCTTTGGTTTTCCATCTGTTTAATCTGTCATCCAGCTGTTTTTCCTTATATTCTGCCTTATATTCTGTTGTTTTTATAATGTTCTCTGTTTTCAAAGCCAGCAGCAATTTTTCTGTACTTTGGTTCACATAATCATTCAAACTTCGTTTTTCTTCTTCTACAGTTTGATGGATTTGCAATAGTCCTTTGCCCCCTATTTTTCTTGGCAGGTACAACCTGTTGATGTCACTTCGTGGATGTAAAGCGTGGTACATATTGAAAAGTTTGCATGTTTTCTGGTCCAAATTTTCCAGTTCAGCCAAAGTCCAGTTGATAATTCCAGTTGAGTAGCGTATCACTGGAACTGCCCATGTATTAATGCCTCTAATTATGTTTCCAGCATTCAGCTTTGATTTTAATATTTTGCGGACCCTCCTGAAGTATTCCTTTTGCGTTGACTCTTTGACTTTTCCATTCAAGATGTTATCTGCTTCCAATATGCCTAGGTATTTGTAACCATCATCCTTTGCTAATGCTTTTACTATGTTTCCATTTCCCAGTTCTATTCCTTCTATTTTTTTCATTTTTCCTTGCTGCATGGATAATATAGCACATTTTTCAAGTCCAAAGTTCATTTTGATGTCGCTGCTGAACAGTTGAACTGTGTTGAGTATTGATTTAAGTTCAGTGGGGCTTTTCGCATCTATTTTTAAGTCATCCATGTATAGTAGATGGTTTATCTTGCCCTGTTGGCTTGAGATTTGGTATCCCAGTTTTGTGTTTCGTAGGATTATTGTCAATGGAATTAATGCGATATTGAACAGTAGTGGTGAAAGTGAGTCCCCCTGGAAGATTCCTTGTCTGATGTTGACTTCACCAATGTTCTCCCCATTTGCTGTTAGAACTGTTTTCCATTTTTGCATATTTGCTTTCAAAAATGTACAAATATTTTTGCTGATTCCAAAGTTTTCCAGACAGGGGTTAATCCAGCTGTGGGGTAATGAGTCAAATGCCTTCTTGCAATCAATCCATGCCATATTTAAACATGGCATTAAACATGGGGAGAATTATAATTGCTAGATATTGGAAATTAAATGTTGACTTAAAATTAGAAGAATGGTACAGTGAAACATGGAAATTTGCATTAAATGATAAATTGACTTGTGATATTAAAATTAGAAGTGGTATATATAAAGAAAATGTTTTTTGGAACACTTGGCAACCATTTGTGGACTTTGCACTTGGGAGATTGGATGAATCAGCACCAGTACCTTATCAAAGAGATTTCTGGAAGAATTGAAGACTTCAAGTTCCTAAAACTTCCTTTCAGTTTGTATAGCACGTTGGGGGGAAAAAATTTTTCTTTCCTTACTATTGATTTTTTGTATTGATTTTTTTTCCTTTCTGTTATTCTTTAACAATAAAAATATAATAAAAAATTTAAAAAAAATTGTTTTTCTTCGTTTTGCATTTTTTAGTACCATTTTGTCAATGAGCAGCTGATCTTTTGTTTCTCTTGATTTTTTATAATTTCCTTTTTCTTCTACTGGATACAAACTGTTTTCCATCAGATGATTGAATACTGAATGTGCCAGTATTCTTGTAAAAAGTTTGAATGTTGTTGGCAGACAAGTAATTGGGCGATAGTTGCTTGGCTCTGTGCCCTTCTCTGGATCTTTCATTATCAAGTATGTTTGACTAGCTGTTAACCATTTTCGCTTGCTGCATTTTGAAGCATTTGATCAAATTGAGTGGCCATGCGATAATGGAGGCTGGTCAGGTGTTTCAGCCAGTATCCATGCAGTTCGTCCAGGCCAGGTGCACTCCAGTTCTTGACTTTCTTTGCTTGTTTTGCCACCATGTCAGTTGTTATTACAATATTTTCCATTTTGTTTCGTGTTGTTTGTTGTTGAATATCTTTGATCCAGGAAGCAGTTTTGTTGTGTTCCACTGGGTTTTTCCACAGTTCTTTCCAAATTTCAAAGTTTCTTCTTTACATGGGTGAACATTAGTTTGGACTCAATTTTCATCAAGGGACTGGTACAAGAGGTGTTGGTTTCTTCTGAACTGGACATTTTCATGATATTGTTTAATTCGTCCTTCATATCTTTCAATTTTCTTTGCTGTTGCTATTACACGTTGTTTTAGTTCTTCCGTGGTTTCCATTATTGTTTTTCCCTCCAGGTTGTATTTATTGTGTAAACTATTTTTCAGCTTTTTGTTATTTAGTTTTCCTTCTTTCAAGTACTTCAGATTGCTGAATCCCCTCGTAGTTTTTTTAATTTCATTTTCAAGTCAAATTTTTCACTTTGGTGTTCCAGTGGGTTTCTTTTTTGGCATTTTATAACCCAGTTCTGCAGTTATAATGGCGGCTGTGCTATACATTAGTTGTTTGATTTCATATGGTGTGCTGGATGGGATAGAGGTTAAAATGCTTTTCACGGCAGTTAGTAGACCTTTCACTCGTTTGCTATGCACTTCACGAATGGTAGGTAGTCTTTTTCTTTCTATGTTTTCTTTTATGTGGTTTTCAATCTTTTCTTTCAGCATTTTTTGCTAGATCACTTAGCTCTACACTTTCGAGTTGTTGCACAGGAGGAATTTCATCCTGTATGTTGGTTTCTTCCACTGGTTGGTCAGTTTGTTCAGGTGTTGGAAAAGTTTCTTCATCCTGTTCATCATTGGCTGTTGTTTTCTTTTTAGCCAATATTTCTAGATGTTGCATTTCCACATCTGTGAAAACTTTATTATGGATGATGAAGCGTCTTTCATCCATTAATCTTTGTTCAGTTATGTCACTTTCCGGGTGTTTTTCCTTCCACAGTTGCATCATTCTTTTTTTGAAATCCTCTGACTGATGGTTCTGCCTGGTAATAATATTTGATGATTTCTCAATTTTTTTCAGTTGTCCAAGTTTTGCGCTTTTGTTTTAGTCACTTTGCAATTGCACGCCCTGGTTCTCTAGAAGTAACAACTGAGCCTCTTTTTCGACAGATGTCCAGGAGCCATAGCATCTGATGTAGTCCTTATTGACCCGGGCAATGCTTGATCCAGTGTGGATTTTGGTTCATTCCCTCTCATCATTAGTGATAGTAGGTGCTTGGTTGGTTCACAGTGGCTAAGCCACTACTGATCCAAAAATGATAATTCCATAACCGTAGGAACTGCACCGAATAGCTGTCCAGGCCCAGCCATGGCTACCTAACTATTTGTTTAATGGCAGAAAGGCAGGATAAGGAATGGGGGGAGGAAAGAGGGCTAACTGCCTATTGGGTGGCAGAATCAGGAATGGGGGGAAGGAAAGAGACTTAACTACCTGTTGGGTGGCAGAATCAGGAATTATTATTATTATTATTCTCTTTTATTCTTTAAAAATGAAACTCAGTCAACTGGATATTTAAAAATGCATCACAAATACCATTGACTGGTGCTAATAGTTGATACGGGTTGCTGCCAGCGTCCTAGGTATCAACCAAGTACCTTCTTAAAATATATGATGTTCCAAGTAGCGCAGTTTTTTGCAGTTCTGCTGGTGTTATTGCCGGAAGCTGCAATTTCTTGAAGTGTTTTGTGAAATTCTTGGACATGGTACCAAATGCCCCGATGACAATAGGTATTACTGTGACATGTTTCATCCATAGCCATGTAGTTTCTATGGCCAGGTCGCAATATTTCATGATTTTTTTCCAGTTCTTTTTCTTCGACTCTGGTGTCTCCTGGTACTGCGATGTGAATAAATTGTACATTCCGGTTTTCGACAACTGTGATATCTGGCGTGTTGTGTTCCAAGTGATGATGATGATTATTATTATTTTTCCCATCTTTTCTACTACCTACTCCATTGGAATGTTACAGTTATTATTACCTTGTAGTTTGTATTTATACTGAGACCTTATGCACTGGAGACAAAATCATTGTGTGTCCAATCACACTTGGCCAATAAAGTAATCTCTTTCTTCTCTTCTCTTCTCTTCTCTTCTCTTCTCTTCTCTTCTCTTCTCTTCTCTTCTCTTCTTCTCTTCTCCTCTCTTCCACTCCACTCCACTCCACTCCACTCCACTCCACTCCACTCCACTCCACTCGTATTCTTATTTGAAAGGCAACTTAATTCTTGGCTCATCACTTTGCCTTCATTCAAGTAACCTGCCAAATGCCAACCATTCTTTTTCAGTCATTTTTTAATTTTTATTGCAAGCCAATATTACAAAAGTGCTTACTCTGAATTTCTGGGTACTTCATCATTAGGAGTATGGCCCAGCACAGAGTGTTTGATGTTGTGTCTGTTCCGGCACCAAATAAATCATCTACAAGACCTATAAGATTTTCGTTATGGAAATATCCATCATGTGTCATCTTCATATTCTCCTGAAGTGGATAAAGAAAATACTAGTAAGAGAGCTCAATCTACCCACATGATCAATATTCCTGAAATCTAAGAGAGCTCAATCTACCCACATGATCAATATTCCTGAAATCTAAGAGGGCACTTCATATGTGGGTAATAACCTCCCTGAGAGGTTATAGTTGACCCAAGTTTACCGGATTTCTAGAAGGAAATCAAACAGTTGCACAGAAAGAGAAACAACTGGCATAAAGGGTTCACCCATTCCCACCCCCACTTGGACCCACTCCTCCAGAAAGGGATCAATATTGAGGGCATTTTTAATGGAGAGAGAAATCCATTAAATCCATGGTTGTAGTTTTAAGTAGCTGCAGATTCTGAAATAAAGTAATGAAGAGGGAATGGTTAAAATTACTTTGGAAATTTGTTTGTTCTATATTTCTGAAAGATCTTAACCAACCTGCAGATTGTGTATATGGAGGCTCGTTTTTAAAATATTTTTTTAAAAAATTGGTAATAACAGACATGGGTAAAATAATCCATTACCCGCCTTTTCCGAACAAGAAATGATTCAATAAAATTCCTCTGATCATTTTCATCAAGGTCTTGGAGATATTCTATGAAGGTGGTCTGTATGAAATCATGGAGCTCCTTTTGATTCTTCATTATTGTTTTATGAGCACCCAAAAGGAACCCCAACTTGGGAAACAAATTATATAGATAAAAGAATGATAAAGGAAAACACATATTATGGAAGTTGAACATTTTGAATTTTTCAGGTGGAAATCTCAAACATTTTTGTCAAAACAATGTTATGGGAAGCAACATGCTTTGCTTTTCAACAAAGCTTGAATAACACAGATTCTGCTGCCTGTTTTTCATGGCATTTTTTTTGCCAAATATGAAATTAGATTACCAACACAGCAGGGCTTCCCGCAAGCTGAGCATTTTCCCTAATTATCTTCAGTAGTCGTAAAAATGTGACATCTTCATATTCATAGTGTTTCCCAAGTAGAATAGAAACTATGATGTTGGAAACAGCAGCAGTGAGAATTCTTGTGATGTCAAAGGGTTTTCCTGGACAAAAACAATAAATTAAAAAAATTGTGAATAAAACCAGGATTAAATTTGTTTTCTACTGTATTTATACTCAAAATCAGTTTATATAATGGAAGCATTGCTCACAGAACACTATAGCTAGTGCTGATAACATTGGAATACTTCTATTTATATTAAAAATATGAAAAAAGTATTTCAATGGTAATTCATTTTCCAAGAATCAGAACTATAATATCTGACCACACATTAGTGATGTTTTCTTTGCAACTGTTGAACTCCTTGAGGATAAAATATTTAGCAAAGTTATTGCATTGCATCTTCATTAAATTATTGTTTTAAAGTTTTAAAGATCAAATAGCTTGACCGAAAGCAGGGAGGAGCAAGAACTCCAGTTTCATTTTCATGCTTAGATGAAGGACTTGCAACCCCCTCTAAATAGAGGATTTAGAGGAGTCTCTAAAGAAGAATAAGTCTAGAAGTGATTGATGAGAGACTGTCGTATTACACTGAATTAACAATTCAAGTCCTCTGGAACCACTTTTCCATCCATAAGTCACATTTCTTTAAATATACTTAGCATAAGTTGGACAATGAAACATATTTATAGGGAAAAAACAATGGGTTTAAGACAGGGGTGGGTTCTAAAAATTTTTACTACCAGTTCTGTGGGCGTGGCTTATTTTGTGGGTGTGGCTTGTGGAGGGGTAATGTGACTGGGTGGGTGTGGCCAACTTTTTTTCCTTTTTTTTCTTTTTACTTGTGGGAGAAGCCTGTCTCTTAGCTGGCGAGAACGGCCACAGCCTGCCCCTGTCCTCTCTCTCCAAAGTTCCTCGTGGCAGAGGCAGCATTGCTTACCCGTTGAAAGTGTAGCCTTGGCTGCTGTTTCTGCCACTTCTCCAACCACTCAGAGCCCTGTATAATAGCGCTGTGGCTTGCTTGAGGTAGCTGCAGTTTGGACTCCCCCCCCCGTTCCTCCATCTTCTACTACTTGAGTTGGAATCTCGCGGCATGGCCGAGGCTGAGGAGGGGTGGGATAGTAGCTGCACAGATCCCCCGCGCAGTGTGTGTCCCCTGAGCTGCAATGATGAAGCACTTTGCCAAGGAAAGCAGAATCTCAGGCTGCTCCTGGAGCAGCCAGGAGAAGGAGAAACTGCCAGTGGGAAGGCAAGCCACCCCAGGAGGACTGGAGGAGAGCGCAGCTTCTCACTCATGGAGATCTACCAGTGGGGAAATGGGCCTGGTAAGAGGTGCGCTGGCTAGGAAGCAGTCGTGCTTCCTGACCAGAGAGGGTTGCACAAACCTTTGCTGGAGTGAACGTGCAACCCTCTCCTGCCAGGGAGCATGACCGCTTCCTGGCTCACGCATTTCTCTCTGCCCCGGCAGTTGCTCCTGGTGCTGCCAGAGAAGCGGCAGCATGAGAACCGCTCTTGCTGGGGGCAAGAGGGTGGCGGCGGCAGGAGCAGCAGCCCAGGGCTTCCCTCCCTCTCTCCCTCCGGAGGCTGCAGCAGCAGACAGTTCAAACCGGCTAAGAGGCAATGTTCCTCCTCCTGCCAGCCTTGAGCCCAGTTCCAGGCAACATCCAGCCAGTCATACCTGGCCACTCCTTGCATCAGCCCATGTGGATCCCAGGCAGCGTAACTTTGGGACCTTTCTTCATAGTGGCGGTGATGAGGCAGGTAGGCAGCCGGGTGTACGGGAGCGATTGGCAGCAGTGCTCCTGGCTGGAAAAGGGCAGAGTCCCAGGGCTGCATGTGGGCAATGATGGCATGGCCGTTGTGCATGCGCACTAAGACGTTAAGGCCAGCTGATCTGAGACAGATAGAGGAGCGGTGTCTTGGTTACTAAGACCATCGAAAATATGTGTTTTCCGATGGTCTCTTAGGCGACCCCTGTGAAAGGGTCGTTCGACCCCCAAAGGGTTGAGAACCACTGTTTTAGAAGCTTCTGATGATCAGGCAAGTCAGCGTGGATCGCCAGAGGCTTTTAAAGGCATTTTTTTCCCTACAACCTCTTCGGCTGAAGAGGTTGCAGAAAAAAATGCTTTTAGAAGCTTCTGAGAACCCAGCTGAGTCACACGATCAGCAGAGGCTTTTAAAAAATCTTTTAAAAGCATTTTTTCAGTCGAAGAGGTTGTAGAAAAAATGCTTTTAAGTAAAAAAAAGCCTCTGATGAGGTGGGCGGGGTAAGTGAGCGGCGACTGGGCCGGGGACCAGTTTGGGGGCATGGCCAGCCAATGTTATTACCGTTTCTCTGAACTACTAAATTTTTTTACTACCGATTCTTGCGAACCAGTGTGAACCGGGAGCAATGCAACACTGGTTTAAGAATTGTTTTAGAGAAGGTACCTTGGTCACTTGATATAATCTGCAGAAATTATTTCCTGTTCTACCTGTTCTGGATTTATCCCAGAAGATGCTCCATTACAGTATACAGACCCACCTGCATAAGTCTCCATTGTCTTTGTTAAAACACTGCACTCTTCTGTGATTTTGTCCTCAATGGTCCTCTTGCCCATTCCATAATCCCATAATGTGGATAATGTAAACTGTCGCATCACTTTCCAGTGCTGACCATGAGCAAAAGTAAGACCTGAAGAGAAAATGGGTAAGATAGTGAAATATAATTTTATCATCCTTTGTTCATTCTTGTTTTACAACTTCATTAAAACATGTTCTATCAATTTGATCAAGTGTTTCATCCAGTCTGTCCAGGAAGTAGGCTGAAAGGTATTTCAAAGTTTGTATCAAAGAGTTCTGCTCTGTTTCCTTGATCCTCTGCTTTTGATATCCAGCCTTCAGCATCTCCTTATCAAAACAAAACAAACAAAACAAAACAAAAATGAAAGCAATCATCATTTTTCCATATGCAAATATCTTATAAATGATTCAAAACTATAATTCCAAATCATCTGGCGTCTTAATACATTATTATTTTTCAAAAATATCATATACCAAACACTTTTTTTCTGCCTAGTCCAAACATCATACATTTTAAAAACTTAAAAGCAAATTTACAGTATCTTTTAAGGATGCAGAAATTCACCAGTGAGTCCTAGCTGGTCGAAAGGATCTTAATCTCTGAGAGACACTGGCAAAAACATTGCACAAAGAAAAGGTTTGTATAACCATGTATATGAGGAGAGAGGCAGGCAGAAATCCTTCTTATGCAATTCCTCAAACACCCATCCCCCACCCCCAAATTTGCCAATATGCAGAATGAAACAGGGTGGTGAGGAGCATGTGAGGCTCAGGGGCTTGATACGATATTGACACAGCTTTTTATTCTGAAGTTACCTCCATTGGCACTGAGGGACATAGCCACAGTGGCACAAGAAAGGTTTTAGTTGGATTTTCATCCTGGTTGGATTTTCAGAAGCTATTTCACTCATCTGAGATTCTTCTGATGATTTTTCCTCAAATGAAAAAAATCTATACTGATCACACATCTGAAAGGTTTGTCAACTCCAATCCAAAATGAAATAACTCACCAAACCCTTTTGTTGCCTCTTCCAAAATGGGAACAAAGGGCCTCTCTGCAAATGCCTCTGCCTGGTTCACTAGAGCCTCTTTGACCGTCTCATAGCCTGTCAGCACCACCATCTCCTGCAATCCCAGTTTGATACGGAAAACGGGACCATATTCTTTTGACCACTGGAATTCAGCAGAAGGGAATCAAAGAGACAATTTTAATCAATGATTGGAATCACATATATAGAAGATGTTTACGAAACTACATGTCAAAATTCAGAGGCACATATAATGTTATTTCCTTTTTCTATTCTGTTGAGAATTGTGATGGTATATTATTCTTTATATCTTTTAGATTTTTATATGTTCTATATTTATCATTTAAAAATGCTTATATAATAAAAGATCCTCACAATAGAAATGCTTGTCAAGTTGAGAAAAGGTTTATAATATGTTGGAACAACATCATCTGTGCAGGACATACTGTGAATCATAGAATCATAGGGCTAGAAGGGACCTTGGAGGTCTTCTATTCCAACCCTCTACTCAAGGCAGGAGCCTTATACCATCCCAGTCAAATTGTTGTCCAGTATATTTTTGAAAGCCTCCGGTGGTGGAGTACCCACAACTCTAAGAGGCAGATTATTCCATTGATTAATTGTTCTCACTGTCAGAAAATATGTCCTAACTTCTAGGTTGTATCTCTCTTTAACAAGTTTCCACCCATTACTTCTTGTTCTGCCCTTAATTTTGGTTGTGTACTGGCCACTGCAGAAATTGATTTAATAACTTATAATTCTGCTTAAAATGTGCAAACATGGGAATTCCTTTAAGTACATCTCCAGTCATTCAAGCTTAAGAGCATTTATATTTCCCCAAAGGCTCCTTAGGATTTGAACATTTTTGCAAATCTAAATAATCAGAAAATTATTTATTCAATTAGAACATTTTACATTGATTAACAAAAAGATTTTCTTGAAATAATCCTTCCAGAATATTTAAATGTATTCAGATATCAGCTAAATCTCCACTTTTTGAACATTTCCATATACAGTAAGCACCATCAAGGAGCACATCAGACTTACCTGACCAAGTTATAAGGTTTTTGTCCCATCCCAACAAGTTTTGACAAAGAATGGTAAAGAGACTTGTTAATTATTAGGCTTTACCTCTAACATTGTTCCGTAAGGCCTCTTCAGATCCATCATGTGCAGGTTTCCCAAAATAGGTATAGTTCTGGGTCCCGGCGGGAGATTGTGGGAGCTGTTATTCCTGGAACTGTTCTTTTTGAAAAGGAACATAATTGCAAAAATAAATAGGAATAAAGTTAAAATTGCTCCGGTCCAATCCATTTCCTTTCAGTAAGCAGTCTTCAATAAAAATTACAATTTTGAAACCTGAAATGATTCCAGCATGTATTTCAAAGCAATGCAATAGGCAGAGCCCAGCTACTCTTTCTACTGAATCCTCAGACTGCTCTGTTCAATAAAGGACTTTTGAACTTTGCCCTTGTTTTTTTCTAATAGGAATTATTTGATCTGTCCCAACATGTGTTACACAAATAGTGAAATCATCAAAAGCTTACCAAACCATTTTCATGTATTTGTACTACATAATAACCCAGCTTTTTAAGATCGATATACAATAAATACATAATATCTTAAAATCATGGAAAACTGTGATCTCCCATGTTAGCACTTTTCCTCTTCTTTTAATAATATTTCCATTTAGAAAAGAGAAGAACTAAATATTGACTCTCAGTTTACACTTTTAATGAAATGTAAATTGGACCTCAGAGAGATGTGTCAAGGTTTGATCTAATTGAAATACATTATTTTTAACAGAAAGCCACTATACTCTTGTCTCAAAGTAAGATATGAAGGGCAACTTTTCTCCTGGTTTTATTTGCTATTAACTTGCTAAGACAAAGGGAAAAATAAGGGAACATGGAAGAAACATAGAACATAGAATAACAAAGTTGGAAGGAAGCTTGGAAGTCTTCTGGTCCAGCCCCTGCTTGAGCAGGAGATCCTGTACCATTTCAGACAACTGGCTGTCCAGTCTCTTCTTAAAAGCTTCCAGTGATGGAGCCCCCACAAACCTCTGAAGGCAAGCTATTCCACTAGCTAACTGTACTCACCATTAGAAAATTTCTTCTTAGTTCCAGGTTGCTTTTCTCCTTTATTAGTTTTCATCCATTGTTTCTTGTCTTGCCTTCTGGTGCTTTGGAAAATAGGTTGACCTCATCATTTTTGTGGAAGCCCCTCAAATCTTGGAACACTGCTGTTCTTCACTGAAGAATGGTTGCAGGAATTAAAGATGATTAAGCCCCTTAATCATCCTTGTTGTTCTTCTCTTCACCTTTCCAGTGTCTCAACATCTTTTCTATATTGTGCTGACCAGAATAGGATGCAGTATTCAAAGTGAGATCTCACTAAGGCTTTGTAAAGTGGTACTAATACTTCACATGATCTTGATTCTATCCTTCTATTAAGGCGGTCCAGGGTTGCATTGGCTTTTTTGGCTGCTGCTGCATCTGGTGGTTCATACTTAAGTGATTGTGTATTAGTATTCCAAGATCCCTCTCACAGTTACTGGTAACCACTGCCCACCTCCCTCCATGTGAGTGTAGATTGTTGTAGAAATTATCCCACATTTTTCTAGTTTACCAAAAAGTTGGTTGTGGTCTACTTTGTCAAATGCCTTACTGAATTCTAAGTAGGTGGAGGTGACAGCAGGAGAGGAGCCAGGCCAGCTGTCAGGGGGAAAGAAGTTGGGGTTCCAAGCTGGGGTTGACTTCTTATTTGGGAGAGAGGGTTGTTGAGGAAGGGGCAGGGCGCAGAGGCCTAGGGGAGCACCTCGCTGGGGTGGGGTGGGCCAGGGCCAAGACAGCAGGAGCCTGCCCTTTGCCATCTCCAGGGCAGCTCTGCAGGCCAGATCTAAACACATCATGGGCTGAATCTGGACTGCGGGCCTTGAGTTTGACATGTCTGTCTTAGAGAGATTAAGAACAATAAGGGGTCCTTTGTCCTTTCTAAGTTTAATTGTTTTATTGTAGATATTTAATTATCCAAACTAGGTAACTTCATCAGTGCTAGTAAGATTAAGAACAGTGGGGAAATAGAAGGCCAGTCTATTAGGACTAAAGGTATCAAGTCACTATGGAAAGAACTGAATTTTCTACCAGTAAGTTATCATCATCTTCTAGGCCCTAACCTGAATTTGAGGCATTCCTGTCTCAATTCTCAACTGGGCATTGCTAAAATACTCAAGTGGATAAAGCTAAAATTGATTGCAGGGATTTTGTTTGTATGGTTTCCAGAGATTCTTTCTTCAAAATAAATAAATAACTAATTCCTGTTTTTGTCCCATAAAGAATTTGTGTCAATGTTTTAGTTTCAAAAAAATTTAAGGCTGTGGGAATTAATTGTCCTCGGCCTGCATACAAAACAAAATTATGGCATTTGAGGACCAAAAGGCTGATTTCATGGGTGGTCCAGGTGTACCTTCCTAGTACCTTTAATATGTAAAATCTCCCCATGGTATTTAAATAGATTGACCTATTCTAGGTTATGCTCTTTTGGCAAAAATTAGTATTTTCAATTTATCAAAATTGAGGACCAGATTATTTTGTCTACAATATTTTAATATTGCTGCCATAGCTCCCTTCAGTCCAATTGGTGAAATGATAGTGTCACTGTTGGCATAAAGAAGTATTGGGATTTTGCATTGTGCTAAGTTAGGAGGATGCAAGTTTGGGTTGCAAAAAGTAAAAAAATTACGGTAATATAAAGATTGAAAAAGAAAGGTCAGTGGTGGGATTCAAATAATTTAACAACTGGTTCTCTGCCCTAATGACCAGCTGGGTGGGCATGTGTCAGCCTTTATGATACTGTCTTGTTTTCGGCTGCCATTGTAACAGGAGGGGGGGAGGCATTGCTGGTATTTGGGGTGGGGGAAGTGAGCTGGTGGAGATGTCTTGAAAAAGGGAGGAAAATTCTCACTGTCTTCATAACAGCTGCAGAGAGAGCCGATAGTTCTCAAGGTCAAATATTCTGTCATACCAGATAGATGGGGCCATCTGAAGAAGTACCCCACATGACACCTTGGGGAGATATGGATTGGACACTCAACTTGGGTCCTTGGGGGGGAGGGATTTGGGGATGCTTTCAATATGTAATTAATTTTCGCGCCTATTGCCTCAGACTTTGCTTTTCTTTCGCTGCATTCAGTTCATACTCAGTAAAAGTACCTTTCTCTATAAACATGGAGGTGGGTTTTTCTTTCTTGAGTTTTGAATGGAGGCACACCTGACATTATGTCAGGCCTGCCATGGTGCAGGCGGCGGCACAAGAGCTGTTGAAGTTTGTGCGCCACTTGCTTGGAGCTGGTTTGGAAAGGAAAAGAACTGCAGCCGAATTAGGCGGGCCATGCCCCACCCATATCCCTCCAAACAGGTCTCCCTTCTTAGCCTCCCCGCTGAACTACATGACCCAACAGTGATCGCCCACCCAAATGGAGCCCGCTCTTCCGAGCACCCACTCTTTCTTGCAGCAAATGAGCTGGGGGTGTGAAAAGCACTTCCTGCTTCTCTACTGCATACTGTTACTGGCTCTGCAGCCCTCCAAGACCAACAAGATGCCGCTCCTCGGGGTCACCGGCTGCTACCTGGGTGCAGAGCTGGTAACAGAATGCAGGCAGAGCAGAAGCAGGAAAGTTTTTCAGTGGGGAGGCTACCGTAGAGAGACCTGTTTGGAGGGATCTGGGTGGGGCGTGTCTTGCCTAATTCTGCTGGGTTTTTTCCCTTTCCAAACCAGCTCCAAGCAAGCAGTGCAGGTGGCGGCACAGGAGCTTTTGAAGTTTGCACACTGCAGCCCATCCCCTTACAATGGTAAGAAAGAGGCATTCGGAGAAATCAGGAGCTTTGCCGCAGGCCCTGATGTCACCAGAGGCCTTCCTCGGGTGGCTAGTATGTGGCCAGCCAGGCCTGCCACCCCCCTGCCGAGGATCGAGATGGGCTGCCATGGGGGGGAGCTGTTGCTGGTGTCGCTGCCGCCCTTCCACCTGGAAAGCCAGGGTCAGTATCAGTAAGAGTTGGAAGGGACCTTGGAGGTCATCTAGCAACCCTCTTCTCATGCAGGAGGACTATACTAGGGATTCGAACCATCTTTTAATTCTAGACACCTGCAGCCCACCTCTGCCTCCTCAGGTGTTGGAGCGTGTGGGGGGGATTCTTTTCAAGGAGCCACAAGGGGGGCTGAGAGCAGAGTCATTCTGACAGTGTCTTTTAAAATTGCTTGGAAGACCAATTTTTTCCCTAACAATAATGGTTTGAATACTGTGGAATAAAACATATGCCTGGAAAAAGTACTTGCAAAACTTGGACAGAAGGAAAAGAAAGGCTGGACTGGACTCATTATCAGTAGCTAGTAGTTCATTGTTATCAGTGACTCCCACTGATACTAAACTCATTTTAAGACTGGGATTGGTGACTACTGAAATTTAAGTATTCACATTGGTCTCAGAAATCTTTGAGAACCTGCAGAGGTGAAGACATTAGGTAGCCATCAGTCATTACTTTAGTGATGAACTCAAAGAGATCAGGCATGACATTCCTTATTTATC
The DNA here is from genome assembly GCF_059756535.1 of Pantherophis guttatus. Taxonomy (NCBI): domain Eukaryota; kingdom Metazoa; phylum Chordata; class Lepidosauria; order Squamata; family Colubridae; genus Pantherophis; species Pantherophis guttatus. Next base: position 189,252,192 of record NC_142063.1, read on the forward strand.
AGAACTGTTTGCAAAGTTCAATGAAGTGAATTTGCAGTTGCAAGGAAATGAGGTCAATCTTATTAAGGCCAAATCTGTCATCTCTACATTTATTTCAAAGTGAACTCTATTCAAGTGCAATATAGGCCGTCACGAGCTATACCAGTTTCCGAGCTTGTCCGAGCTAGAAGAGAAAGGTGGGATACAAGGGATCTGCAAGTTTTTTGTGACCATTTGGACATGCTGCATAAAGATATGTCTGAGCGATATCAGGATCTTCTTTTGATGGAAATTCCAGATTGGGTGATAAATCCATTTTCAGATACTGAGGAAGTTGGGGTAGTGGAGGAACAACTAATAGAGCTGCAAAATGCATTTCCAACATCATAGTTGGTGGAACGTGGTTTCAGTGTGGTCATCCAACCACTCTCCAAGCAGAGAAATCGACTCCAGATTATTGAACGTGGTGATTTAAGACTTCTGTTAAGTGATTTAAAACCAGACATTGGGAAACTGGTATCACTTCATCAAGCCCATCCATCACATTAAGAATTTATTGAACAGTGAAGTAGTTACTAAATTTTACTGAGTTTACTAAGTAGTTACTAAGGTTCTTGATAAATGACTATCAGACTTTGAAAACCTGGTATCACTGGATCATGTTCAACAATTTTGTTGAATTAACAAAATATTTTTAAATTGGATTTTGAATAAATGTGCAATTAATTGTTACAGTTTTGAATTTTACTGTTACTATCTTCCTTAGTGGATCGTGCAAACCACTATTCCGAACAATGCTATTTATAGGGGTGGGGGTGGGGGCACTGAGGATGAATTTGTAGCACCAAGGGGGCGGTGGACTGAAAAGGTTTGGGAACCACTGCTCTAAAGTATCCCTCCAAGGCATGAGTTGGTACTTGGTTAGTCGGGGGAGGGAGTGATTTTCCCAGTCCTCTAGTGATATGCCAAAAAAGGAATGTGTCTTTCATCCTAACTGATTGAGTTAATTTGTTCCAGGACTTCTTCATTGCTGCACTTTTTTTTTCTTTCAAAAGGGCCTTCAAACATATTAGACAGTGAGTTTGATCCTCAGAAGGAGAGTTTTTATTTTTTCTGTACCCCTTATTATATGCCGTCTTGCCTTGTACACAATACTGATGAAACCATTTTTATTCTTTATAGCCTGATTTCTGGATGAGGCAGTGTTCCAATAATGAAAACTATTTTCAGGTTGGGAACTGAAGTTTCAAACCTGTTTAAATATTATCTTTGAGGTTTCCTTTCTAGGAGATGTGCACAAGATTCTAGAATTTCTGAGGTTAGCATCCATTTAGTGGCTTCAGTTGCATTTTTCTCCATCCATTTAATTTAATTTTTTAAAAACAAGTTTTATTTTTAAAAAAATTCACATACATATTTTATGAACAAAGTGTTGATCGGGTCACATCTTATACTTCTTATAACATAGTTATATATTGATTTTTATAATATATTCTAATCTTCCTTTTTGTTTTTTCAAAGTACAATTTAATATCTCAATTTCAGCCATAATATTCTTTTTCCCTACTTCTTTATCTTATTTTAATCACTTCTTAATACATAATATATAAACAGCATCACCATCTCCCCTTCAGTTCCTAAATTCTTAGCGTAACATCAATTAATTATCTTATTTCTCCATTTATATTTCTCAGAATCCCCATCACACTTTTTGGCTCTGAACAATGTACTTCATCGTACTCAATTCTTACACTGAAACCCTTTACCTTAATTGACCTTCCACATCTTATCTTAATTTCTTCTTAGTACATAATAAGCAATATCACTATCCACCCTTAATTCCTGATTTCTTACTATAGCATCAATTATTTCAGTTCATCATTTACAACATATTTTTCCAAAATCCCCATCAAACTTTTTAATGTTTCAGTTTTGTCTCTTGATTTCAGTTATTTTCATAATTAAACCTAATTGCCACTTCATATTTCATCTCCTGTTCTTTTTTTACAACAAACAATATACATCATCATATTCACTTTTTACATTCATGATTAATAATATTAATACAGTTCCCTTAGATTTACTAATATATACCTTACTTCCCTTCCTCCTTTCCACTATTCTTCCTCTTTTAACCATTTTCTCTTGGTCTCTCCAAAATTCCACTTCTTAATAATTTTCTCCTTTCATCCCATTCTCTTAACTTCTTCTTTTTTATATATATTTATTGTATCTTTTCTCCTGAATCCTTTTTCTAACTTTTGAGTCTTTTACTCACATAATTCTCCCCAAGCTTTTTCCTAATCTTTTTCCATTTCCTTCTCTTCCCTTTGATCGCTTCTTTTTTGGGAGATATTCCCGCCTATCCACTCTTTTTTTGCCATTGTAAATCACAGTGTAATCATCTAACTTTTTACATTCAATTCCTTTTCCTTCAACATTATTTTCTTGCTTCTCATTTATATTCTCTTTTTCCTGTTTTGTGTGTTCTAGCAAAATTTCTGACTTTTTGTTTCCCATTAATGATTCACGCATGCTTTTAAACATCTCAATTAATTCCTCATACATCTACCTGTGAGTTGGCTAATCACTCACCTGGTACCAGCACTTGGTTCAAACACTGCTCCTGTTGCCCCAGCTTCAGAGCGGTCATTTTTTAATGGCCGCCACCCCGCCACCAGTTTGAAGAGCAGTCTCCGACCTTTAGAGGAACTTACCTGTTCCTCTTGGTCATCTGAGGCACCTCTACTTCTTTACTGTCCCTACAGGATGGTTCTGAAGACCCCCCGACAGCACTTTGTCTGGCTGGATTTTCGTGGAGCTCGCCGGAGCCTGCTATTTTTCCAGCTGGTTTCGCTGTGACGCTTCAGGTTTTTTTCCATTTAATTTAAATTTTTATCTGGGTATCATAACTATTAAACCTTGATGGGTAGCTCTTAAACTTTTCCAGTGGAGTGTCAGAGTTAGAATTATTGAATAGTGGCCACTTTCCAGTTGTGAATCTACCTCTCTCTTTCATAAAAAATTCAAAAGTTCACATGATACTATCCAATAATCAACTATAAGATTTTCTTCCCAGTCCCCCTCCCTCTGATAGGTGTTTTCTCCTGGGTGGTCTGCACTTATTGAACCTTTAAGGATACATCGGTTCAGATGTGCAGTCACCTGTCTTGCATATAGACATGTTCAGTTAGCTTTTAGGACTTTAAATTCTCTAAAATACAAGGGCTCCTATAATACACTCTCCTCATAATGGATCTTAAATTGGTGAAATAATGTAGGATCATTTGGTCCCATCCTAGCATTTAAATACCCACCTATTATTATTGCAGCTGTGGGATGTTTGTCTAAACAACTAAGGATAATTCTTTTTATGTGCTCCAAGATATTGTTGACCAGATTGTTCTTATTAAAAGGAGGAACATAGGCTTCCGGTTTTTCTGGCTCCGGTGAAGACGGTGCCTTTTTAAGGTCCGCCAGCCCCGCCGTTTGTAGAGCTGCTTCGATCGTGAGAAGCGGCTTGAAAACTCCAGAATCTGCAGGATTTGAAGGAGAGAGTGGCAAGGCGCAGGTTGAGCCCCTGTGAGCCCCCAGAAGTTTGCTTACTGGGGAGGAAACAGGCGCGGCTCCCTTTCAACTTGCGAAGACTCCGGACGGCGTGGGACGACTCTGCTTCCTGCAGAGCAAGCCGGCAGCAGCAAACATAAAAATCGATTGAATTTAACCTTACTAATTAACGGAGAAAAAAACTTGAACCCTGAAATCAAGGAATTGCAAGTATTTTCCTTTCTTTGTGACTTTTCGATCTGACTAAAAATTTAACTGAGCGGAAGCGGCTTGAAAAGATGGCGCCGCTCCAGTGTTAACAAGCTAACAAGCTGAAAGGGAAAGTGACTTCTTAAAGCTATTCTAACAAGTTACATTGTAGCGCTGCTTGTTGCGAGCACAGGAGAAGAGGGGGGCAAAAATCCCTTTTTAAAACAAGCTGACTTCATACAAGTTTAATTTTACTTCTAATCTGATTAAAACTGGGGGACTTTTTTAGAGGACTTTGTGGTGCTGGAAGAAGAAAAAGAATTTCTCTTCTTAGAAAATCTAACTTACGTGGCAAAATGGCTTCTAAAAAACAGGAAAGCAAGGCAGCGGGGGGGGGGATCTCCCACACATAAGCCTGAAGAGCAGTTTGATTTTGAAAGTTTAAAAAAATTTATCACGCAGGCTTTGGATGATAATTTTCAAAAATCTCAACAGGAAATGGATGATAAATTTCAAAAATCTCAACAGGAAATTAAGCAGGAAATTACTGAAATGAAAAACTTGGTGAAAGAGAATTATGACAAGGTGACTGATAAATTATCAAATGCAGTTTCTGGCCTGTCAGAAATTATTATTAAAGTGGATTCCAAATTGGAAGAATTTAAATCAGAAGTGGATGTTAAAATAAAGGATACTGATTTTAAAATTTCTGATGTGGATAATAAGATGCAGAGAGTTGAAAATGAAATCACGATGATGCAATTCCGGTCCATGGAATTTGCAATAAGAATTAGAGGTATTAAGGAGAATGACCGGCAAGATCTGAGACAGGTTTGTGCTGATGCCTTGGCTGTGTTGTTAAAAATTAATGCTGATGAGATTTTTTACAAAATAGACAAAATTTACAGAGTGAATTCGTGGGTGGCCAGACAAAGACAATTACCTAGAGATGTGGTGATATACTTTACAGACAGAAGAATGAGAAATGATATTCTGCAAAAATCTTTTCTTTCCTCTGTGCAAGTGGAGGGAACTCAAATTGGAATTTATAAAGAATTACCACCAAAGATGTTGAAAGATAGAAAAGATTTTGGCTTTTTAGTAAAGGAATTAAACAAATTAGAGATTCCATTCCGGTGGGATGCCCCAACGGGTATAATTTTGAAATACCAGGGGGAAAGACACCGACTGAATACTGTTGAAAAAGCGGAATATTTTTATTATAATGTTTTTAAGGAGAGGTCACCATCTCCACGTTCATCTACTGTATTGGAGATAAAGGAGAGTGAGAAGGAGAAGCAACCCCAGCAAGAGTTGGAAGTGCAGCCTAAGCAGATCAAATCAGATCCAACAGAAGCGCAGGGTGCTGTAGGAGGTTTTCTGGAGGAGCCCCTGCTAGAATCTTCTCCAATTCTGACTACAAGAGATGTGGCATTGGACCTAGCTCGTATGGCTGAAGCTAAAGACCAGCGAATAACTTGTGCAGTTTCAAAACAACTCAAAGAAAAACAATTGCAAGAAAGAGCTACGGCACAACAATATAAAAAAGGAGCTAAGAGTACTACAGAACAAAGGGAAGCCATGGGGAGAGCAAAGTCGGTGGCCTCGGAAGACATCCGGCAATCCTGCTCGTCGCTTCAAAAAGGTATACATGATGGTTAAGTTTTTGTCTTGGAATGTGAATGGACTGAACTCACCACAGAAAAGGAAGAAAATATTTACATATTTACAACAATTTAATAATGATATAATTTGTTTACAAGAAACTCATATTAGAACGCAAGATCAAAAATATTTGATAAACTTAAAAGTAGGAATACATTTTATAGCCTCAAACTTGGAAAAAAAGAATGGCGTGGTTATCTATATAAATAAAAGATTTTCAGCTAAAATTATAGAAGCAGATGAAGGTGGTAGGTTTGTAGCAATTGAACTGTGTACTGCATATGGCCAAATTGTTGTGATTGGGATTTATGCTCCTAACCAACAGCAGGATCACTTTTATAAAATTTTGCATACTAAAATATTGCAATGGGACTATAGATCAATTTTGATTATGGGAGATTGGAATGGAGTAATTGATTCTAAACTAGACAAAATAAGTCTGGCGAAGTCTAGGATTAGACTACCACAAACTTTTTTTGAAATGAAAGAAGATTTGGAACTAAAGGATGTTTGGAGAATACATAACTCAAAAGACTTGGACTATACTTTCTTTTCTGATAGACATAGATCTTTTTCAAGGATTGATTTTATTTTAGTATCAAATGATTTACTTGTTAAAACAAAAAGAACTAAAATCTTTCCAAGAACTTTATCTGATCATAGTCCAGTATGGATAGAAATTGAGACTGCAAAAATTGAGAGAAGATCATGGAGACTAAATGAAAATTTGTTTAGATATGAAAAAAAATAACAGAATTTAAGAAGCAGATGAAAGAATTTTTTGAAATTAATTTGAACAAGGGTACCCCTATTGAAATTGTGTGGGATGCGAGTAAAGCATATATGAGAGGGGTACTCATTCACATGAACTCTAAACATAAACTGAATAGCCAAAAGAAAAGATTTGAAATTGAAGCAGAAATAAAGAAAAAAGAACAGTTACTTATTAAAAATCCAACAGATGAAAGAATACGTGGTGCTATAAAACTTTTGAAAGACCAATTCCAAATGCTTATGGCGGATCAAGTTGCAACAAATTTACAATATGCAAAGCATAACACATTTTGTAATGCCAATAAACGGGGCAGATGGCTGGCTTATACCTTAAGGAAGAAGCAGAGTATGCGGACCATCAACTGTATTGATATTGGAGGGACAGAAATTTATCAACAAAAATTAATTAAAGAAGTTTTTGTAGATTACTATACTAAATTATATGCTAAAAATGACATACAGAATGGACTTATAGAAAAATATCTAGAAAATAAAAGAGTTACAAAAGTCACTAACCAACAAAAGGAAAGAATGAATCACCCCATAACAGTTGAGGAGATAATTGCAGCAATTAAACAACTGAAAACTGCCAAAGCTCCGGGAACAGATGGCCTGACTGCAGTGTATTATAAAACTTTGCAAGCAGAAATGGTGGAACAACTCAGAGACTTATTTTGTAATATACAACAAGGGGGTAAAATACCCCCACCATGGAAAACAGCTTATATTTCTTTGATACCAAAAGAGCAAGCAGGTCCTAAAAAACCGGAAAATTATAGGCCAATATCTCTTCTGAATAATGACTACAAAATTTATGCAAAAGTATTAGCCAACAGGTTGATGCCAGTAATTCAAGAGGTGATTCATGATGATCAAGCGGGATTTATAGAGGGCAGATATATGAAGGACAATGTAAGGCAAGTGATAGATTTACTGGAATATCTTGAGAAGAATAAACAGATCCCTGCAGTGCTGGCTTTCTTGGATGCGGAGAAAGCCTTTGACAGAGTGGATTGGAATTTTCTATTAAAGACTTTGAAAAAAATGGACTTTGGGGATCAATTTATATTGGCGGTTTCAGCAATTTACCAAGAGCAAAAGGCACAGATTATTATTAATGGAAGTTTGACAACAGACTTCAAAATTGAAAAAGGAACAAGACAAGGTTGTCCGTTATCCCCTTTGCTATTTATTTTAACATTAGAAGTCTTGTTGAATACAATAAGGGATTCGACTAGCTTGAAAGGTATAGTGATAAGGCAAGAGGATTACAGAATAAGGGCATTCGCAGATGATCTGGTTGTTACCCTAACACAGCCGGTGGAATCAATAATCCAGATGAAAGACATTATAAAAGATTATGGCACAGTATCAGGATTTAGACTGAACCAGAAAAAAACTAAGATGATAGTCAAAAATATGACACAAGACCGAAAACATGAACTTGAAAGGAGGGCAGGTTTTGAGATTGTATCAAAAGTTAAATATTTAGGAGTTCAGGTTGCAGAATCTAATATGAAACTGTTTCAAAATAACTATGAGGTGTTGTGGCGAGAGGTACAAAAAGACATGGAGACATGGAAAAAACTGCAGCTTTCTTTACTTGGAAGAATAGCAGCAGTAAAGATGAACATTTTTCCAAGATTTCTTTTTTTGTTTCAAATGATTCCGGTGCTTAAAAGTGATAAACAACTGAAAAAGTGGCAAATTGGAGTGAATAAGTTTGTCTGGAATGAGAAAAAACCGAGAGTGAAATTGAAAATTATGCAAGATGTTCCGGAAAGGGGAGGTCTTAAACTTCCAAACCTACAGTTATATTATGAAGCAGCAACTTTGACTCAAGCAAGCGATTGGTTTGGAAGGAAAAAGACTGGAATATTGAATATAGAAAGTTTTGATCTTGAATTTGGATGGCACGCTTACTTATTTTATGAAAACAAAGTGGATAAAGTATTTAAAAGCCATATACTTAGAGATTCTTTGATGAGAGTATGGAAGAAGCACCGACTCAAATGGGATTATAAAATACCGTTATGGCTGGATCTTGGTCATATTATCTGGAATACAAATATAATGTCACTCGGGGGGGGGGTTATATAAAGAGGTTCTTTTTACAGATGCGGGCAGATGGCAACTGAAGACATTAGAGACACTGTTGGGCGAAGGGATTAATCTAACTTGGTTACAATCTAATCAACTTCAACTGAGATGGAAAGAGGACCAAAAAACTAGTATTATGTTGCATGAGGAAGAGTTGGTTAGACATATAAAAGAGAAAGGTCCAATGCATATCAAAAGGCTATATAATGTTTTGTTAGAAAGGGATTCAGAAACTGAATTGGTTAAAGATTGTATGATTAAATGGGCACAGAATTTTGCAGAACCAGTAATGTTGGAAACATGGGAGAAAATATGGGTTCAGAATGTTAAATTCACACAATCGCAGAATTTGAGGGAAAATTTTTATAAGATGTTTTACAGATGGCATTTAGATCCCAAGAAATTATCCTGTATGTATCCTAATGTTCAGCCAAAATTTTGGAGATGTGATTGTTTAGATGCTACATATTATCATGTTTGGTGGAATTGTAAGAAAGTTAAGGCTTTTTGGATAAAAATATGGTGGGTTATGCAGAATGTTTTGAAGAAAAAAATTCCATTTTCTTCACAATTGTTTTTATTGGATATAGTAAAGGGTTTTACACTGGATGAAATTAAGTTGATATTGTACATGATAACAGCAGCGAGATTATTGATAGTTAAATATTGGAAAAATGAAGCTTTACCCACTATTGAAGAATGGACTTTGAAGATGGCCAGCTTTGCGGAGATGGCGAAGATTTCAGCATATTTAAAAGATCGCTCACAAGAGACTTATGAATGGGAATGGAAAAAATGGATAGATTATGTGCAGAACAAATATCAAGTTAGGAAGTATCAAATAGCTTTTCATTGAAAGTATTATATAAAAATAGAAATGTATGAATACTGTGAAGATAAAATTTTTTTAAGGGGGTTGGAGGGGTTCAAATTTTATAAAAAGGGGATTTTGATGGGATTATATTTTGTGGAAGTCAGGGGGGAGGGTTAGGGGGGGTTTGGGGGGGTTAGGGTGGGGAGTGGGGGGTGGGATGGGGGGGGAAATGGGGTGAAAATGTAATTGTAAAACTTTTGCAATAAAAAGGAGGAACATAAATGTTAAAAAGCAAAATCTCCTATGGTTGGATGAGGGATAGGTAGGTACAACCCATGGCTGTAAAGAAGACATCTGAATTGAAAGATTGTGCTAACTAGAGTCATAATACATTTAGATAACCCACCTGCTTTGCTCAGGAAAGCGGAGATAGAGTTAACCCAGTAACCATCTAGCTTCACCTCTGAAGGAACCCAACTCCCTTGTAGGAAGAGGACAACAAATTGTGATATATAGCTTTAAAAAAAAAGCTGGTCTTTTGATGGAATGACCAGCTGTCAATTTTCCAGGTTAGAAATGAAAGAGGAGAGTCGTTTGAGGCCCTTCAGGAGGTATGGTTTTGACAAGAGGAAGCTGTGAAATTATTATCTCAACAGGCTCAAGGTTGACTCAGCCTTCCATCCTTCTGAGGTGGGTAAAATGAGGACCCAGATTGTTGGGGGCAATATGCTGACTCTGTAAACCGCTTAGACATGGCTGTGAAAGCACTATGAAGTGGTATATAAGTCTAAGCGCTATTGCTATTATGTTGGGCTGGGAGATCAGCAGCAGCAATTATAGCCTCCTCTAAAGGCGGTTTGTCTCATATAAGTCCTGCATCAGTTCCTGGGGGGTGGGGGGTGGGGTCTTGTTCAGAATGGATGACATTGACTCCATTTAATGAGGCTTGCCTTGTGGGATTTCCTCTGGAGGTGTTGGGCAAAGAGATGTTAGGTCATGCTGCATTCAGCTCTGTGTCATTGGATTTGGCAAGAGCCCCCCAACCCACTCTGATTTGTTGCTGGAGGCCCCATGGAATTTCCTGATATAAAATATTATTTTATTGGTTTTTGAAGAAATAATAAAAATGATAACTAGGTTTATAAAGCAAATATATGAATTTACAATTAGGACTATTGCAAAAAAGAGAGAGAGAGAAAGGCTGCTTTTTTAAAAAGTAATTAAAATACTCAAAAGTAAAAGAAACAAAAAATTTCTAACCAGAAACAGAAAGGAGAAAAAATAGTAAAAGCCAAAGGAAACAAATGGCCCCAAAAGAAAAATTAAGTAATATGATACAAAGCACTTTGCTTTTCATGATTTCCCACTGTTCTTCCCTATCAGAACCTATATTTTATGTTTCTATAGATTACTGCTATTCATCTTTTAGGCAACACATGAAACTTAAAGAATAGATAGTTTGGTCTAGTGGTTGAGACACCAGCCTAGAAAACAGGAGATTGTGAGTTCAGGTCCCACTTTAGCAATGAAATCCAGCTGGGTGACTTTGGGTTAATAACCAGGAAACTCTGAGTTCTAGCTGGGGTGACTCTGGGCCAGTCTCTCCTCTTAGCCCAAAGAGCTTTGGGAAAATAAGGGTAGGATAGTGTATTGGATATGTTCACTTCCTTGAGTTATTTTTAAAAATAATAAAGGTGGAATTCAAATAAAATAAATATAATGAATATAATGTAATATGGAATTGGATTGTCAGATTTTGCCTGTCTTTCAAAATAGAGCTATTTAAAAGGTGAGAAAACAACTTATTATGAGTTTTTTTCCTGTCAGATCAAGATAACACAGCACAGGTCTTGTAAGGCATGGGAGGGGTGGTAAGTCCAAGAGCAGGAGTCAGGTCCAGATCATCTTTAGATGTTCCTGAAGGTGGCTGGAAGGTAAATCTCTGGAGGAGGTTGGTAAAGAAAAGGAAGAGCTCCATTTTGGCAAGGGTCTCCCCAGCACATACTCTCTGACCTGGAAGAAAACATAGATGGCAAAAAAGGTGAGTTTTTTTGGCTTCTTAAACTATTTTACATGGCTTTCCATAGTCACATTGCCTCAAAGGAATAATTATAATCTTAAAGGAAATAATGAATCTTCCTAACTATCCTGTTGCACTGAAACTCTTTCCAGGATAGCTTTTCACATATACAGAGTGATGTTACCTGCAGAGAAAGGCATGAATGCATCCCTCTTCACAAATTTTCCTTCAGAGTCAAGAAAATGCTCAGGGTAGAATTCATGAGGTTTCTCCCACTGGGATTCATCATGGAGCACTGATGATAGCAAAGGAATAATTTGCATACCCTAAACAATGAAATTATATAAAGAAGAGTATTTTCCATTTAACACATTGTTGTAGAAATTATTATAATGAAATTTTATGTTTTAATGATAAAACAATTGACAACATCAGTATAGTTTGAAATAAAAATAATATCCTGAATAAGACATTCATCTTAATAACAAAAAGTCTACCCAATAACAACAATAATTTGCTCTATCTCGCTAAGTCTTTTGTAACATCATTCCATATTTTAACATATTTTCTAAAACAACATGCAATTCCTATTGGTCAGTGTGACCCCTTCTCTATTTTTTAAATTCTTTTTTCTATTATTTTATCGTGAACATCTTTCTCTTCTTTTGATTAATTTTAAAACCAACTAATATGCCCAAATGCTTCAGTTCTATACCATTCTGGAGTTCTTGTAGTATCAAAACTAGTAACTTGTTCTTTCTGGGATGTATAAATAGATTTAATTCCTCCAAGAGAATTATCCCGAAAGGCCATATCTTCCACAACTCTGAACATAAAATCCCAGTTCAAATTTTTGAAGGCTTTTTCAGCATCCGAAAAGATCAGAGCTACTGGTTTCTTATTTGGTATTAGACTTACTCCATTATATCCAAAACAATTCTCATATTGTCCCTAAGTTATCCTCTATGTAGAAATCCACATTTATCTTAGGGAAGAAGTGATTTTGAAGTCCAGAGACAAAACGGTGACATATAAGGACAAACAATTGATAATACTGAAGCAACTCCCCAGACGGGTACGGGAAATACAATGAAACTATCATTTCTTAACCACTCAATTAAGAAAACACAAAGTATTATACAGGTGGCTATTACCGGAAGGGTTACAATTTACTTGGGCTCCTAAAAAAGTGAGAATTGATAACCTTAGAGATGCCAGAGACTTTTTTATAAGATATTTGAACCCTTTAGAGGCGGATGTGGGAGAAGAGTCAGAGGGGAAGAGTGGGGAAGAATTATTAGAGGAGGAAGAGAGAGGGGAACCAGAACAGCTAGGTAGGAGAAAGAAAGGAAGAGGACAGATGCAGATACAGGCAGAAATAGGAGCCGAGGGACTAAACCAGAGAGAAACAAGACAAACAAAAAAGAAACTCCAAGTAGAAGGCAAGTAAGGGCAACAGAAGGGAGAAGGGATGGGGGAGGAAATTCAATTATTGTCAGTTAACATCAATGGGCTGAATAGCCTGAATAAGAGAAAAAAGATAAATTAATAAAAGCATGTTTGAATATTATATGCCTTCAAGAAGTACACGTGAAAAGAGATCATCTTTATTTACTGAATCATACCAAATTGGGTCAATTATATACATCTTTAGCGGAAACTAAAAAAAGAGGAGTAGCAATTTATGTTCAAAAGAGGAGTAGCAATTTATGTTCATATAAACTCAAGACTAATTTTTGCAGATGAAGAAGGGAGACTTTTGATGATCGAAGTAGAAATTTGTGGTAAAAAATGCCTATTGGTTTGTATTTATGCACCTAATGGGAACCAAAAAGTTTTTTTTCAGAATCTTTATAGTAAAGTGGTAGAATTTGATTACTCACATATTTGTATAGTGAGGGACTTCAACGCCATAGATGATAAGGATAAAGATTATATATCCGGAAATAAGAATCAGGAGGGAAAAAAGATCAGCAAAGAAAAGATTGCCTACTATCTGCCATCAAATACAAGAGGAATTTGAACTTAGAGACATTTGGAGGGAAAAACATCTGGAAGATAGACAGTACACATATTTCTCAGCCAGGCACTCATCTTGGTCGCGGATAGATGCGGTTTGGATGTCGGGGGAACTGAGGCAGGGAACACAGAAAGTAGAAATAGGTATCAATGAGTGGGCAGACCATAATCCACTATGGATAACATGGGGAGGTTTGAAAATAAGGCCCAGGTGGAGAATGGATGTAAGGGTCCTCAAAGATGAACAATTCTTAAGTTATTTAAAGGAGGAGATGGATTTTTTCTTTCAGGAAAATAATAAGGAAGATGCGAACTTTTTAAATGTCTGGGAAACAGCTAAAGCAGTGTTTCAGGGTTTAGTGATAAACTATATAGCTGGGAAACGGAAGAAGGAGAGGGCTAAACAAGATAAATTATTAGAAGACTTGACAAAAAGTGAGGCTATGTTGCAACAGGACCCAAACAATAGAGAACTCAATATGAATTTGAAATTAGTACGACATCAAATTAACTTATTAGACCAAGAGGACTTAGAAAAAAAAATTAGGTGGATGAAACAACGACAATTTGAAAACGCAAATAAACAGGGAAGATGGCTCACATACCGATTAAAAAAAGAAAAGGAAAGGAGTAGAATTCATAATTTGAGAGATGGGAATGGTGAATGGATTACAGGGGAAGAAGGGAAGAAAAGAATAGCGCAGAAATTTTATACCCATCTATATAGAAAAGAGGATAAGTCTGAGCAGGAAATAAAGAAATATTTAGAAGAATCTGATCTACCCAAAATATCGGATATGTCTAGGGAAATACTGGACAGGGAGATAACCAAAGGGGAAATTGAAAGGGTTATGGGAAAACAAAAAACAGGAAAGACTCCCGGTACAGATGGCCTCCCAATAGAATATTATAAGGCACTTTGGGAAGTCTTAAGCCCTTATATGACAGAACTATTTAATGGGGTAATCCGGGAGGGACAGATTCCGAATTCCTGGTCAGAAGCATTAATAACCCTCTTGCCGAAGGAAAGCAGTGACTTATCCCTGATCCAGAATTATAGACCTATTTCGCTCCTTAATGCAGATTACAAATTATTTGTGGCAGTACTAGCAGAAAGATTAAAAGGCTTTCTAAGTCAATTTATACATGAAGATCAAAACGGTTTCCTACCTTGTAGGCAGATTAGAGATAATGTGAGAATAATTATGAACGTCTTGGAACATTATGAAACCCATATTGATAAACAATTGGCTTTGGTCTTTGTGGATGCGCAAAAGGCCTTTGATCAAGTGAGTTGGAGTTTTTTAGTGGGTTTATTACAACACATGCAATTTGGGGAAAGGTTTATTCAGGCAATTCATTCAATCTATTCGAAGCAGTCTGCTAAAATTCTAATTAATGGAGATGTTTCTGAACAAATCTGCATTGAGAAAGGAACTAGACAGGGGTGCCCGCTCTCTCCGTTGCTATTTATTTTAACATTAGAACCTTTATTGAGAGAAATTAGGTGTAATTTGGGGATAAAAGGATTGCATATTAAAAACCAACAATATAAGGTACAAGCATACGCTGATGACCTAGTATTTATATTGGAAGACCCCATTTTATCAGGTCCGAATTTGATTTATGAGTTAGGAAAGTATGGAAATGTAGCGGGCTTAAAAGTAAACAAGGAAAAAACTAAGGTTATCATTAAAAATTTGACAACAAAGCAGGGGAAGGAATTAGAAGCGAATTTGGGATTCTAAATTGTCAATAAATTACAATATCTAGGTATTATATTATCAGCTAAATGCACAACAATTAAAGAAGATAATTATTTGAAATTACTCCAACGAACAGAACAGGATTTAGAGAAATGGAAGAACCTTCAGACATCTCTATTAGGTAGGATCGCGATTATAAAATCCTATATCCTCCCAAAATGGACATATCTGTTTTATACAGCACCAGCTAGACTAGATAATAACTTTTTCAAAAAGTTAAATCAATGTGTCCTTAAATTTATCTGGCAAAATAAAAAGCCCAGAATTAAACTTAAAATGCTTCAAGAGGTGAAAGAAAGAGGGGGATTTGGCTTACCAAAATGGGAATATTATTATCAGGCTGCAAATTTAGTTTGGGTAAGGGAATGGATCCTGCTGAGAAGAAGACAGTTGTTGATTCTGGAAGGTTCAGGGCTACAACAGGGTTGGCACTATTTTCTTTGGCAAGATAAGGTTAAAAAACATATGAGTTTTGCAGGACATTATGTAAGGAATATCCTAATTGATACATGGAGGAAAGTTAAGGGTAAACTCTACTTTTCGACTCCTTCTTGGTTGGTCCCATTAGAAGCTACAACATATAGTTCGCTTTACAATAAAGAAAAACACCTATCCTATCGGGAATTGTTGGATGCCCAAGGCTACTTAAAAACAAGAACTGAGTTAGAGCTTCAAGGAATAAAATTGGATTGGTGGTCCTATGCCCAGATCAGCTCTAAATATAAGAAAGACAAGGAAAAAAGTGGTATAGATATGACCCAGCAAGAAATAGATAGTATTATATTAGGAAAGGAGGAAAGAATATTATCTAAGATCTATAAATTCTTAATAACTTATTGGATAGGGGATGAGATTGTTAAAGATTCAATGATTGCCTGGAGGAGAAATACTGGTTACTCAATTGAATTGATAAAATGGGAAGAAATTTGGACGAAACAATTGAAATTTCTGATGGCAACCACTTACAAAGAAAACTTGTATAAGATGGTGTATAGATGGCATCTCCCTCCTGCTCGATTAGCCAGAATGTTTCCAGGACTCTCCCCAAATTGTTGGAAGTGTGGGGAGATAGGTACTTATTATCATGTATGGTGGACCTTCCCTAAAGCAATCGAAATTTGGAGACTTATACAGAGGTGGATATTAGAAATCACGGGATATAAATTACAATTGAAACCAGAATATTATTTATTAAATATTAGGCCAGATAAAATAGGCACGAATATATGGTGTCTGATTACATATATCACAACCGCAGCAAGAATATGTTTTGCTCAACATTGGAAGGGGAAAGACCTACCAGCTGAAGATTTGAATCTGGGAAAAATTATCGAATATGCGGAAGCTGACAGGTTAACAAAAATTTTGAGAGATCAAAAGGACTCCGTATATTTTCGATGTTGGGACCAATGGTATACCTGGTTGAATAATAGAATAAAAAAAGGATAAGGTTAGTATAGATTTTATTTTTTATTTGTATATCTTGACTGAAGTTAATATATTGTGTAAAGTTCCCGTCGTGATCTGTGTGTGAATAAATATTTTGCTGTAAATAAATAAATAAAAAAATTTTTTAAAAAGAAAGAAAATATGCTGGTTCTAGAAAGCCTCGCCATCGCGAGTGACAGCAATCCGCCTGCAGATGTTGAGAGAAAAAGGACGCCACTTCTGGCATCAAATTTAAATTCTGTAGACATGGAAGAAATGAGGTCTGCAATATTACAAGCATTCGGCTTGCAGGCATCAAGCAAAGACCCGGTGGCAGATCTCACTGCACTACTTCAAATAACAAAAATGGCACCAAGCCAGTTCCTAATTGAAACTGGACAAAATAAAATGGCATCACATGTCAAACTGTCAGCTACCGGCAACCTGCAATGCCAAACGGGCACCAGCATTGAAGACACACAATTGGCAGCATATAATGCTGCGGTGACACAAGCAAACAGCCAGCTGAAGAGCTAGCTCTGCCGGCATCAGCGACACCGCTGGTCCCAGCTGTGCCGAGCATGACACCGGCACTGGCCAAATGGGTCTGGGCCCAGGTAACCAGCCTGGTTATGGCGGCCCAAGCAAAAATGACAAGAAGCTCACCTACCAAGGTTGAGATAGAAGAGGCAGTCAAAATATTGACAGCGGCCTTCGGATCCAACTTCCAGCTCCCTCACAACTACAATGCAAAAGCAGCCCAACTCAACACCCTTCTGATGACTACGGCCCGCTACTTACCTACTTCCATAATGGCGGACTCTTCTGCAGCATATCCAGTCTTCGGGGCCATTTCCGGGACAACTACAGCTGAGGCTGAGGTCCCAGCGGCAGGCCCGAGGCCTTCTGCTGAGGAGCAGACAAAGAGATTTTCACTCCTCAGCGTCCCAAAGAAAATGAGCCGCGCGCCTACGCAGTTCAGTGTCTCAACCACTCCCACAAAGGAGGAGCAACTGTCAAACAGCCGGCCAATGGGATTCAAGCTGGCTGCTTCTATACCTATGCCGTTCTATTCCTTTAAGGAATTGCAGCACCATGGACAGCAACAGCTATCTTTTCCATTGTCTTCAAATACAAGTGTATTGCCGACTGATTTTAAAAGATTAAATTTAAACGGAAAGAATTTAAAGAAATGGGTGAAAGGGGTACAAGTAATTCTAATGAAAGAAAATGTATTGTCTTTATTATTAGAACCTCCCTCTAAGCCATGTACTCTGGAAATTGATTTGTTGCATCATAAGGCTTTCTGTATTTTATTATTAACTATTAACCCAGCATTGTATCCTAGTATTCCATATAATTTAACTATAAGTGAAGTATGGGAAAAATTATTTAATTTGTTTTGTTGTAAGAATTCTATTACAACTAGCAGGATTTCCAGAGAATTTCATTCTGCTAAATTGAGGGCAGGGGTGGATATGAATGAGCATCTTTGTGAGCTCAATAAAATGAGGGAGGAATTAATTTTAAGAGGGGAGCCTGTGTCAGAACAGAGCTTAATAAGCATAATTATTAATTCATTAGACTCTAGCTGGAATAATTTTATTTTTCAATTGGATAACACCAGCTATGAGGGTATGTCCCTGGAAGTCCTGTCTGGTAAACTTATTGCAGAGGACAATCTGAGAAAAGACAGGGCGGCCTTCCACAGGAAAGAAAGATCAACAAGGAGGTCTAATAGTCCTGAATGGGTAAACACTGTTGGTGAATGTTTTAATTGTGGATCCAGGGATCATTACAAAAGAGACTGCCCGCTTAATGCCAACGCCAGGGCATGTCAAAGGGCATCTTCTGGTGACAGGTACAGAAGAAGATCACCTACACCACATAGACAGCCACAAGATAAACCTTCCAGCCAGAGAAGGGGTAAATGGTCAAAGAAAGTTGTAAAAAGGGACAGATTCAACCTTAATGGTAATTTTGCTACTGTGATAGAGACTGCCGAATCTAAAATATCAAAGAAACAATGTGAACAACTGTGGCTGTTGGACAGTAAACACATTGTGAGTGACAGAAAACTGTTTTGTGAATTAAAACAACCATAATTCTATGGTCAAGGTTGCAAATGGCATAAGGGCTAAGGTAACTGGAATTGGAAAGGTATTCATCCCCAGGATTGTGAAAGTAAATGGAGTTCTATATGTACCTGAAATTAATAATAATTTGCTCAGCACAGTAAAAATAAGCAAAAAATCTAAGATAAAGGTACTATTTACAAAAGGTACTGCCATTGTCACAAATGATAAGAAAGTAATTGGGGAAGTTTTAAAAATTAATGGTCTGCCTTACTACTCACCAATTATAAGAGATAATGAATATGATGCCAGCAACCAGGTCACTGATTCTAATGGTGATGATGGATCTAAGCCTGAATCAGATGATGAGACTGAGTGTACCCAAGAAAAGAGGGGTTACAGATACAATGGTAAAAATGATTCAAAATGTAAAAAGTGTGTAAGCTTCAATCTGAAGAAAGGTAATGAAAGGCCCAAGGATGCCAATGCAATATATATTGGCAAGCCACTACATGATGAGTGTGCTCACCTCATGCATCGCAGGATGGGTCATTTGAGTTTCCCTGTGGTGCAGAAAGCGCCTGAGTGCTCAAAGGGGATAAATATTAAAGACTGTAATATTTTTTTAGATTGTTCAATTTGCAGGAGTGCAAAATCCAAGGTGAAGACAAACCCCAGAAAATCTGAGAGGATTCTGAACACATATTCCAGTTGGTGCACATGGACTTGGTGGGACCTTTGAAACCCTCCATTGGTAAGAATCATTACTTCTTAACAATTGTTGATGACCATAGCAAGTTCGGATTTGTCTATCCCATCAAATCCAAGAATCAGGCCTTGTCTAAATTTAAGGAGTTCTGCAGTCTGGTTGAAAATCAGCTCAAGGTCAACATCCAGAAGATCTTGACCGACAGAGGAACTGAATTCAACTCAGCTCAGTTCTCTGATTGGCTGAAAGAGAAGGGCATAGGACATTTGCGTACCGCTCCTTTTCAAAATGGAATGGTAGAGAGGAGAAATGATGTACTGCAACAAATGATGAGGTGTGCAATTGAGGATGCTGATCTAGATTACTCACATTGGGCAGAAGCTGCTTTGTATTCAAACTACACTCTTAACCGGGTATGGTCCAGTGTGGTGCAGAAGACACCATATGAGGTAGTGTATGGCCATAAGCCAAAATTAACACATCTCCATGTATTTGGAGTTATGGCAGATGTCCACATCCCCAAGGAAATTAGAAAGAAGAGGGATTAAATTTCCACAAAATTAAGGTTCGTTGGATACGAATCTGGATCTAAAGCATTTAGGTTTGTGGAATCAAACGGAAAAATTGTAATTTCAAGGTCAGCCACTTTTCATGAGAGTACAAATTGGAGCAGGATTCATGCTGAGATATTGTCTCCTGGTACTAATCGTAATTTGGACAAACAAATAATAGATGAGTCAGAAAATCCATCTAGTGATGGTGACACATCTGGATCTGAGGGAGAACGCATGCCCTCCAGACCTTTAAAAGGAATTCTAAAGACTTCCGGTGGCTCCGCCGGCGCCAAAAGACGCTCCTTGGTGAGCGCCAGCCCTGTGACTCCGTTAGAGTCGCTAGAATAGCGAAAATCAGCTGTCTAGCAGCTTGAAAACTTTCACCCTGGGAGAAGGGGGGAAAGAGAGCTGACGGGTGTGGGTAGAGCTCCCCAAGAGCCCCAGGTTTCTTTTTAAATCTGGGGCTTAAAGGGTGAGAGCTCCCCGGGAAGCCCGTCATTGCTCCGGACCCGGGATGTTTCTGCTTCAAGCAGAACCAGACGCCACGACCACCCCAGCAACTCAATTTCAAAAAAAAAAAAAGATTTTGGACTTGAAAGCTGGCAGAGCAAATACAGGAGAAACTAAAATTGCAGGTACTAAACTTTAACTCCGGAAAGTTTATCACTTCCCTCTGAATTTCTATGGGAGAAAGAGAAAGTAAGATGGCGTTTGATTCTAACAGGGCATGAAGAAATGAAAGTTAGATACAAAGTATTATGCTGTGTTGAAAGCCCCTGTTTAAAAGAAGAGGATTCTATCTTAAAGGAGAAGGATTTAAAAATTATCTCTAAAAAAAAAGACTTGTACCACTTAAGGACTGGAATAATTGATTTAATTGCTGGAAAAGTATAAAGTGAAAGTTTTATTGGGAGGGGGAAAATGGCTGGCTTTTTTGAAAGTGATGAAGGCTTATCACTCTATACATCAGTAAATACACAAATACTGACTGTGGATCTCTTTAAAGAAATTTTAGAATCATTTACCTCCGTGATAGTGGAAAGAATGGAAGGGTTTTTCAAGAAGGATTTTATTCAAACTCGCAACAAAGATACAAGAGAAGATACTGTATCGGCAGTGGTGGGATTCTGCCGGTTCTAGGGGGTTCGGCTGAACCGTTTGTTAAATTGCTGGCTCGCCCCGCCCCTTGCCCCACCCCCCCCGCACCACTATTTATTGCCAATAAATAGTGGTGGGCGAGGGGTGAGCCAGCAATTTAACAAACGGTTCAGTGTTTTTTTGTAATTTTATTGGCCCGTGGAACTTCAGCATAGGCTAATTAGCCCTTGATTAGATCGGCTCCCGACTCTCAGCTGATTTGCTCTCAGCTGTTTTGCTCAGGGCTCTGCTGCTTGCTGGAGCAGATTTTTTTCCCCCTAGCTATGCTGAAAAACGAAACTGAAAGTAAAGCAGGCTGTTGGCTTTGCTGTTGCTGCAATGTTGGAAAATTAGGCAGGCAGATTTCTTTTCTTTTTCCTCACCAAAAAAGGTAGGTGCAAACAATGGGAAATTTAGGGGAAAAGAGGAGAGTTCAAGATTTTAAAACACAAAAGAAAAAAAGCTCTATTTAACTAGGGAATTGTAATAATTGAGATACTATTAATTGTATATTGTGTTGAAAGCAGAAATGGTTAAGTTGTGGTTTGGAGGAATATATGGGGGAAATTATTTGGTTTATTATTATTGGTAAATATAATTAATTGATTTGTAAGAAATTGGATTGCATGGAAATAATTGGAATATTCATGTTCATATTGATTAATATACAAAAAAGGTAGTTATATTACTGATTTATATTAAAATGTTGAATTTATATTAAACAACCGTAATATTTCATAATTAACCAATGTGAGGATGGATATAAAAATAGATGACAATGGGAAGGGGTATAATATAGAATAGAAGGGAAAAATTGAATTTATTTTTTTTAATTTGATTTATATGCCGCCCTTCTCCGGAGACTCAGGGCGGTTTACAATGCGTTAAGCAATAGCCTTCATACTTTTGTATATTTATACAAAGTCAGCTTATTGCCCCCACAAACTGGGTCCTCATTTCACCTACCTTAGAAAGGATGGAAGGCTGAGTCAACCTTGAGCCTGGTGAGATTCGAACTTACAGTAATTGCAGACAGCTGGTGTTAATCACAATGCTTTTAGTCTGCTGAACTACCAAGGCTAAACAACTGTGGCAAGAAAGATTGTAAAATGGAGCAAAAGTCTCTTAAAAACTGTCTTGCTTAGCAAGAGAAATTTTGGGCTCAATTGTGGTCGTACGTTGAGGACTACCTGCATTTTTCAAACTACTAAATGGCAGCAGATTTGTGAATTTGAAGATAATGTAAAAAAAGATGGGAAATTAATGCCAACAAATGGAGTAATGCCCCTCTTGTAACTATCTAGGTATCACACTTGATTGGCCATGCAGATAGAAAACAGGCATGGACAATATCCTTAAGTTAGTGATTCCAGAGGAGGGCAACTAAATATATTATAGAGCAAGGTAATATCTCAGATATTTATGGAACCAGCAGTAATTGCAGGCAGCTGTGTTAATAACAGGGTGCTTAGACCACTGTACGATCAAGGCTCTTTGATTAAGATTAGAGATGAGGATGAAGGGTAATATTGGTTTTTTACAAAAATAGATGAGGAATAAATATGGCAAAAAGGAAATATAGAAATTGTAAATTTAATTGAAATGACTAAACACTGTTTAAATTTGTGAACCGGCCAAATACTCTGTTCAAAGAAAATATATTGTATGTTTGTATATGTGTTTCTAATTATTGTTATTTATTCATATTTGTTCTCTTTTATTCTTTAAAGTTTAACAATTCATTCTTTATCTTAATATCTTTATATTTGTTTGGGGTTGGCTTTCTTCCCTTTCATCTTTTTTATTGTTCAGCAATCTTTCTCCTCAAACCTACCACCTCTCTCTTTTCTTTCCTTCTTACTTTCTCTTCCTCCCCCTCTTCTTTTCCTCCTTACTTCCTCTTCCTTTCTCCTCCTCCTCCTCTCTTCCTCCCTCTCTTACCCTCACTCCTATTCTAATTTCCCTTCCCTTCCTTCATCCCTCTCTATTGCTGTATCCTTTTATGCATGTGGACTACTCAGAGGGCTGAAAAAGTTATTTCTGACTGGTCCTCGCACTTTTGACCAGTCCTCGAACTTACAACTGTCCTCACATTTTACGTTTTTGCCCTATCTTGTCACCATGGTGAAGAGAAGCAGTTGTGAAATGAGTGACACGGTTGTTAAGAATGCTACAATGGGCATAAATGATGACCAGTCATAAGTGCGAAGACCGGTCAAAAGTGTGAGGACCAGTCAGAAATCACTTTTTTCAGCCTTCTGGGTAATCCTTTTGTGCATATGGACTACTCAGAGGGCTGAAAAAGTTATTTTTGACTGGTCCTCACACTTTTTTTTAAAATAGTTTTTATTGAATATAAATATTAAAAAAGACATACGTAACATATACACAACAAACATTTATACAACATATACACAAAAAGAGTGTAATTTCTTCTTAAGCATTTTTTCAGAGTGACGTTCTACAATTCTACTTATAATATATTCCTTCACCTCTCTTTAATCTAATAATATTTTTTATTACATATATATGTATCAATCGGTAATATATCCCCTATATTTTTTGTATATTTCTAATTTTTAACCAATTATACCAATTATTCCATATTTTATAATAGTCTGATTCTTCTTTTTCTTGTAATTCTTTGGTTAACCTATCCATTTCAGCGCATTCTAAAATTTTCCCTATTACTTCTGTTTCACTTGGTATTTTTTCTTGTTTCCAATTTCTTGCGTAGGTTATTCTTGCAGCAGTTAATATGTGGATTGTAAGATATTTGATATCCTTAGGGTATGATTTGTTAAATATTCCTAATAAAAATGTTTCTGGTTCTTTTTCAATCTGTGTTTTTGTTATTTGTTCCAACCATTTTTTGATGTTAGACCAAAATTTCTTTGCTGCCGGGCACGTCCACCATAAATGATAGAAAGTCCCTTGTGCCTTTTTGCACTTCCAACAAATTGGGCTATTTTTAGGTTGTATTTTTGCCAATCTGGTTGGGGACATATGCTACCGATAAAACATTTTCAGTTGGTTTTCCTTGTACGCCGTTGCTTTCGTTAACTTTAGGTTTACCTGCCAGAACTTTTCCTATTTTTCCAAAGGTATTGTGTGTTTGATATTTTGAGCCCACTTGATCATCGTTTCTTTGACTGTCTCTTCTTCCAATTTATAGCGTAGGAGAAATTTATAAATTCTACTAATTAATTTATTTTCTGAATCTAATATAATTTTATCTATTTCTTGTTTTTGATTATAAATTTCATATGTTTTTATATGTTCTCTATATTTGGATTGTATTTGAGTGTAAATCCACCAGTCTATTCCTCTGTGTAAATCTATCTCCAATTGTTGTTTTGTCTTTAGTTTGCCTTGAAAGTCAATTATATCTTTATATCTAATTATTTTTGTCTTATCTGTTAAGTTTGGGTGCCTAATTGATTCAGCCAGTGCTAGCCAATTTGGTATCTTCATATAATGTTGTTTTTTAATTTTAAGCCAAATTTGTAATAGTGAGTTCCTTATTGTATGTGTTTTAAAATATGACTGTGTTTTGTATTTCTCATCCCACATAAAGGAGTGCCAGCCAGTTTGAAGTTCGTGTCCCTCAATTGTTAAAATTCTAGAGTCCTTTAATTCTATCCAATCTTTGACCCACGATAGTACTGCTGCTTGGTAGTATATCTCCCAGTCAGGGAGTGCAGCTCCTCCTCTATCTTTTGTATCCTGAAGCAGTTTAAATTTTATTCGTGGCCTTTTCCCTTGCCATATAAATTTAGATGTTATTTTATTCAGCTTTTCAAAAAACGGTTTATCTATTTTAATTGGGGTGACCTGAAACAAATATAAAAATTTAGGTAATATAGTCATTTTGATGGCCGAAATTCTTCCTAGGAATGAAATGTGTAAATTTTCCCATTTTTCTAAGTCTTTCTTTGTTTGTTCTAGTAATTTATCATAATTGTTTTCTTTAATTGCTGATGTTCTTGTAGATAAGCAGATTCCTAGATATTTTATTTTTTTGTTGTTTGAATTTGTATATTATCTGTCAAATCTTTTGTTTGGATTTCCGTAAGGTTTTTAACAATTAGCTTTGATTTACTTTTATTGATTTTTAGTCCAGCCACTTCTCCAAATTCTTCTATTTTTTGGAACAAATTAGGTATAGATTCCATAGGATTTTCTGTCAAAAACACTAAGTCATCAGCAAAGGCTTGAACTTTGTATTCTTCTCTATTAATCCTTAAACCTTCAATTCCTTGGTCTTCTCTAATTTTTTTCAACAGGATTTCCAATGATAGAATATATAGTAAGGGGGAAAGTGGACAGCCTTGTCTGACTCCTTTTGTTATATTAAATTTGTCTGTTATGTCATCATTCATAATTATCCTTGCTGATTGCTTGGTATAGATTTCTGCTATAATTTTCCCAAATTTTTCCCCAATTTGCATATTTTGTAGTTGTTCAATCATAAATTTCCAATTTTGGTTATCGAAGGCCTTTTGGGCATCAAGAAAAACCAATGCTGCCTGCTTCTCCGGGTATGATTCATAATATTCTAAAGCATTAAGTATTATTCTCATGTTGTTCTTTATTTGGCGTCCCGGCAGAAATCCATTTTGGTCTGGGTGTATATATGTATTTAATACTAATTTAATCCTTTCTGCCAAGATTGCTGCAAATATTTTGTAGTCGGCATTCAATAATGAAATAGGTCTATAGTTTTGTATTAACTGGAGATCTGTGTCTTCTTTTGGAATGATTGTTATTATGGCTTCTGTCCATGAATTTGGTATTTTGGCTTTCTCCATAGCTTCATTATATAATCGCAACATATTCTCTCCCAATACTTCTTGCATTGTTTTATATATTTCTACCGGTAGCCCGTCGGGTCCCGGTGTTTTATTGTTTTTTTGCTTTTTCAGTACTTCATCTAGTTCTAGTTTGGTTATTGGCCTATTGAGAGTGATTCTTTGTTCTTCTGTGATTTTTGGCATTCCTGATTTCCCTATGTACTGTTTTATTTTGTCTTCCTCTATTTTCCCCTGATTATATAGGTTCGCATAAAATTTCTTAATAATTTCTTTTTTGGCCTCTTTACTATGTTGAATTTCTCCTTTATCATCTTTCAATTGGTATATCATTCTTTTTTTCTGTTCTTTTTTCAGTTTATAGGCTAGCCATCTGCCCGTTTTATTTGCGTATTCAAAATAATTTTGTTTCGCCATTTTTATTTTTTGGGCTAGTTCTATTTGGTTTATCAAATTCAATTTATGCTTAATCATTTCCCATTCTTCTCTTATTGTTTTGTTCTGGGGCTTTTCCTGGAGTTTTTGTTCTATTTGTTTTAGGTCTTTCTCTAAATTATCTAATTGTTTTTTCTTCTCTTTATTCTTTTTCCTCGTATATGCTATTACTAGGCCCCTTATATATGCTTTTAAAGTATCCCATGTGTTTTGTAAAGAGGTTTCCTCTATTTTATTTATCTGGAAGAATATTTTTACTTCCTTTTCTAACATCAAATTAAATTCTTTTTCTTTACATAATCTTTGGTTCATTGTCCATCTCTTACGTCTTCTTTCCCCTTTCCAATTTATGAATAGTGGATTGTGGTCTGCCCATTGGTTTGTGCCTATCTCAATTTTTTCTACTTCTATTTTGATACTTGGGGTCATCCATGCCATATCCAGTCTTGACCAGGAGTTATGCGGATGGGAGTAAAAGGTGTATTGGGCCTCTTCTTCATGTGTTTCCCTCCATACATCTGCCAAGTTTAGTTCTTCAGCCATAGTAAAGAATTCTTTTGGAAGTATTTCTTTTTTCTTTTGTTTTTTTCCCCCAGTTTTGTAGTCTTTCTTTGCATTTACTATTGCATTATAATCCCCTATTACACAAATATCATCATATTCTAATTCTGCTAATTTTATATGTAGGTCTTTAAAAAAAACCTGTAGTTTTTGGTTAGGTGCATAAATCCCTACAATTAACATTTTCCTCTTTCCTATTTCTAATTCAACCATCACCACTCTACCTTGCTCATCGGTATAGACTAGTTTAGATTGTATTTTTTCTTTTACGTAAATCACTACTCCTTTTTTCTTTTTTTGGGCCAGAGATAAATATAGTTTTCCTAATTTGGGGTTTTCTAGGATTTTTTGATAATCTTTTTGAATGTGTACTTCTTGCAGACATATCACATCTGCTTCTAATTTTCGTAATTTTGTGAAAATTTGATTCCTTTTCTTTGGGGCATTTAAGCCATTAATGTTTACCGAAAAGAGTTTGATCTGTTCATCCATTGCCTATTGTATCTGTATTTTTTGTGTTTCTTGTTTCCATCCGTTCCCTAGGTTTTGCACCTTCTCTCTGTTCTCTCTCTTTTTCTTGCCTCTGTCTTATTTCTTTTTCTTCATTTGTTTCTATTGGTTCTTCTTCTTGACTTTTACTATCTGTTTCCTCCTTGCTTTCCTGTTCTACTTCTAGTCTAAAATGTGTGTTATGAAATTCTCTTGCCTTTTCTAGAGTGTCTATTTTATATTTTTTGTCTTCCCACGTAATTAAGATCCCCTCTATTGGCAGCCATCTATACATTATCTTATATTTGATCAATAGTTGTGTTAAAAACTGATATTGTTGTCGTAGATTTCTTACTCTTCGGGGTATCTGTTTTAAAATTATAATTTCTTTTTCATTATAGATCACCGTTTCTTCTCTAGATTTCTTATAGGCTTCATCTCGGATTGATTTTTTTAAAAATTTAACATGGACTTCTCTCGCCAATCTGTGTCTTCTTATATAATTTGTTTGTACACGATAAGTTTCTTCCAATTGTCCTTTTATTTCTTCTGGCTCTTTTTGTATCATTCCTGCAATAATCTCCACCATCTTTCCTTCTAAATCCTCATTTTTTTCTTCTGGAACATTTTGAAAACGCAAGAAGTATGAGGCCTTTTCCATTTCGAGCATGGCCAAGGAATCTGACATTTCTTTGTTTAGTTGTAGGGTTTTTTGTTCCATTGCTTCTACTTTTAATTCCACGTGATCTATTTTTGTTTCCGTTTTCCTAATTCTCTGTTCATTTTCTGCTATAGAATTTTGAATGCCCCCAATTTTATCCTTCATGGTCTTGATATCTTCCTTAACTTCTCCTAATTCATTTCTAATCTCTGCATGGAACGTTCTCATTTCTTCCTGATTTTCCGCTATTTTTTCTTGTGTTTGAAACAGTGTTTCCTGGATCTTTTGAAACATATCTTGTATTACATTAAGTGCCATTTCCAGTTTTTCTTTTTCTTTTTCTTTCCCCATCATGCTATCTATTGTTTTTTGTTGTGAGGAGGAAGGAGTCATTACTAACGTATTGGTTGTAGGTTTTTTCTCTGTCTTTGTTATGGTGGATGTTGTAGACATTTTTAATATTCGTGTAAAGCTTTCCAACCTTAACATCAATTATTAAGTTATTCCTTAATATCTCTTTTCCCCTCCAAATACTACTTATACACTGCACAACTTATATATAGTTATATTATATTATATTGCCAGTTATCCCAATTGAGCAATTAATTCTTATTCACAGTATAAATCTATTTACTTATCAATCAAGATTTTAATTTAATTTTCTTAATTTTCTAATTAGCAATCTTTCCAATTACCCCCTTTTTCAATCAGTCTATCTCAGAGATACAGTCAACTCATCTGTTATTTTGTATAAAAATCAGTCTTTCACTTTAACAATAATTCCTTGTCTAACTACAATTTCACAATACAATTTATAGCTATAAAAATATTGTCAACTTATATATTTCTTTCAAATATTAAACTTATTAATTAATTAAACAGTTCAAAATTAATAATTCACTTAATTTTTATTTTCTTTAGTCCTTATTGTCTTCTTGCTTTACCTCTCTCAATCTGTTCTTTCACAGTAAAAAAAAACGCAATCTGTGTCCATCTCAGTCAGTTTTTTTTTAATTCTTCTCCCAGTAATCGGATCTCTGCATTCAGTTTTCAAATCTTTTTTTTTTTAACTTACGTTCTTATTGTCCAAAGTTATTTGTAAATCCAAAGTTCGAAATCCAGACAGGTCTTCTGTATCCGTGAAATTCACCACTTAGTCCGGTATTTCAGTCTCTGCACTCAGTTTTCCGATGTTTGGGGTTTGAATCAGTTATAATTCCCAGGTTCAAACGGCTTGTCTATATCCACAGAGTCCACAGGCTGCTCCCTTTGCTCAGCTGTAAAAGTCCGCACTCACACCGCTTCGAGCGCTATTTCTCCTTTTCTTATGTTTGCTTAGTCATTCTATGGGATTCTCTCTTCCACGCTGTAGTTGTTTCCCCTTTTTTCCTTCTCCTCTTGTATCGCCGCTGTTGTAACTCACTTGTCTTCTTCTGATTCGATCGCGCATCCCGTTTGCCGCCTCTATTGTAGGTGATCTATCTGACAGTCACTCGGATTTGCTTCCACTTTTTGCTTCGATCTAGGCGGGCGCCATCACTCCTGTCCGCCGATAAGGCCGACTTCTTCTCCACCAATTTAAGAGGTTGATCGCTCGACCTCCCTGATGACAGCGCAACACCAGGGGGCTTCACGAATTCCTCTTTCGTTTCCCGATCCCTCCAAGTTCGGGAATGCCCTTAAAGAGCAATTAATGAGGAAATTTGGGTTTCAGAGACGGAGCCTCCGTTTCCTCACCCATTCGTGATGACATCACCGCCGGAAGTCCGGTCCTCACACTTTTGACTGGTCCTCGAACTTACGACTGTCCTCACATTTTACGTTTTTGCCTTATCTTGTCACCATGATGAAAAGAAGCAGTTGTGAAATGAGTGACATGGTTGTTAAGAATGCCGCAACGGGCATAAATGTGAGGATGGTCATAAGTGCGAGGACCAGTCAGAAATGACTTTTTTCAGCCCTCTGTAGTCCCTATGGAGATAGCCATGCCCACCAGTCAAATGACCAGCTAGCCACGCCCACCCAGTCACATGACCAGCTAGCCACGCCCACCCAGTCACATGATTGCCAAGCCACACCCCCAACTAAGCCACGCCCACAGAACCGGTTGTTAAAAAAATTGAATCCCACCACTGCGTATCGGTATTTCAGATGCCAAATAATAGTGAGTTGCTGAATGAAGAGGTGGGAGAAACAATCCAGTTTAATGTGCCTTTGGAAAACGGAATGGATGTTTTTCAAATTAAGAAGGAAAGGCTGAGAGGTTTGAAGGAGTGTAACCAGGAAATATTGAGAGAGATTTCTCCAGAGGACTTGACACAGTCAACTGGAAAATTGTCAGGAGGCGTTGGGATTTTTAATATTTTTAATATAAGAAGGAGGATTCGAAGTGGAACTTTACAATTTTTTTATAAGAATGGACTCCCAATCGCAGTTAAAGAGGTGTGTTTACTGAAAGGAACTACTTTGCAAAGAGAACAAGATTGTAAGGTACAGCAACTTCAGTAAATTCAAGAACTTATAAAAACAAAAGAAGGCGGAGCAATAAGATTGAAGAAGAAGGTTCGCAAAAAAGTCAGGAAAAAATGGAGATGGAAAAATTATAACACTCCTTGTTGGGGAGGATAGTAATAGTGAAAATGAATGATTATACTTGTATTTAGGGTTATGATTTGCTTTGAAAACCTATATTATAGTGAAAATGAATGATTTACTTATATTTAGGGACACAATTTGTTCTGAAAAGTTATATTAAGTAATGTTATGTTTGAATTGTTATAGGCCACTGACCAAACTTTCACTTTTGTCTTGAAGTACATTTCAAGGAATGCTTTGTTGAAGAATTTATATAAGCTGATGGGTTAAAAGGAAAATATTGTGGATGTAAAAGTTATGGACAGGGTAGATCACTTAATATAATAAGGGTTAGAAGAAGGAAAGTATTTAAACTTTTATACTTCATTTTAAATTACATTAATGTTATATTGAAGAATGTTTTGTTGAAGAATAAATATAAACTTGTGGGTTATAAGGAAAATATAAGTGGTGCAAGGGTTGAGGGAAGGTTTTTACAATATTTTTTATAGATATTAAATAGTGAAGATGGTATTTGATTATATGTAGTGAATTTGTAGAGAATAAGATGAATAAGTTTATGCAAAGCTATTAAGTAAGGAATGTTTCCAGGAAGAATATAATATAATATAATAAATATAATAAATATAATATGATATGATATGATATGATATAATATGATATAATATAATATAATATAATATAATATAATATAATATAATATAATATAATATAATATAATATAATATAATATAAAATATAATATAATATAATATAATATAATATAATATAATATAATATAATATAATATAATATAATATAATATAATATAATATAATATAATATAATATAATATAATATAATATAATATAATATAATATAATATAATATAATATAATATAATATAATATAATATAAACATAATATAAATTTATGGGGTAAAAAGTAAAAATAAGGTTTTTACAATATATTTTATTTGAGATTGGTTAAAATATTTTGTTAATGTGTTAATATATGCAAGGGTTGGAGATGTGATGGTTAATTGTAATTGGGCTGATGTGTAATACTGAAAGAAAGAAGACTTGCTTATTATTGAATGGACAAGAACGAAGGTGGATTGATTACTTTCAAGCAATAATTGGTTTAATTAGTTATATTTAGATTTGAACAAGGGGAGTTAAAAGCGCAAGAGGGAGATAAATTTATAGTTAGTTAGCCTATGTTTTTTTAATGTTTGTTAAATGCTATACCCTGTATTGGCTCTGGGAAGTCCAGTGGGGGGGAGGGTTGGGGCAGGAGAGGGGAGGAGGGAGGGGAAAATATGTGTAAATTTTTAAAAAAACTTTTCAATTAAAAAAAAATAAAAATAATAATAAAAAAATAAAATAAATAAAAGGAATACTAAAGAAAAAGAAGGGAGAGGCATGGAAAAAGGGGCAACACGACTTCCGGTTGGCACTGCGGGGATACAGACGGGGAAATGGCAAGCTCTGCGGAGCTCTGCCAAAACCCTGTCTACCAAGCTGCCGCTGACAGGTCTTCAGATCTCCCCTGTCTTGAAGGGACAAGGGGACAAGAAGGGACCCCTTGGGCAGCCGAGAGGAACAGGCAGGTTCCTCGGGGCCGGAGGCTTTCCCATCACGCCGCGGCAGTGGAACGACAGCCATGGCGGCTGTCCCAAAACCACAGCAACCGGGAACAAAGATCGTGCTAGAGGAGAGGAGGAGAAGCAGAGAAGAACAGGGAGCTTGTATGCCGGGTGAGTTTAACAATTGTCCAGGTGGGAGCTGCCCTCAGATGTGAATTGCAACAAGTGAGCCCCTGTTTTAATAGTGGCTAACAACTACAGGGGCTAAAAGACAAAGGACCTATTTGATAGAAAGCACTTATTATGACTGTGTGGAAATGGCTTAGTTACAATTTTTTAAACTATCTTTTATTTTTTTTCCTGTGGATAAATGAGGCTAGACTGATTTTGTGGAGTGAGACTGGATATATCCGGGAGAGAGGAAGGAGAAGAAGAAATAACTATGTTTTAAAAGTAAAGACAAAAGACAAACAATGATGGATAAAATGGCTGTTAGCTCTGAATCCCAGACTATTTCTTAATTGAAAAGAGAAACTATGTTGCTTGTTACTTGTACTGAATTGATACTGAGAAAAGACTTAGAGACCTTGGTTTCTGTGGAATTGGGATAGTAGAAACACCCAGGAGCATAGAAGAGTTCAGAGGCAGATGCATGAATAAATGTCTTAAATGTATTTATTCATATAATAAAGCATATTAACTATGTACAAAGGCTGTCTCAGTATTCATTATAGGATAGAGGGCACACAGTGTGTGTGACTACCCTGATCAGAGATCAAGTCTCATCATTATGCTGGGTAACAGTTTATATGAACTGTGAACCAATTAAAAATAAAAAGGTAGGAGTGGAGGAGACTATACCTGGGGATCAATTGAAATATAATTGTGAACCAGTTAAAAATAGGGGTAGGAGCGGAGGAAAATATGCACTAGAAGACAGTTAAAGTAAAGCTGCGAACCAATTAATATATAGATTAGGAGTGGAGGAAAGCATATACTGGGTAACAGCTAAAGCTAAACTGTGAACTAGCCAAAAAATATAAAGTTAGGAGAGGAGGAGACTATACCTGGGGAACAATTGAAATATAGTTGTGAACCAGTTAAAAATATAGGTGGGAGCGGAGGAAAGCACTGCTGGAAAGCAACTATTTAAGTTGCAAACCAGTTATAAAATAAATATAAGAGAAGTAAAGGAGATAAAGTTGGTGTGTAGTTAAAATCATACTGTGAACCAGCCAAAATAATTCAAGGTCTGGAGTGGAGATAAGCCTTGCTGGAAAGCAACAGATAAAGATGTGAACCAGCTAAAAAATAAAATTAGGAGGAAGTGGAAGAAACTTTACAGGAGAATAATAATAATATAACTGAGAACCAGTTAAATAATCAGATTGGAGTTATATAAACTATGAATTAGCCAAAATAATTTTAATAGTATAAGAGAATAACTATGGAGTAACTAAATCAAAATAAAATACTTTGGAAGTAATAAACTACAGAGCGAAATGTTGATTGATTTTGTAAAAATTCTAAGAGAAAAGGGAAATAAATTTTTGATAAGATTTGGATATTAGTTGTGATCAAGAACAGGTGAAATATAGATTTGGTGTAATGGGTCTTAAATTGAGAAATGTATATGAAATATTGATTGTTAAAATGATAGAGATTTAGAATGGTATTTATAGTCTAGAATGTTGGGCAAAATAATTGAATGATAAATGTTTAGAATAAGATATTTTTTCTTTTTCTTTTCTTTTTTTTTTAAAAGATGTAATTGGATAAAAATGGGAACAAAATTGATTGTGGGAATCTTAATAATTGTATTTATTATATGATGGAACAAGCACCTGCTCTAAAAAGATGTATTTTATGTTTTGTGTTTTGAAAAATAAAAAAAATTGGGGGAAAAAAAAGAAAAGAAAAAGGGGCAACACAATTTAAAAACCCAGAAAATCAGTGATGAGGAGGACAGCTCATCAGATAGTTCTGATACAGATGAAGAAGAAATTAAAAGGCCAATTCGATCCAATAGGGGAAAGAAGCCCAAGAGATACAAAGATTATGTTACCTCTATTAATCAAATAGATATATCACCTCAAATATATGAGGATGTGTTAAAGCTACCTAAAAAAGAACAAGAGAATTGGCGTACTGCAATGGATACAGAATTGAAAAGTCTAAAGAAGTTAGATGTATACACAAACACAAAATTACCAAAAGGTAAAAAGGTAATTGGCACTAGATGGGTCTTCAAGAAGAAGCCAGTTGAAAAAGGTGAATTTATTTATAAGGCAAGGTTGGTTGCACAGGGCTTCTCACAGAGATTCCCTGATGACTATGTTGATACCTTCTCACCTACAGTAAGACCTGAGAGCATTAAAACTGCGCTCACCATAGCTGCCATAAAAGGGGAGAGTGTATACCGGTTTGATATACAAACTGCGTATTTACATGCTGAATTAGACAAAGAGATATATGTCAAGGCTCCTCAGGGTATAGATCATAAGGAAGGTGATGTTTGGCTATTAAATAAAAGTCTCTATGGTCTCAAACAATCAGGCAGAAGGTGGTATGAATGTCTTACCAAATGTCTAAAGCAGATGGGTTTTTCTACATCATCAGGTGATGAATGTGTATTTATCAGAAATAACCAGGGCACCAAATAAATCGTTTTGGTTTATGTAGACGACATTTTGTACGTTTGTAAATCAGAGAGCAGATATAAGATATTCTCTGAAGAATTAGGCCAGAATTTTGCCCTAAAGCCTCTAGGCCAAATTGACAAATTTTAGAGGGATCAATTCGTTAAGACTGAGAAGGGGTTTAAGCTTTCTCAGCGGGATAAAACATTAGAATTAATTGAAAGATGCAACATGGCAGAGGCCAAGCCCTGTGACACTCCCATGCAAACGGACTTTCTTAAAAATATGTATACTGAAAGTGCCAAATTTGATCAGAAGACATTCTACAAATCTGTAATAGGATCACTATTGTACATTGCAGGATGGACAAGGCCAGACATTAGTCTAGCTGTAAATGTATTGTCCAGGCATTCTGAAAACCCTACTCAATTTCACTGGAATGGGATAAAAAGAGTCCTCAGGTATCTGAAGAGTACTGTAAATTACTCACTTATTTTAGAACCTTATGTATCAGAAAAACCTAAATTATATTGTTATACAGATGCAGACTGGGCAGGGGACATCAAGTCCAGAAAGAGTACTTCGGGGTATGTAATATTACTGAATGGAAGCCCAGTCCACTGGTATTCAGGGAAACAGAAGTTGATTGCCACTTCTACTGCTGAGGCAGAATATGTATGTCTATCCAAGGCTTCAAACAACGTAGTATGGTTTGATGATCTTTTAATGAATTTATGGGAAGAACCTGTGTATCCAGTAAGAATTCACGAAGATAATATGGCAGCAATCAACATATCAAAGGCTGATGCTGTAGGGCAAAGGTCATGCCATATTGATATTAAATACAAGCATGTGAGACAGCTATGCAAATTAGGTTTTATTGAAATCAAATTTTGTGAGACTAAAGAACAGATAGCAGACATACTAACTAAACCATTGCCCCGGGAACAACACCAATATCTATTGGGTAAAATAAGTTTGGTGATGTAAAGAATGCATTTGTGTATGATATATAATTAGTATCAATAGACACAGAGAAGGGGATTGTTAGAGAAAATTTATTTCTCTATAGCTGTGCCTATTAATGGCTTTTGGAATGGACAGATACATAAGCCAATCAGAGGGCAGCTAATATGTTTGAATCTCCAGGATCCTACCCTAACTGTCATAGTTAGCAGTATAAAAGGAGATTCTTGTCAGAAACTCTTTGCTCTTCGATCTTCACTCATTGTAGCTATTTGGCTTAGGTCTTAGCTCTTAACTCTTCTAGGATCTTCTGTTAAACAACTGTGGGCAGTTTGGAAGTCTGTTAGAAGAGCAGTTCTGGTGGTTTATAATAATATTTCTTCTGAGGAAGAATAGTCATAGATAACATAGCTTAGAGAGAATAGATATACATATAGATATATAGCTGACAGGATAATTAATGATAGTAACTAAGTACTGTTTATTAATTGTATAGATATTGTTATGTTTTTATTATGTAAATAAAAACATTTACTGTTAAATGATTTAAAGGCTCATTTGTTAAAGTAGAAATTCATAGAGACAAAGGTTCACGGTTCATTGATTTTATTAACCTCCACAACAGATAGGATAGAGGAGGCTTCTGTGGGGCAAGCTTGAGTGACAGAAGGGGATAGGGGAGGTGTCTGTGGGGCAAGCCTGAGGGAGAGAAGGGGATAGGATAGGAGATAGTTTGACAGCGTTGAGGGAATTATTTGTTTAGCAGAGTGATTGCATTCAGGAAAAAAACTGTTCTTGTGTCTAGTTGTTCTGGTGTGCAATGTTTTGAGGGCAGGAGTTGAAACAGTTTATGTTCAGGATGTGAGGGGTCTGTAAATATTTTCACAGCCCACTTTTTGACTCCTGCAGTATACAGGTCCTCAATGGAAGGCAGGTTGCTAGCAATTGTTTTGTGGAAGTGGAAGAATCTGCAATTATCTCTGGTAGGAAGAGTAGCAACAATCAAACTGAATATATTGCCAAGATTATTGTATTTATTCCAGACAATAAATATTTTGTGGAACTTAATAAAACAATACATAAGTATATTTGGCAAGGGAAAAAAGCAAGAATTGGTTTGAAAATGATACAAAATATAAGAAGCAGAGGAGGCTTTGGATTACCTAACTGGGAATTGTACTATCAGGCTGCAGTACTAATATGGATTGTATTGAGGAATATAAGGTTATTGACTTTGGAAGGACACGATTTACAACTGGGGTGGCATGCATTATTATGCTATGGGAAAAATAAGTTACATAGATATTTTCAGCGTCGGAAAGACAAGCATACGCAGCAGAGAAGGAAGCGTGCCAGAGATTAAGCTGAGTCACTGGACCACACCCCACAGGGGATAAAAGGGGGTGTGGTGGCCATTCAGGCTTTGTGACGGACAAAACTGAAAGCTAGCAAGTCATTCTGCATTTCTGGAACTTTGTTATATGCTCTGCTTGGATTGATTTTTGGACTGGACTTGACTATTCGTTGGCTTTTGAGGACTTACTTTGATGTTTCGGTCGGGGAGATAAACCTCCCTTTGTAAGTAAAAACTTTTGGCAAGCAGCCACTGGGTTGCTGCCAATTCTGTTATCAAAAGAAATTCTTATCTGCTGGTTTATTTTAACTCTTGGTCGACTGCTGGTGTGCGTGTGTGAGACGGGGACAGAACAATATCTATGATGTGAATAATGATGTTTAATGTTAATATGGTATTATTACTAGAAGATATTAAGAAGAAAATGGAGAGTTTTACAATGTTCAATTGTTTAATATATCATAATATTAAGTTTAGAGAAATAATGTGAATGTGAATGTGAAAGCTGTGGCAAATGAGGAATGATGTTGCACAGAGATATTTGTACCCAGACGACGCACTGCATAAGGAAAGATGGAATCTTTATTTTTTTAATTGAAAAATAAAAAACTTTTTATAAAAAAATATTTTAAAAAATTAAGACACCCCCGAAAAGAAACCCTAGCCATTTCGGGGCGGGAGGGGCAAAAGACCCGGTCTTATTTTTGGGAAAACATGGTGCTGTAGTAATATATATTTAAATATACTATAGTATTAATAGTATGATAAATACTATACATGGAGAAACATACTATTCAAAAAACTTTAAGGAAAAAAGAAGCAAACAG
Source organism: Pantherophis guttatus (assembly GCF_059756535.1). Taxonomy (NCBI): domain Eukaryota; kingdom Metazoa; phylum Chordata; class Lepidosauria; order Squamata; family Colubridae; genus Pantherophis; species Pantherophis guttatus. The sequence goes on from NC_142063.1 coordinate 189,289,893, forward strand.
CTACATTCAGGGTTCAACGGGATTTAAAACTGCATTTTACTTACAGGGAATGCTCAACTTACTACTGATCAGTTAGCAACTGGTTGCACTTACAACAGACCCTGAAAAACAATAACTAGAAGTTCCAATGTCCTGGGCTTCTTACCCAGTATGGTCATGTAGTCATATTTTGGGTACTTGGCAACCAGACCACATTTATGGTTGTTTAAAGCCTCCCATGATCATATGGCTACAATTTATGTTTTTGCTAGAAACAGGCATTTACTTTCAGTTTCTGGCCAAAAAGTGCTACAGTAAATACTGGGTCCACTTAATGACCACAGCATTCATTTTATGACCCCAATGTTTGCTTAATGAGTGCCACAAAAAAGGTAATAAAATTGAGCGTGGTCACATGGTGATGCACTTTATGTCCATCATGACTTATGATTAAAATTGTAGGCTCAATTATGGTCATAAATTGTTTATACTGTACAAAGTAAGATTGGAACATTAACAATGGGATTATTTCACAGCAATCACCTTGGGAATGAAGAAGCCTTTGAAAGTTATGTCCTTGGTGGTTGCATGGGGCAAATTGATTGGAACAATATCAGCAAACCTTTGAATTTCATGAATTACTGCATTGGTGTAAGGCATTTTGAATCGGTCTTCTGTCCTTGGCTGACGAACCCCAACCTCTTTTGCAATTTCTTCTTGGACTTTCCCTGGGAGAATAGGATCACATCAAGATGATTCCATAATTTCAATTTTGGTTTAAATGGGAATTTATGCAAAAATTCCAAAGTAAATTTATAGTACAGATCTGAAGATAATCATTTGTGATCTATGCTTGTAATTTTTCTCTTGGTACTTTTCCTCCTTTTATTCAGCATATTTATTATTTTATGATTATGCCCATGCAGAAAAAAGTTGATTAATCACAGATTATTTATATTTTATTTTATTTATTATTTATTATATTTTATTTATTTATTTATTTTAATGTATAGACATTATGAAATATTAATGAGATATAAAAAATCAATTAAGGGAGTATTGTGCTTGGAATGTATCATTCTTAGCAGAAAACTCTTTTCAGTTTTAGCTCATATTCAGCAGTAATGAGAGGTGATAGGTGCATAACACACATTCTGTGACTAGTACATCTTTCAGAAATCTCTGAAAGTACATGTATAAACCCTTCATATGGTGAGATCTTATAATCCAGTGATGGGTAACCTTTTCCGGATGGAGTGCCGAAAGCTCACGGGTGTGCGCCTGAACCACCAAAATGCAATGTCCACATGCACCCCGTTCCCACATGCCTGCCCCCACACGCATATGCATGTGTTCCCCCTGCCCCCCATGCATACGTACACATCCTGCCCCCGTGCACCCCGCCCCTTGCACATGCACATGGCACCCTGAATGGCCCCCAACCCTAACCCTATCCCATCCCCATGTTATTTTGGCAGGTAATTATATACTTTTATTGAAAAACAATCAAATAAAAATTGCTTACTCTGAATTTCTGGATACTTCATCATTAGGAGTAAGGCCCAGTACAAAGTGTTTGAAGTAGTATCCATGCCAGCAACAAATAGGTTATCCACAAGACCTATAAGGTTATCATTATGGAAATAGCTATCTATTGACTTCTTATTCTCCTGAAGAGTATAAAGAAAAGATATCAAGGAAATTTAATGTATGTCTATAATCTACATACATGGACAGATGTTACAGTGGCCTCCACATTTCCAGTGTCAGGAGATTGTGAGAGTTGTTCTCAACAAAAACTGGAGGACAGTGTGTTGCTTATCTGTAATAAATTTTAGGGTTATTATTTATAATGGGGGGAAAGGCTATCAATATAGTTACAGTGATTATGAGCATGATTAAATCTAGACTCGAGATTTCTGCTTATATAAAGCCTTATTAAACAAACTAAAGCAAAATATAAGCATCCTGAATATGTCACGTATGAACCTCCTAGACATAGTCTTTAACTTATGACCATTCATTCCAGGAGCATTTCAAGTTAAAATGATAGTAAACAAATGGTAGTTGTAACCAATTCTTTTAGTTCCAACCATCTGAGCAGTCCCACAATTACATGATCCTGCTTTGGGTGCTTGGCAAACATGATCTAACACTTACTATAGTTCAGTGGCTGTGATTATGTGCTTGCCTTTTGCAATTGTTATGTATGTAGTTTTGGCGGGAGATTTAAACAACAATGGGTCACTTGTGATTGGTCAGCTGCCCGGCTGGCCGGGTATATAAGAAGGGCTGTTTGCCTGTAACTTTTGCTGAAGTCTCACTCTACTTGGCAGAATTAGGCATCCGGTACACACTCTCGGCCCCGTTTCATCCGGCCAGTAATGGATTGGCTGAGAGATTTGTAAGAACGGCCAAAGAGGCACTGGCACGACTGGACGCGGGAGACTGGCAAGCCCGAATAGATAAATTCTTAGCAGTCCAATACGCCACCCTTTGTATAACCACGGGGCACAGCCCAGCCAAACTCCTAATGGGTAGAAAGCTCAGGTGTAACTTGGACCGATTGCACCCCAACTACTCTCTGGATGGGTTTAGAGGGGCCGACCAGAAGTTACGGGGGTTTCAGATAGGAACACCGGTGTTCGCTAGGAATTACTCAGAGGGTCCCCTATGGGTGGCCGGGATGATCTCTGACATGAAGGGGCCCAAATCATACACAGTGGACGTGGGAGATGGAAGGATCTGGCGTAGTCACATCAATCAACTTAGAAAGAGGTTGGCCGGACAGCCAGAAATGTACTCTGAAATACCAGGCCCTGACTTCCAGAGTTTTCCTACAACAGTTAACTCAAGCCTGAGAAGGTTGGAAGACTTAGCTGTGGACTCCAGGTTCCAGCACCGCCCCAGCGAGATGCCAGCCGAAGACTCCAACACCCCTGACAAAATCCAGGAGGTTCCATTGGCGGAGCCGGGAGAAACAAAAAGTCCCTCTGACCGGCTCGACGCCACGCCTCAGACTGAACTGCACAGGTCAACTAGGGCTTGGACACGTCCTGGTCACCTGCACGATTTTGTATGCAAATGTATAGACTAAATGCCTTCTGGGAGAGGAAGGGTGTTATGTATGTAGTTTTGGCGGGAGATTTAAACAACAATGGGTCACTTTTCCTGCAGGTGGCTATGATGGACAAACGTTTCTGGACAGCGTTGAATGTTATGACTCCGCCACAGATACTTGGACTGAATTGGGCCTGGTGGCTCAGCAGACTGATAGCATTGTGATTAACACCAGCTGTCTGCAATTACTGTAAGTTCGAATCTCACCAGGCTCAAGGTTGACTCAGCCTTCCATCCTTTCTAAGGTAGGTAAATTGAGGACCCAGTTTGTGGGGGCAATAAGCTGACTTTGTATAAATATACAAAAGTATGAAGGCTATTGCTTAACGCATTGTAAGCCGCCCTGAGTCTCTGGAGAAGGGCGACATATAAATCAAAAAAATTAAAAATTAAATTAATTAAAATTAAGTAACTTGTATGACATCAGGCCGCAGTGGGGTAGGCGTTGCCGTTACCATGGAGCCATGCTGCAAGCAAACTGAGCAGCAAAAATGCCATTGTTAATGGTAACATGGAATGTGCTCCATGTGATTGATCAGCTGCCCGGCTGGCCGGGTATATAAGGAGGGCTGTTTGCCTGTAACTTTTGCTGAAGTCTCACTCTACATTAAAGAGCTGTTGTTACTACCTTGCTTCTGCCTCCCCAATTTAACAGCAATCTTCCTTGCTTTTTCCTCCATAAAGATAATGGGAAGCCAGCAGGGATTTTCTGGGGTAAATCTCTCCACTTGCCCCTCTGCACAACACCACACTCCTTCCCAAGCCTTGACTCCCCCTCCTTTGCACTCTTGTTCAACCTACAATCCCTCAGTCTCTCCCCATCTGGAAGCAATCATTCCAAGTCATTCTGTGCTTGCACTGTGCTGCTCCAGCCACTTACATACCCCTGCATGTCATCCCACACACGGCAGCAGCTATTTGCCAACCTGCTGGCTGCTTGGAAGCCTCCTGGGATGGCAACTTCCTGTTGGCTTCTTCCCTGGCTTTGGTTGTGGGAAGCCATAGGAAGTTGTGAAGAAGTCCTTGTCTAACAACCACTTCAGTTCAATTAACAATGGCAGTTGGAAATGCAGGGATTCCCATCACTAAGCAATTCAGTTGTGCTTCATAACCATCACTCAGTAACAGAAATTCCAGGCTGAATTGCTGTCATAGTTCAAGGATTATCTGTATTGAGTTGCAAACAGTAGTAGAGTGGCTTGCAAAGTGGACTTTAAATTGGAGATTATATTTTTAGATCCTATATGCAGCAAAACTGACATTTGGTTGTGTTTGTGGCATGCTGGCTAAAATGTGCCCAAAGTGGTGGGTTTTGTGTTCTATGATTAGCAGGGAGCCCTAAGACTCGTATCCTGCCACAAAGAATTATCTCAAGGTCTTGATTGACCAAAAAGCTGATGCCAGGGTTTATGGGCGCATCTGTTTATGGCCAGGGCTAAAGAAGACTGTAACTTGTGATAATGAGAAACATATGGTAAAGACCATGAATTACTGAACGAATTGAAATAAAAAAATAAATAAAATGTTTCCTGTTTTGAAATTTAAGAGAAAATGGAAAAAGGACTTGATCTAAATGAAGACAGCTTCATCTTGTAGATTGGCATATGTCAATGTATGCAGGGGAATTAAAATTAGGATCAATTACGGCAGAAATGTAATGTCAGGATACATTAACTCAGGGCATCCTTTTGCTGTGGCTGTGTAGGGAAATGCATATGCCGAGTGGCTGTTGCACATTATGTTCCAGTGAATGGTGACAATGGAAGAACCAGGAATGAGTTTGGAGAAAAATTGTGATTAACATCCCCCATTTCTCTCCGCCAGTTCTTCTCAATACATGCCAGCTCAATGCTTTCTTTCATGAAGAGTGATTTAATTTTAACTCACATGAAGAAGAAAGACTTCCGGTTTCAGAGCTCACCTTCACTTTTCCATGGATTTCCTTAGACTGCAATGTCTAAGACAGAGAGAATGGCTTTCCTCTTCTCCTGCACTGATCAGTTTCTGGACCACATATCCCAACCCATATCACAATAATTAATATCCCTATGTTTATAAATAAAGATAAAAGGGTTGCTTCCCAAGGGCCCACCTGATCATCTCCCTACTAGAATTATCCCTCCATGAGAGACAATAGAAGTGGTACTATGGGTAATCCTCAATTTATGACCGCAATAGGACATTGAGAAAAGTGGTTGTTAAGCGAGACCCCCCAGATGACTGCTTCACTCAACTGCTACAAAAAAACAGTGTTGCTTTTTACAAGGAAAATTTCCAGTTAGAGGTATACAAGCATTGTAGTAGCTTTAATAGGTACACAAGGAATAAAGACCTCACACGAACAGTGAATCTGTTGGCCATCAAGGATGCTGCATGAAGACTTGCTGAGAGCCATCTCTTGGGAATTCAGGAAGATGTGGAGCTGCCAAATAATGGGAAAGCTCATACCCTGGAGCTGCCTACAGCCCCTCTTGAATGTTGTTTCATAAAGTTTTAATCATGACCACTGCTTTAATCAGCCTTGGCTATTTAATAGTGTCCTTGCTGGTGGAGGTTATTAATTTTTATTATTTTTGTTTCAGGTTTATATCCCCACAGAACCTGAGAATGAGATTACACAAATTCCAAATTATATTCATATATTCACTCCTTGCTTTCACTCCAGGAAATTGTTTTCTTGGACATTTCTAAAGCAATGATTTTCTCCAGCTGCATGAATTCTGGCACCAGCCAGAATATTTTTAAAACGTGTGAAAGAAAAAACATCAGTTACGATTCCTTACATACTTAAAATGCTTTATTACCTTTTTCTGCCGGACAAGAAATGCATCAATAAAAGTCCTCTGATTATTTTCATCAAACTCTTTGAGATTTTCAAGGAAAGTGGCCTCTATGAAATTATGGAACTCTTTTCGGTTATTCATTATTTTTTTACGAGCATCCAAAAGGAATCCCAATTTGGGAAACACATTATACACCTGAAACAGGATAGAATAATAAGAGAAGTAGCAAATTAACAGAGCTGAATACTATGAATATATTTTCTGATAGACATCTCAAAGCATTTTTATCCAAATAGGTTTGTTCCATAGTCTCCAAAATCACCATCATTATCATCAAATATGAAATACGTGGGTGCTAAAGATATGATAAATCAAGTTTATTAATTAATTAAGATCCAAATCTCACAAATTAAACCTTAATAAACCCTAGGGATGACATTTTTCTTCATATGAAAGATTACATTACCAACACAGAAGGGGTTCCTGCAAGGTGTAAATTTTCTTCAATTAACTCGATTAGTCTTAGAAGTGTAGCATCTTCATATTCAAATCTCTTGCCAAGTAAAAAAGAAACTATGATATTGGCGGCTGCAGCTTTCAGAATTGTTGCTGGATCAAATGGCTTTCCTGGTCATGAGCAATAAATTAAGAAAGAATTGTGAAAGAAATCCCAGAATTAAACCTGTTCTTTGTCACCTTTAGATGGCTTATATATAGCATTTATCATAGAAACTAGTTTGTACTCTGCATAGAAGTTAGCAAGAGAACATAGATATATGAGCTAAAATTTACTGACAGTAACACAAAGAATAATTCTTTTAAAACCAGAAGTAACCCATCCTTTTAAAACCAGAAGTAATTACACATTAATGTAGTACTAGAGACATGCATCATTTGGAGTGAGAAGCAGTTACATTTCTGATGACAGGTAAAAAGGACCAGCAGCATTCTAGTCCCTGTGTTCAGTGTGGAAATGGAAGAACAGCTAAAGATAGACCACGTTGCTGGCAGCATGAAAAATAAAATGAGTAACACCAAAGCTTTTAACAAATAAATCTAAGGCTTCAGAGCACAGTTTCCCTCTCTATAGTGAAGTCAGAGTTCCAGCTCTTCCCATCAGAGAGGAAGCTAACTTTTATCTACTTGTTTCTGCTGTTATTCAAAATGATTGTATTCCTTGCAAAATTTTACCATAAGATTTTTTAAGGACCTAACTCCCCACCCATCATTGCAGAAGTGTCATGTAATCTGGAACAGAGAGTACTGGACCATAAAGATAAACTGAAATTGTCAACAGAACTAATAGATACTAGACTTATAAAGGATGTACAGGTATTTTGATAGGTCAAAAGAATCATTAAACTTTACGTACCACTAATATCCCCCAAAACCAGAAAAAAATAAACTACCAATAACAATAAGGAAACTACAATCCATAAAAAAATTATTTGGCGAAAAAACAAAACTAACTACGTAACTAACTTCAAAAACTGTTACAAAAACTTATGCCAACAAATAAAGACTGAATGCACCAATTATCACATCAAGCAAGAGGAAAACCTTCTTTGCACAAAATCCATGTGCGCCTTCTATAATTTTGTAAACAACAAATTTAAAGACTCAAGATCCATCCCACCCCTAAAAGGACCAAATGACGAAGATTGTATTGACAAAACCATTAAAGCCAATCTCTTTAACATGTTCTTTGGCTCAGTCTTTGTAAACAGCAACAACACATACCCAATATTCCTCAGTCATAATACAGGCAATTACAAGGATTACGGTGATTTTATACATATTGATTTTACAGAAGACAATGTTGAAAAGGCAGTACGCAATCTAAAACCATCTCTATCTATTGGACCTGATGAACTATGTGCATACTTCTTAAAAAAGCTTTCCACTGCAATTGCAGAACCTCTAAGCATAACTTTTGAAAAATATTTCAGTACCAGCTCCTTGCCCTACCAATGGTCACAAGCCATGGTCATCCCTATCTTCAAAAAGGGAGACCCTAGCCTAGTTGAACATTACAGACCAATCTCTTTATGTTGCGTCACCTGCAAAGTCATGGAATCAATCATTAACTGATCTATTACCCTACACCTACAGACAAACAACCTACTTTCTAACAAACAATTTGGTTTCAGAAAAAAATTATCCTGTAATTTACAATTACTACATTGCAAAAACATAAGGACTACACATCTCGATCAGGGCAAAGCAATAGACACAGTTTACATAGACTTCTGTAAAGCTTTTGATTCAGAGGTACATGACAAATTACTTCTAAAACTAAAATCCTATGGCATTTTTGGACTCCTACATAAATGGATAGCTGCCTTCCTGTCAAATAGACAACAAGTGGTCAAAATAGGAAGTGCTTTATCAAATCCTGTACCTGTTAATAGTGGTGTTCCCCAAGGCAGTGTTTTAGGTCCAACACTCTTCATACTTTACATAAATGACCTTTGTGATCATATTAAAAGCAACTGTGTTCTCTGCACTGATGATGTTAAACTATTCAACACCATCGACAATGCAACTACCCTTCAAAAAGACCTTGACTATGTGTCAGATTGGTCTAACAAGTGGCAACTTCAAATCTCAACCAACAAATGCTCTGTCTTGCACATTGGAAAAAAAAATCAAAACATAAAATACAAATTAGATGCACATGACCTTATAGATGATCCTCACTCTGTCAAGGACCTCGGAGTACTCATTTCTAAAAATCTAAGTGCCAAAGCCCACTGTAACAACATTGCCAAAAAGGTATTAAGAGTTTTTTAACCTAATCTTGTATAACTTCTTCTCTGGTAATATTGTACTACTAACTAGAGCATACAAAACATTTGCTAGACCAATTCTCGAATATAGCTCATCTGTCTGGAACCCGCATTGCATATTGGACATAAATACAATTGATATTTTACGAGAAGAGTCCTCTATTCCTCTACCCACAATAAAATACCTTATGCCACCAGACTTCAGATTTGGGGTTTAGACAACTTAGAACTACGCCGACTTCAATCTGACCTAAGTACATAAAATTATCTACCACAATGTCCTACCTATCAATGACTACTTCAGCTTCAACCACAACAATACATGAGCAAATAATAGATACAAACTCAAAGTAAACCACTCCAAGCTCGATTGCAGAAAATATGACTTCAATAACAGAGTGGTCAATGCCTGGAGTGCACTACCTGACTCTGTAGTTTCTTCCCCAAACCCCCAAAACTTTAACCTTAAACTGTCTACTGTTGACCTCACCCCATTCCTAAGAGGCCTGTAAGGGGCGTGCATAAGTGCACCAGCATGCCTACCGTCCCTGTCTTAATTCCTTTTCCTTTCTACTCTTACTCTGTTATCTTATATATGCTTGACAAATAAATAAATAAGAATAAATAAGAATATTTCTCAGAAGATTTTGCAGACACTATTTTGTCACTCTTTCTTAATGCAGTTTCCACTACCTAATTCCTAAAGCAGATGATGATGATGTGACCAATGTATTTCCAAACAACATATAGAAATATTGCTGACTCCAGAAAGGTTTTGGCAAGTGTAATGCATCATGATCATTTAATATTTATTCATTGCAAGCAATGAATTGTTAATGAGAAAAAAAAATGTAGTATTAAGGTGGAAGCTACCATAATAATTTCATTAAATACAGAGAAAGATGTTGATAATTTTTATTAGCCATATTCATGCTTCATTCTTTCAAAATTTGGTATGCCTGACATGTGGGATCAAAATAGGAGTTTATATATTGGTGATAGTTGCATATTATGTTCCACGGAATGAAGATAATAGAATTCTGAGCCATGAGTTTAAGAGGAAATTGTGCAATAATCTCAATGTGATCTTGTGATAGGGAGAGTGTTAAAGGACAGGAATGCTTGGGTGGGAATGAATGAGAGGGCACAGGAAAGTGGATCACTTGTAGAGCCAAGAATTTTGGTGAATGGTGATGGATTAGTGCTTAGGTTTTTAATTTATTCTACTTAATTGGATAACATGAGTATCACTGACTCAAAGCCTGGAGGAACAAGTAAGTCCAATTCCTAACACCTTTTCATACACAACAGCAGTGCTCATATTGGAAACAATTTATCCTTCTGTAAACTTCAATAGCTAATTTAGTATAACAATTCGTCATAAATAACAGTTATTGGCATATTTTTCTGAAAAGGTTCCTCTAGATCTTCTATACATAGATTGTCTTGAAAGATAACTGGTAAGTCTGTAGGACGGAATACCAACTCACCTTCATATGTCTCATATGTTTTTATCAAGACACTGCACTCTTCACTGATTTTGTCTTCAACAATCCTCTTGCCCATTCCATAATCCCGTAATGCAGATATTGAAAACTGCCGCATCTTTCTCCAGTTCTCACCATGAGCAAAAATAATACCTGGAGAAATAAATAAGAGGTCAAATTAGAAATAAGAGTTCAAGTCGAAGATCAGTTTGAACCAGGAAAATTCCACCATTATAATGCATATGTCTGAAGAGAATAAAAATTGAAGGGTATGGAAAGTGTTTATTTAATATTACTGTTTATTATTATTTACTTCTAGCATAGCAAATGCAGTGTTCATGCTCTCATCAGGTGGTTACTTAAGTGTGAAGTTTAAAGTTTAAGATGCCTATGATGAGTAAGGATTACAGTTCAGCATGTAAAAATACCCCTGGTGTCTCTTGCAAGGAGAAATTATTATTTATTTATTTATTTATTATTTATTTATTTATCATCTATCTATCTATCTATCTATCTATCTATCTATCTATCTATCTATCTATCTATTTATTTATTTATTTATTTATTTATTTAAAATTTATATACCGCCCTTCTCCCTGAGGACTCAGGACGGTGTACAGCCAAAGTAAAAACATAAACTACAAACATTAAAATACAATTAAAAAGATTTGGCCCCATAATTAAAAGCAATGACAAACCAATTAAAAACATTTTTAAAAGTGTTAGGCCAGCTCCGCTTGCTGAAAAAAGAAAGTTTTAAGGGCATGGCGGAAGGCACCGAGGTCTTGGATTCTCCTTATCTCTGGGGGCAGCTGATTCCAGAGGGTAGGTGCCCCCACAGAGAAGGCCCTCCCTCTGGGGGTCACCAGCCTACACTGTTTGGCTGATAGCACCCCGAGGAGGCCCTCTCTGTGGGAGCACACAGGTCGATGGGAGGCTGTCGGTAGCAGCAGGCGATCTCAAAGATATCTAGGTCCTATGCCATGGAGCACTTTAAAGGTGATAACCAACACCTTGAAGCGCATCCGGAAGACCACTGGGAGCCAGTGCAGCTCACGCAGGAGAGGTGTTATATGGGAGCGCCATGCAGTTCCCGTAACTACCCACACGGCCGCATTCTGGACCAGTTGGAGCCTCCGGGTGCCCTTCAAGGGGAGCCCCATTGCAGTAGTCCAGGCGAGAGGTGACGAGGGCATGAGTGACTGTGCACAGGGAATCCCGATCAAGAAAGGGCCGCAACTGGCGGATCAGGCGAACCTGACAAAATGTCCCCCTGGCTACAGCCGTCAGATGTTCCTCCAAGGACAGCTGTGTATCCAGGAGGACTCCCAGATTGCAAGCCCTCTCCGAGGGGGCCAAAGACTCGCCCCCAATAGTCAGTGATGGAGTCAACTGACTATATTGGGATGCCGGGAACCACAATGCAATTCTCAAGAGTCACACTTCGGTCTGCTGCCTGAACCTGCAATCCCCTTCCCGATTCCAAACATGGGGTGTGCAGAGACAAAAAAAGAGTGCACCGTGTTTCATGCGGCAGATCTGGCCAGATAGAGATTTTCTTAGAAGTAAACGAAAAGGAAGATACATCGGCTCAAAACCTTTGGGACACGCTAAAAGCCTATATTAGAGGGGTGACGATTGCATATACGGCAAAAAAAAAAAAAAAAAGAAGAAGAAGAAGAAGAAGAAGAAGAAGAAAAGAGAAAAGGTCCCAGCAAAATAAACTACAGGAAGAGTTTAAAAAATTAGAAGAAGACCTTCAGAAATACCCACAAAATAAAAGAGTAAAAGAGGAAAGTAGAATAATTAAACACAAACTAAATTTGATAACCCAAGAAGTGGCATTTAAAATAAAGAGGGCAAAACAAAATTATTTTGAGCATGCAAACAAGGTGAGCAGGTGGTTAGCTTATAAGTTAAAAAAGGAAAATGATAAAAGAACGATACAACATTTGAAAGATGAGGAGGGGAAAATCCGATATAAAAGAGAAAACAAGAAACGAATAATATATACTTTCTTTTCCAAATTATATACGCAGGAAGAAATGATAGAAGCGGAAATTAAAGAATATCTAGAGAAAACAAATGTATGTAAACTTACGGAGGAACAGAAAGAAGTATTGAATAGACCAATCTCTGAAACAGAATTCGGAATTGCAATAAACAGGGAAAAAAATAATAAGACACCAGGGCCAGATGGAATACCCATTGAGCTGTACAGGTGCATACAAAAGCAGATAGGAGGTTTTATGTTAGAAATATTCAATGAAGCACTACAGGAGAAAAATATACCCAAAACATGGACAGAAGCACTAATCACACTTATATATAAGGTGTCAGGCTTCGGTGCTATCTTAAATAAACTTCATTCTCAAACGCAAAGTCTCTAATGAATCACTTTTATTTAAGAATAGAAAAAATCCGACATTCCTGAACTCTGGTTGCAGCCAAACTGGCCCCTCCTTCCAACGCCCTCCTCTTCCGCTCTCCAACCCCAATGTCCCATTGGCCATCATGCAGATCCATCTCTACGTCCCGGCACGTTCTTTTCACAGGAATGTGCCCCCCACCCTCCGTCACCCAGGTAACACTATCTGTTGCATGCAGAAAACTAGGTAAAAGTTCATCTCAGCAATAAATCAACGCTTCTGCTCTCTGCTTCATTTCGTTCATGTCAGCGCTGGAAGAGAGCCTAATTTGGAACGCTGACATAAGGAGGACTCAGACCAGCAATTAGTACAAAATTACAGGCCTATCTCTTTATTGAATTCTGATTATAAAACTTATTTGTCAATAATTGCTGAAAGGTTAAAAATGATTCTAAATAAACATATTCATTAGGATCAAAATGGTTTCTTGCCAGGACGACAAATTAGGAATAACACACGCACTATAATTGATATATTAGAATTTTATGAAGCACACCCAGAGAAACAAGTTTCACTGGTTTTCCTTGATGCCCAAAATGTTTTTGATAATTTGAATTGGAGATTTATGATACAACAAATAAAAAAAATGGAATTTGGCTCAAAATTTGAAAAAATGATTGAAAAAATATATTCAAAACAAACTGCAAGAGTAATTATGAATCAAGATGTGACAGACAGATTTGAGATAACAAAAGGAGTGAGACAAGGATGTCCACTTTCCCCACTTCTCTTTATATTATCATTGGAACCACTCTTAAAAAAAATTAGGGAAGATCGAGAGATAAAAGGATTGACAATAAAAAATGAGGAGTACAAATTTGCAGACGATATGGTCTTTATAATTGAGGAACCCCTAAAATCAGGCCCTAAATTGATTGAAAAAGTAGAAGAATTTGATGTAGTGTCAGGTTTAAAAATTAATAGAAATAAATCCAAAATGTTAACCGAAAATCTTACAAAGAAACAAGAGATAGAATTAGAAAATAGTATGAATATTCAGATAACAAAAAAATAAAATAAAATATTTTGGTATTTGGCTAACAGCAAGAGGTTCCTCAATCAAAAAGGAAAATTATGACAAATTAATAAGATTTGGAAAATTGGAAAAATCTTCAAATTTCATGGATGGGAAGAGTGGCGGCAATAAAAATGAATATCCTGCCCAAAATTTTATTCCTCTTCCAGGTTATATCGATAAAATTAGAAAAAAGTTTTTTTGATTTATTAAACAGATTGACCTCAAAATTTATATGGCAAGAGAGAAAATCTAGAATTAGATTAAAAACACTACAAGATACCAGGGACAGAGGAGGAGTAGCATTTCTGGATTGGGAGACTTATTACCAAGCAGCATGCCTAACATGGTTAAAGGAATGGATGGAGCTGGGAAATAAAAGAATTTTAACAATAGAAGGACACGATTTACAAACAGGATGGCATGCATTTCTATGGAGTGAAAAGTATAAAACCCATGGATATTTTAGAAGGCATATAATTAGAAATTCACTATTATTAATTTGGCATAAAATCAAAAAGCAACACTATATAAGAATTCCGTTTTGGATCTCTCCCAATGAAACATTAACACACCCAAATTTAGTAAACTGGACTGAAATAATTAGATACAGGGATATATTAAATGATTCGGGAAAATTAAAAACAAAACAAGAATTGGAACAGGATTTGAATAGGGAAGTTGAATGGTGGACGTACTTACAAATAAGATCAAAATACTTAGAAGATACAAAAATAGATCAGGTACAATTGGAGCAAAATGAACTGGATAAAATTATATATCTAGATCCGTTCCAGTCAGGTTTCAGGCCTGGGTACAGCACCGAAACGGCATTGGTCGCATTGGTTGATGATCTCTGGAGGGCTCAGGATAGGGGCTGTTCCTCTATCCTGGTCCCATTAGATCTCTCAGCGGCTTTTGATACCATCGACCATGGTATCATGCTGCGCCGGTTGGAGGGGTTGGGGGTAGGGGGCACTGTGTTGCTGTTGTTCTCCTCCTTCCTCTCTGACCGGTCACAGTCAGTGTTGGCAGGGGGCAGAGGTCAACCCCGAAGCGCCTTGTGTGTGGGGTGCCGCAAGGGTCGGTCTACTCGTCCCTTCTGTTCAACATTTATGTGAAGCCGCTGGGTGACATCATCCGTGGTTTCGGGGTGAAGTTCCATCAGTACATTGATGGTACTCAGCTGTACTCCTTGCGCACGGTCACTCATGCCCTTGTCACTTCCCTCCTGAACTACTGTAATGCTCTCTACATGGGGCTCCCCTTGAAGAGCACCCGGAAGCTCCAACTGGTCCAGAATGCGGCCGCGCGGGTGATTGTGGGAGCGACATGGTGCTCCCATGTAACACCTCTCCTGCGTGAGCTGCACTGGCTTCTGGTGGTCTTCCGGGTGCGATTCAAGGTGTTGGTTACCATCTTCAGAGCGCTCCATGGCTTAGGACCTGGGTACTTACAAGACCACCTGCTGCTACCAATAGCCTCCCACCAGCCAGTACGCTCCCACAGAGAAGGGCTTCTCCAGGTGCCGTTGGTCAAACAATGTCGACTGGTGACCCCCCAGGGGGAGAGCCTTCTCTGTGGGGGCACCTGTCCTCTGGAATGAACTGCTCCCCATCCCTAGGGGGCGACTGGCGGTATATAAATTCAAATATAAATAAATAAATAAATACGGAGGATTCCCAACTTGCACACCTTTCGCTGTGCCCTCAAAACGTTTTTATTCCAACAAGCCAGGCTGGCCTAATTTTTCAACTTTTTTAATTTTTTTAAATTTTAAAACGGGTGTTTTATTTGGGCCAAATTATTTAATATGCTCTTAAATCGTTTTTAAATTTTATATTTGTATGCTTTTACTTTTGGCTGTACGCTGCCCTGAGTCCTGCCCTGAGGAGAAGGGCGGTATATAAATTGGAATAATAAATAAAATAAATAAAATAAATAAATATGGGAGGGAACAAAAATTAATTAGTAAAATTTATAAATTTTTATTACAGTATAAAATGGAAGAGAAAATAGTGAAAGATACTATGTTTAAATGGGCAAGGAATTTCAATCATGTAATAGAATTAGAGAAGTGGGAAAAATGTGGAGAACAAATATGAAATTGACAATATTAAGGCATACAAGGAAAACCAGATGAAAATGTTTCATAGATGGCACTTTCCACCAGCTAGAATAGCGAAAATGTTCCCTAGTAATTCATCGAAATGTTGGAAATGTAAGAATAACTATGGAACTTATTATCATCTCTGGTGGACCTGCCCAGTGGCGAAGAAATTCTGGGCGAAAGTTAAAAAGTGGATAGAGGAAATAATTCAGAATTCAATAAAGGGAGAACCTGAGCAGTTTCTACTAGGGATTTCCATAGAAAACGATACTAAGGAAATATATTATTTAATATTACATATACTGACAGCAGCCTGCAAAATTGAAAGAAGGAAAACTTACCATCAGAAAAAGATTTAATTAGGAAAATCTTAGAGTGTGTAGAGATGGATAAATTAACAAAAGAAATCAAGGAGAAAGAGGATACAGAATATTACAAAGTGTGATGTAGGTGGTATGAATAATTGGAGAATAGGAAAAATGAGAAAGAGGAATAAAGGAGAGAGGGGAGAAAAATTGTTGTAGATCAAAGTACAATTTAGATGAAAGAAAGAATGATGGAAAATAAATTGTTGAATAAGATAGAGTTAAAATGTGTCTGAATAGATGTAAATAGTAAGAAAGGATCACTTCGAAGTAGCTGTAGGGAAAAGTGATATATATATATAAATGTGTGTTTGTGTCTTGTTTTTAATGTTTTCAAAATAAAAAACTTTTAAAACAAAAAATACTTTTTACTACCATTTATTACCATCATATTTTCATTGTATTTCCAAGTGAGCTGTACATAATATTGATTAGAACTTTGCAAGGAGCGTCACCTGCAATTTAAAATAAACAACTTACCAAAACCCTTTGCATAGTCCTCAGAAATGGGGATGGAGGCTCTCTCTGCAAATGCCTCTGCCTGGTTCACCAAAGCCTCTTTGACCGTCTCATAGCCAGTCAGCACCACCATTTCCAGGCATCCCATTTGAAGACGGAAAACGGAACCATATTCTTTTGACAACTGGAATTCAGCAGATGAAAAATGAGAGGCAGTTCTGATCCACAATTAGTCTCACATAAGGAAAATTCTGTTACAAGTCATGTCTCACAAATCCGAGATTGAAGTATTTCTTCCTTTCTTTTGTGTTTTAAGTTATTATACTGTTTTTTTTTTAAAAAAAAACAAGCATACAAATAGTATTGTCCATTGGATACTCATGACAGAATTTGGTCACGTTTTGGAAATTTTAAAGAAGTTAGCTATGCAGGAGGAACATTTTCAATAATAACAATTTCTGATATATTAATTTCTATCCTTCCATGCAACATCATTCTTGATCCACTGCATACAATATGGCACATTGACTGCTCAGCTGTGCATAAGTGCTAACACCTCAAGAAAATGAAACAGTTTTAAGAAATGCCTATAAAATAAAATGCCAGCAGTTATTCCCAGATCCATCCTTGTCTAAATCAGGAAACTTCTGGTGCTTTGTAATCTTTCCTAAAGTGACAGGAAGAGACTGACACCATCGCCTCCTAAAGCAGGGAAAGTCTGACTTCCAAGCTACAGAGTTGTTCTTCAAGTACCACATTTTCATTACGTTATTATTCATTTATGTTGGACTTGATGTGGTATGTTATTTTCCTCAGCTGCTGCAGAACCCTCTCTACTGTCTTTCATTGTTACTGAAGGTTGCTAGCATATCTCTTTAATTCTAAAGGACAAGACAGAGCTGATAGGGGTCTTCCAATCCAAATGGTTTGGAAGAATTAGCTACTTACAACAAAAACAGGGATTCGCTTAAAAATGACATGGAGTACTTTATCAATATATTTGCTTCTGTCTTGAAACATTATGTCTACCACTCATTCCTTCCCAATAATCCTTTTTACAAATGTCTCCATTTATGCTGTAGAAATGGGAACTTTAAACTACCTCACATGTTCAGCAATGAACTGATATTATCAATGGACGAAGGATTTTTTTTAATGCAGTCTGTAATGACACCATTTATCACTTATTCTCTCATTTTACCATGTAATCTATCTGACATGTGATAGATTAATATGCATAAAAGCAACAATCTCATCTCCTTCTATATAACTGCAACAGCTTTGAATTTATTTTAAATATAATATATCAGAATTTAAAGAAATCTAGTGCAAAAACCCATGTAATTATTTTAAAAATACTGACAGTTATTTTTTTCCCCACATATTTCATGCACCTTTGTAAAATCTTCAAAATTTTAAAGCAAGCTGCAAATTCTTGGCGGGGGGGGGGGGAGGGAAGATATTTCCAAACCTTTAATTATTTGAACCTTGTCGTATTTAAGCTGGAATTAAAATCCTGTGAATAAGATTCAAAATTATGTTTTTCACTCAGCCGTTTTAGAAAAATTCTCTGGAGCAGGAAATAACAGCTTAAGTTTTTGGACAATGGGCATTTCACTAAGACTATATCTTATTAAAATATGTTAACCTACAGATTATTATATTAATACAGATATCAATGTAAGGTTTTTATATTTTCCTTCCTCTACATAGTCATAGGCAATTTCAATCACCCTTTCAGGTTTCAGATAAACAATTAAAAAAATCCTATAAACAAATTTTTTTGTTTGTATAATCCTTGCAGCATATATAAACAAATGCAAACACCAAGTTAACGTCATTTTTATACATTTCCATAGACTCCATAAAACCAACAGGGAGCATATCAATCTCTTCCAGTTAACTGGATAACCGGATAAATTGCTAAACTTTTATATCAACATCAGTACACTTTGGCAAAGAACATTCATAGTTGTTAATCATCAGGTTTACCTTTATCATTGTCTTAAAAGGCCTCTTGAAATCCATTATGTGCAGATTTCCCAAAATGGGTATGGTCCTGGGTCCAGGTGGAAGCTTTTGGGAGCTGTTACTCTGGGAACTACTCATTTTGAAAAGGAATAAAACTGTAAGAATGAATAGTAATAATAATAAAACAAGTCCAATCCAAGCCATTTCCTTTCAGAAGCAGTTTTCAGTAACAATTATAATGAAATCTGCAAACTGAAATAATACAAACATTCAAACTATTGCACTAAGCAGAAACTCAGCTAGTGTTTCTACTGAATCATCAGACTGCCCCTTATGCTAAATCACTTCCAACCTTGCCTTGGTTTTCTATCTCCTCCCTAGGAATTTGATTTATAATTGATTGTTTACCATTCGCTCTCTTATGGTGTGGGTGGTGCTTATCCTTAAATGAAGGCATTGCAAAACAGATTCAAACTTCTTTGAACTGCCCAGCAATCCAATACTTGAAACACCTTTTGGATTATGAAATCCTCTTGTTCGTTAACAAGATTTCAGATAAGGAATCCAGAAAATGGAATAATTTAGTCCATTAATGTTCTGGATCCAAAGAACAACAGGGACATATCTCCTTGAGTAATTATTCAGCTGATATTTTCACACAATTCTAGATAATTTCCCATTTCTGCTCAATCATTGAGAAGGAAGTGGGGCCTTTTTTCCATTTTCTGCTTGATCTGTTATTTCTGTCACCACATTGTTTTCTGAGGTGTAATTTCTCTTTGCTTGGATCACTCTGATATAGTGGGATTTTCTTAGATGTTCTCCTATGAAGCAAAATCCCAGTATATGAATGAATGGCTTATGATAGAAATTGGCCACTAAATAGTGGTGATGCATTGTGGATTATCATAAATAGCCCTTTTAGAGAACTAAATTCTTCAGGCATGTGCATAGAAACAACATAACTCCTTGTGTCCACTTTATCTATATCTTCAGTAAGCTTCAGAAAATATTCTAGATGAGGTCAAATATGTGGATTGGTTTTGCTCCCCCTTAGGGATCACTTGGATTTCTAGGTTTTTTCTAGTGTTATGGGATAGAATAAAAGAGGCATTATTTTCATTTTAAAGCTAATCTGATTGATTGGTTGATTGGAGGTAATAGTCTATGTATCAAAAATATATTCTAGCCATCTTACTGATAAAAACAAATGGAAAAGGAAGCACTTTTGCTACTTTGGCTCCCCTCCACAAATATAAAGTTTGCAATACTTTCTGATTGCACTGAATAGCATTTTTTTTTTTGTGAAGCTTCATTTTTATCTGCAATGAAAATTTGAAGATAGCCAGGTGATGTTACTGAGTGTTCTGTCAACTCAGATTGAGACAATGAACTGGGAGTTGAATTATTTAGAAACCTTTCCTGCTGAGCCCAAATGTGAAGCCTAATAGATGTAATGCAGGAAGAACTGCAGAAGAAACAATTACTACCAACCTGCCTTCCATTGAGGTCCCCAAGGTCAAACACAACTCTCATGCGGTCTTCAATAAAATCAAGTTTGACACCTCTGGGTTAGGACATCTTACACCTCAGTTATAAGCTCTTTAATAAACCTTGGGCAAATGCTATCAGTTCAGTTAGCCAATAAGGCCTAGTACTTCTTGTCTTCTCATATCTATATGGCCTAGTTAATCTTATTCCCTTCCTAAGAATGGGAGCTCAGAGTCAAGGTCTGTTGTAGTTTGTCTCCAGTGACAATGAAAGCAAAGGATTACTTCAGCTTCTCTGCAATGAATTCTAAACACACTTTTTTCTTACAGATACTTTAGCACACTTCAAAACCAATTGCTTGCTTTGGTGAGGTTTTTGTACTTTAATACACAGTTGTGGATATGTTGTTATGCATTGTTTAAATCTGAAATTATTTTTTAAATTTTGTCAGAAGAATCAGGCACCTTTTCTCTTTGAGTCATTTCCTAAATCGAGAATTTGGTAAAATTCACTGTTGATCAGTAAAGGTCAAAGGAAATATGTTTATTCAATACAAAGTTATTGATTAGCTTTGGATGGATGGTCACAATGGGACTGCTTTTATAATTTTTTTGATTTAACAGTCTAGTTAATCATTATCAATAGATTGGAATGCATCGATCTATTACAATAGTTTTTGCTGTATCAGTATGAACATCTTCCCTTGTGTATCAGTATGAACATCTTCCCTTCCTTCCTTTTATGTTCTTTTAAAATAGATATTTCCTTATGTTAAGGTTAAGGCAGATGCCCCAATTATCATTGAACAAATGTCTCTTCATTTAGAGTCAAAACAATGGGTATTTTATCTTTTCTATTTATGCATTTTTCTAGACATAAGATACATGTTTTCCTTTACATAGGTTTTGCTATACGATATATTCATTTATTTATATTGGCAGAAATCAGCCTTTATAAATGGCATCATTATCTTTACTTAATAGAATAGAATAGAATAGAATAGAATAGAATAGAATAGAATAGAATAGAATAGAATAGAATAGAATAGAATAGAATTTTTTATTGGCCAAGTGTGATTGAACACATAAGGAATTTGTCTTTGGTGCATATGCCCTCAGTGTACATAAAAAGACAAGATACATTCATCAAGAATCATAAGGTACAACACTTAATAATAGTCATAGGGTACAAATAAGCAATCAGAAAGCAATCGATATCAATATAAATCACAAGGATACAAGAACAAAGTTACATAGCTTAGGGCCGGGGTACTTACGAGACCGCCTTCTGCCACCAATAGCCTCTCACCGGCCAGTACGCTCGCACAGAGTGGGCCTCCTCAGGGTGCCGTCTGCCAGACAATGTCGGCTGACGACTCCCAGGGGGAGAGCCTTCTCTGTGGTGGCGCCCACCCTCTGGAACAACCTCCCCCCAGAGATACGTACAATAACAGACCTCCGGATTTTTCGTCGGGCCCTGAAAACCCATTTATTTCAACTAGCGGGGCTGGCTTGAGTTAATTTTAAATTGATTTTAAATTGGGTTATTTTAATTTACGGCCAATAATATTTAATTATTTTAAATTGTTTTTAAAATTTGTATGTATTGTTTTTTACTCTGGCTGTTCACCGCCCTGAGTCCTATTCTGGAGAAGGGCGGTATAGAAATTTAAATAATAATAATAATAATAATAACAGTCATACAGTCATAAGTGGGAGGAGATGGTTGATAGGAACGGTGAGAAGATTAATAGTAATAGTAATGCAGCCTTAGTGAATAGTTTGACAGTGTTGAGGGAATTATTTGTTTAGCAGAGTTATGGCGTTCAGAAAAAAACTGTTCTTGTGTCTAGTTCTCTTGGTGTGCAGTGCTCTATAGTGTCGTTTTGAGGGTAGGTGTTGAAACAATTTATGTCCAGGATGCAAGGGCTCTGAAAATATTTTCACAGTCCTCCTTTTGATTCATGCAGTATACAGGTCCTCAATGGAAGGCAGGTTGGTAGTAATTGGTTTTTTTCTGCACTTCTAATTATCTTCTGAAATCTGTGTCTATCTTGTTGGGTTGCAGAACTGAACCAGACAGTTATAGCGGTGAAGATGACAGACTCAATAATTCCTCTGTAGAACAGTATCAGCAATTTCTTGGGCAGTTTGAGCTTCCTGAGTTGGCGCAGAAAGAACATTCTTTGTTGTGCTTTTTTGATGACATTTTTGATGTTAGGTGTCCATTTTAGATCTTGAGATATGATAGAACCTAGAAATTTGAAGGTCTCTACTGTTGATACTGTGTTGTCTAATATTGTAAGAGGTGGTAGTATGGGAGGATTTCTCCTAAAGTCTACCACCATTTCTGCAGTTTTGAGTGTGTTCAGTTCCAGGTTGTCCCAGTCGCACCATAAGGCTAGTTGTTCAACCTCCCATCTGAATGCGGATTTATCATTGTCTTGAATGAGACCAATCACTGTTGTATCATCTGCAAACTTCAGTAGTTTAACAGATGGATCGTTTGAGATGCAGTCATTGGTATATAGAGAGAAGAAAAGTGGAGAGAGCACACAGTTCTTGGGGTCTCCTGTGGTAATTGTACAGGTATCTGATGTGATTTTGCCTAACTATTGTTACCAAGGCCCACGTAGTGATTACCAAACACAATTCAGTCCTGAACAAACTTATTTTATTAAAACAGCTGAGAATTAATTCATTGTCATCTTAGTCCAAAACAAATTCTTCATAACCAGTCCTATGGCCTTATCACCAATTTGATGTCTTTCACAACCTGCCAAAGGCTTTTCTTGGCAAAACCCCCACAAAGTTTAAGAGACGCTAACAAGAAATACTGGAATCTACATTGGTTTTCTACAAAGAACCCAATGGCTCTTGCTGTTCTTTTAAGCCTTATTGGAATAGCCAATCATCTTCTGCCTTACTCCTGAGTCGTCCTTTTTGCTTCAGCTGCTCTTGCCTTCTGGCAGTTCTTTGCATGTGTGCACTAGGAACAGGCTCCTTCTATTCCTCTGCATCTCTGCTGTCTGCCTCTGGAAGCTCCAGAGTCCGTGCATTGCTCCCAAATGGCCCTGGCCCCATCTCTGCCTCTGACGCAGAGCCCTCATCCAGGCCTTTCCCTGACTCCAGGACTGGCCCATTGTCCTCCCCAGCCTCCTCATTGTCCGACTCCACTGCCAGGTCCACAGGCTGCTGGCGGACCACAACACTAGCTTCACTTGCTGCTTCCTGTCTGTTAGGAAGCTTGTGATCCACTTACAAGTGTGTTCAGGTACCGCTAACTGATTTAGTTTAGTTAGAAGAAAGTCCAGTATGATGGTATTGAATGCTGAACTAAAGTCTACAAAGAGGACCCTTGCATAGGTCTTTGGAGATTCAATATGTTGTAGGATGTAGCCATATTAACAGCATCATCTGTTGATCTATTTGCTCAGTATGCAAATTGCAGGGGGTCTAACAGTGGATCTGTGATGGTTTTCATGTGGAACATCAGTAGTTTTTCAAAAGTTTTCATAACTACAGATGTTAGAGCAACTGGTCTGTAGTCATTCAGTTCCTTGATGGAGGGCTTCTTCCGCACTGGGATGATAGTGGAGCGTTTGAAGTAAGAAGAAACATGGCACATCTCTAGTGATTTATTGAAGATTCAGGTGAAGATGGGGGCCAATTAGTCAGCACAGACTTTTAAGCAAGAAGGAGTTATCTTGTCTGGGCCCAGTGCTTTTCCTGGCTTCTGTCTCTGAAATAGAACTTGCACTTCCTTTTCTGTGATCACAAAAGGTTGTGAACCCAATGGAATGGGATCAGTTTGGCTGTTGTTGGTGTGTCTGGGATGGAGATAGATGTCTGTAGTTTCCTTTCAAACCTGCAGTAAAACACATTCATGGTCTAAAGTATTCTTGCCTCTAGTGGGACAATTGACATGCTGAAAATATTTTGGAAGCTCTTTCCTTAAGTTACCTTTGTTGAAATCACCTAGAATAATGGCCAGTGAATCTGGGTATTTGGCTTCAGCCTCCATAGTCTGGTCAACTAGAGTTCGTAATGCCTTGTTTACCCAGACTTGTGGAGGAACATACACAGCAATTAGGAGAAATGAGGAGAACTCTCATGGAAAATAAAATGGTTTACAGTTGATAAGTAAAGACTCTAGGTTTTCATCACAGAATTTATATATTATAATAACAATATATCAATAACAGCTGAGACCAGCTGTTGTTGATATATAAACATAAGCCTCCTCCCATCTTTTTACCTGATGATTCTGCAATTCTGTCTGCTCTTTGTATCTGAAACCCTGGGATATGCATTCTCTTATCATCAAATTCCTCATTTAGCCAGGTTTCAGTGAAGCAGAGAGCTGCTGAGTTGTAAAAATCAGAAATGCATCTGTATTTCATAAAATGCATAAGATGGAGTATTTCATCCATCTTATTAGCAATTGAACATAAATTAGTCAGAAAGATTGAAGGGAGAGGGTTTTTTTCCCCCCTATTCCATAGCCTATTCAAAATTCCTGCTCTTTTAACTCGTCTCTGTCTCCGCTGTCTCCATTTGTTTTTGATAATCCATTGCTCCAGGGAATTTGCTTCTTCCTGTGTTAGAATCTCTTCCACATTTGTAAAGATAGCGGGGTGAAGTTACAGAAAGCTGCTCCTTAAAGAAACATTGCTTAATTCTTACCAGATGGTCTCGTGAGTATGAAATCCATAGAGAGTTGCAGAGAATAATAAAAAATAAAGAAACCATTACAGAGCATTTCACTGAGGCAGCCATCAGTGGTGCCATCTCCTCCACATTTTAAAAAACTGAGGTCATACATTTTTAACAGAGATGTTTACATTCCAACAGATTGACATCAGTGTATTGAAGGCACATAACACGAGTGTTTTCCTTTATTTAACTATCTAAATATTTTCCCTGGTAACACAACTAGTTGCCTGTTTAATACACTTTTTCAAGGGTTATACCTTTTTGAACTTTACTACTCAAACTTTAATTAGACCATGTAAAATAATCTCTGCCAGTGATCTAGTGTCTTTTTTCCAGTTCTTATTGGAATTCATTGGAACAAAACCTTAAGCCGTGGCAAGACATTCAACCCAACCTGACAGTTGCAGCTTTTCCCATCTTGAAATATCTGCTATTCTATTCCACCAAATCTAGGAATAACCGTCTCTGAATAAATATTTTTTACTTTTATGAAATAAATTCTCAGTAATACTAAAAATTGTTGTTTTTTATTAGTATTGCTTTTTTAAAATTTTACTCTATCTCTCATTTGACTATGTGGATCCTTTGTGTTTTTTTAAAAAAAAGCATGACCAATTCAACTTAGACTCCACAAATATACGCTTGATGGTTAGACAAGGTAGGTGTAAACAAGGAAGCTAAGCAGTCTAGACGTTGGACTGTTTCTATTATTATTATTTCAATTATTACTACTCATAACTTGTTCAAACAAAAAAAAACCTACACATCCCAATTAAGATACCATAATAAACCCATACCAAATTATACATAAGCTGGTCTCACTTTGGACCCCGAGGATGCAGAAGGATACAACCTAGTCTATTCTTATAAACCACCCTTGCCTCCACCACAATTGTATAGAATGTAATGTATCTTCTGTTTTTAAACTTCTCATCTCTTTTTTTTTTTGAGGGTCTTACTAACTTAATCCAACTTCAACATATGTACATCAGTAGAATGGTAAGATTTGATCTACGATGGTAAGAAATGTAGTCTCCTCCCCCTCCTCTTCCTTCTTCTTTTTGCTTTATGGTATATTATGATGCTTTACATTTATTTTTATGATTTTTAATTTAATTATATAGAACAAATCAAAATGATCCTTATGTAATAAGAAGTTCTTGCAAACCAAGTGATCACACCAAGTCACCAAGTGACCATGTCAAAATGATAAATGTTTCTCATAAACATTCTCATAAAGGGCTCAACTATATAAGACTCTGTAGGAAGATGAAACCTGCACGAGAGATATAATTATATTCCAAAGCTGCCTTGCAGCCTTTAGTGCCAGACGTACAGTTGAATTTTAGCCATAAAAGACTCTGTCTGGTTGTTGAAAGGATCACACAGAAACTTTCCTATTGTGCCCCTTGTAGTTTTGGCGATCATGGGAATTCCTTAAGGAAAGAAATTAAAATGTATTCTCATAAATGAATCTGAAAATCAGGAAAATTAGTCTACTCTGCTGCTTTAAAGAGCTGTAAGAAAACCTTGCATGGAATGTTGCTCCCTGCAGAAATTGTTTTAATATAGGAGTGTCTCTAAACACCTGTATAGAGTCAATTGGCATAACAGCATTTATATTTCCATATAGACTTATTAGGATTTTGAACCAGCTCTGCAAACCTGCATGAACAATTATAAAACGTTATATGTACAGTATTATCAAAAAAGATTTTCTGGGCATAATACTTCCAGGAAATATATATATACTGTAAATGCAGCAGAATAACAGAATTGAAAGGGACCTTGAGGGTTTTCTAGTCCAACCCCCTGCTTAAGAAGGAAATATTTAGATATCTGGTAAATCTCACTTTTTAAATATGTCCATAGATGTTGAAAACCATTGGTCCATTGGTTGAAAACCATTGATTGGAAAACCATCAGCCATTGGTCAGGAAACATGAGAATTTCCTGACCAAGTTACTAATTTCTCTCATCCCAACCAATTTTGGCACAGAATATTCATCCTTCTTAATCACCAATTACACGTAATTTACCTCTATCATTGTTCTTTAATGCTTCTTCAGATCCATCATGTGTAGATTTCCCAAAATGGGTGTAGTCCTGGGTCCTGGAAGGACATTGTGGGAGCTGTTACTCCAGGAACGTCCAACCCAAAGGTGCTTTTTCAAGCACCTTTGTTAACTTTCTGGTTAACTTTACCAAAAAGACCAGTTGCCTCTTGAAAAAGCACTTTTGGGACAACCATGACCTGGATGACTAAGAATCTCCATAGACATCCAGCAACTGCCCCTTTTCAAAAGAAATAAAATTCTTTTGAAAAGAAATATAAGGGTTAGTGCAGCCAAGAGAATAACAAGTTGTTTTATTTGATCAAGGTTAAAATAGATGTTTTGCTGTCTCTGGTAACTCATAAAGGAATTTTGCTGGCCAGAACTGAATGACAAATTTTGAAGGATTTGCTTATAGATAAGAGATAAGATATGGGAGAGCATTTGTTGTATTTTAAGAGAAGATGATATGTTATTAATGCAATTTATACTTGATGTGATTATGAGAAGTCATTTTAACACATTACTTTTCTTTTCTTTTATACAATTTAGTCTTTAAACAACATCTAAAAACTAGACCATATGGCATCAGATTGTCAGATATTGCCTTGCCGTTAAAAAAAAAAAGCAATTTCAAAGCATAAAAAACAGCTTGTTATATTTTTTTCAGATCAACGCAACATAGCACAGGTCTTGAAAAGCATTGGAGAGGCGGAAAGTCCAAAAATGGGGGTGAGGTCCAGGTTATCTTTAGATGTTCCTGGGGGTGGATGGAAGGTAAATATTTGCAGGAAGCTGGTAAAGAAGAGGAAGAGCTCCATTTTGGCCAGGTTGTCATCTGCACATATTCTTCGACCTGGAAGAAAGCATAGATGGCAAAAACAATGAGAGTTTATTGGTTTTTAAAAAAACTATTTCACATGTTTTCCCAATGTCTATGGACATGGAGAGATCAGCACACAGGAAAGCAATAATAGATCATAGAGACGGAAAGAAGTTAAAATGCAGTAATGGAATAGAAATGGACTCTGAGTACTAGATGGCAGCAGATGTTCTGAATGTGAAAATAATGTCAAAAAAGATGGAAAATTAATCACAACAAATGGAGCAATGCCCCTTTTATAAAACATATTCTATGACATCAGAGGATCTCACCTGCAGAAAATGGCATGAATGTATCCCTCTTCACAAATTTTCCTTCAGAGTCAAGAAAATGCTCAGGATAGAATTGATAGGGTTTCTCCCACTGAATTTCATCATGGAGCACAGAAGTGAGCAATGGAAGTATGTACGTTCCCTAAAAATTGAAAGGATAAAAAAAAACCCATATGAAAATGAGTATGTCCATTTAATACATATGGCTATAGAAATTATTATAGTTGTTTTTAAATTGTTTATTGAAAAGTAAATATTTGGCCTGGAGCAACACCCATTAAAAAAAATGGGTTGCTTGCTTATATGCAGGTAGACAAGGAGGGGAAATAAAGCAATAAACTAAGATGAGGGAGAAATAGATCTTTCTCCTTGTTTCTCTCATCTCAATTGGCAACTGCCAATTGCACAAGGTTGACACAAAAGTGGGATGAAGTGTGCAAATTCATGGTTCCAATTTGATTCTTTTTGTTTTCTCCATCTTACATGCTGAGAAAACATGGCTGCTTTTGCTATTTCATGATCTGGGCTTGCCAATCGGCTCTACCTGCTGCCAGTTTACCCTTTCTTCCAGTAAGCCCTGGAAATTGTTCTGGATGGGATCAATCAAGGGAAGTGAGTTTGCTCTCTGTTATGGAAGGGTTGGATTCCCAAGTTCTCTAGTGAAATGGATTCAAATTAAGCTTAGATGTTTGATTGGTTGCTTATCTAACACTTATGAGCAAAAATATTTAATAATAATTTTATTAAATGTTATAATTATAATAGTAAAAACTAATAGAAACTAAAAGATGATAGAAAGGATAGAAAATACAGAAAAGAAACAATAAAGAAACAAAAAAGGGAAGGAGAAAACAAAGTAAGAATGTAGAAAAGAAAAGTAATATATAAAAAGTATCTTCCCATTTTCATCAGAAGTGTTAACAATTTTAGTAACCTTCCTCTTCTTCCCCTATCTCATTTCTTATCTACATACACATCAATAAATCAGCATAATTTCAGTCCTGGAGTAGGCAAAAGTTCATTAAGGATTATCAGAGATAAAAACATATCTGTTTTAACCTCAATCAAATAAAGTAGGTTTATATTACTTCCTTTTACTTCTAAACAATATTTTAGTCCATTCAAATAATGTTGGAGAACTTGATTTCTTTTCTTTTTTTTCTTCATCTCTTCTCAAGAAATTCTTCAAAACTTTAACAAGCCTCATTTGTATATCCATTTATTCAGGTCACTCTCTTTGTTTATTGTTTGTGTATCCATTTTAATTATTAAGACATTAACCAGTTTCTTTTGTATGTCCAATGTAATATCTTTTGTGGTTATCTTTTTTTCTGGCCTGTCATTTGTAAATCCACTTTTAACTCATTCTCGATTTGTTTGATAGTACTTGTTTCTCTTCCATAACATCTTTTAGACATAGTCTTTTCAAAGAAGCAGATGTCACTATTGACATTACTGCTCAAAACCATGCATTAGAGGAGAATATTTGTTGCTCATAGTCAGGGCCGGATTTAGATGAAAAGAGGCCCTAGGCTATTCCACTTATGAGGCCCTTTCACTTATAGTGAAAGTGTAATTTTAATTTTGCTAACAATTTGAATGTAGGGAATGTAGGCCCAGTTGTGGGATTCAATTTTTTTAACAACAGGTTCTGTGGGCGTGGCTTAGTTGGGGGGGTGGCTTGGCAATCATGTGACCGGGTGGGCGTGGCTAGCTGGTCACGTGACTGTGTAGGCATGGGTAGCTCGTCATGTGATCAGGTGGGCGTGGCTATGTGCATAGACTTTTTTCAGAGGGCTGAAAAAAGTCATTTCTGACTGGGCCTCGCACTTTTGACCGGTCCTCACACTTATGACCATCCTCACATTTATGCCCGTGCAGCTTTCTTAACAACCATGTCACTCATTTCACAACTGCTTCTCTTCATCATGGTGACAAGATAGGGCAAAAACGTAAAATGAGAGGACAGTCGTAAGTTCGAGGACTGGTCAAAAGTGCGAGGACCAGTCAAAAATAACTTTTTCAGCCCTCTGAGTAGTCCATGTGCACAAAAGGACTACCCAGAGGGCTGAAAAAAGTCATTTCTAACTGGGCCTCGCACTTTTGACCGGTCCTCACACTTATGACCATCCTCACATTTATGCCCGTGCAGCTTTCTTAACAACCATGTCACTCATTTCACAACTGCTTCTCTTCACCATGGTGACAAGATAGGGCAAAAACGTAAAATGTGAGGACAGTCGTAAGTTCGAGGACTGGTCAAAAGTGCGAGGACCAGTCAGAAATAACTTTTTCAGCCCTCTGAGTAGTCCATATGCACAAAAGGACTACCCAGAGGGCTGAAAAAAGTCATTTCTGACTGGGCCTCGCACTTTTGACCGGTCCTCACACTTATGACCATCCTCACATTTATGCCTGTGCAGCTTTCTTAACAACCATGTCACTCATTTCACAACTGCTTCTCTTCACCATGCATAAAAGGATACAGCAATAGAGAGGGATGAAGGAAGGGAAGGGAAATTAGAGTAGGAGGGAGGGTAAGAGAGGGAGGAAGAGAGGAGGAGAAGGAGAAAGGAAGAGGAAGTAGGGAGGAGAAGAAGAGGGGGAGGAAGAGAAAGTAAGAAGGAAAGAAAAGAGAGAGGTGGTAGGTTTGAGGAGATTGCTGTACAATAAAAAAGATGAAAGGGAAGAAAGCCAACCCCAAACAAATATAAAGATATTAAGATAAAGAATGAATTGTTAAACTTTAAAGAATAAAAGAGAACAAATATGAATAAATAACAATAATTAGAAACACACATACAAACATACAATGTATTTTCTTTGAACAGAGTATTTGGCCGGTTCACAAATTTAAACAGTGTTTAGTCATTTCAATTAAATTTACAATTTCTATATTTCCTTTTTACCATATTTATTCCTCATCTATTTTTGTAAAAAACCAATATTACCCTTCATCCTCATCTCTAATCTTAATCAAATTCAATTTTTCCCTTCTATTCTATATTATACCCCTTCCCATTGTCATCTATTTTTATATCCATCCTCACATTGGTTAATTATGTAATATTAGTTGTTTAATATAAATTCAACATTTTAATATAAATCAATTAGTTATATAACTACCTTTTTTGTATATTAATCAATATGAACATGAATATTCCAATTATTTCCATGCAATCCAATTTCTTACAAATCAATTAATTATATTTACCAATAATAATAAACCAAATAATTTCCCCCATATATTCCTTCAAACCACAACTTAACCATTTCTGCTTTCAGAAATATACAATTAATAGTATCTCAATTATTACAATTCCCTAGTTAAATAGAGCTTTTTTTCTTTTGTGTTTTAAAATCCTGAACTCTCCTCTTTTTCCCTAAATTTCCCATTGTTCGCACCTACCTTTTTTGGTGAGGAAAAAGAAAAGAATTCTGCCTGCCTAATTTTCCAACCTTGCAGCAATAGCAAAGCAGTTTCAATTTCGTTTCTCAGCATAGCTAGGGGGAAAAAAATCAGCACTCTTTGCAAGGAAGCAGAAGAGCCCTGAGCAAAACAGCTGAGACAAATCAGCTGAGAGCCGGGAGGCCAATTAGCCTATGCTGAAGCTCCGTGGGCCAATAAAATTACAAAAAAAACACCGAACCCTTTGTTAAATTGCTGGCTCCCCCGCCCCTCGCCCACCACTATTTATTGGCAATAAATAGTGGTGCGGAGGGGCGGGGCAAGCCAGCAATTTAACAAAGGGTTCAGCTGCACCACTGGCTCTAAGGCGGCCCTTTGAAGCCCCGCAGCAAGAATTTGAAGTTTTTTTTTCCTCTAGCCATCGGAGGCAGCAATAGATTGGGAGTGGGCAGGGTAAGCGAACGGCCGGCGATCCAACAGAGCAGAGAGTGAGGGCGAGTGAAGGCATGGAAGCTGCTTTCTCCATCCTGCTCTCTTGCATCCGGAGCCGGTGGGGAACCACGTGGCAGCCCACGTGGATCCCAGGCAGCGGAACTCAGGCTAGGGAAGGGGTGGGCAATTGTGGCTCTTTTATAACCTGTGGCCTTCAACTCCCAGAATTCCAAGCTGTCTCAGGAATTCTGGAAGTTGAAGTCCACAGGTTGTAAAAGAGCCACAATTGCCTACCCCTGGCTACGGTAGGCTGGCGCCGCGCGGGTGGGAGGCGAGGGGCGGGCGAGTCAGCAATTTAACAAAGGGTTCGGCCGAACTCCCTAGAACCCCCAGAATCCCACCACTGTGTAGGCCCCTCTTGATCTTGAGGCCCTAGGCTGAAGCCTAGTTAGCCTATAGGAAAATCCGGCCCTGCTCATAGTTGAACTGTGGAGTCCTTACCGTCTCTGAATTTGGCTGTTATCTCATCTGCAAGAAAACAGTCAAACTCAGGTAACTTGACTAAGTAATATCATCAGTACAAAAAGCCACTAAGCTCAGAGACCACCAAGGACTTAAAAATATATTTCAGTATGTTCAAAGTTACAATATTTTGCTTCATTCTGTAATTGTAAATTGAGTTTTCATTTTCTTTTTTAAATTGTAATCTTCAGTTCTCTCTAGTTCCCACTTGTGTCCAGTTTATAAAGTCTTATTATCTTTTTAAAAAATCAAAACAAAAACATTTTGCCTTGGGAAAAATTATTTAGAATTACTTCCAAAATCTTATTTCAAGTTATCTGAATCTTTAGTCCATTTGCAACTTTCAAAATCAATTTTTAATCACCCTTTTTCTATTTATTCCCCCTCCCCCATTTTCTTAAGTTCTTAAACTTGTAGTTAAATGTTTCTTTCACTAATGATTGAAGGAAACTCATCTGATGCTGTCAGATTTGTTGATTCAAAGCTTTTTAAAAGGTGAAAAGTAATAAAAAAAACAATTTCCAAAAATGAGATGAACTTCATGTCTTTTTAAAGGTGCCAACCAGGCTTGAGCAAGATGAATATTCCCTCATCTCCCAGGTGCCTAAAACCTCCAGAGACTGCAGTCTAGTGGTGTCTTCACAAGGCAAAACCATCTGCTGCACTTGTGAGTAATTGCAAATCCTCTCTTTGCTCAGAGAGGAATTATTAAATTGCTGGTCTACTCTGAATTTTCATTCCTCTGTGATAATTGATTCCACTTTTTGCAGAACTGTCTTCAGTTCACCATTTTCTTCCTCTAGAAGTTGAGGCCATCAAGAAATATTTTAGAAATATTTTGACAACCATGGACCTGACCCAAGTAGTTCAGGGTCCGACTCATAGGGGGGGGACACACACTTGACCTGGTGTTTCTCTCGGGGCAGTGGAGATATGATCTGGAATTAAGGGGTATAGATGCTTCTCCCTTGTCGTGGTCAAATCATTTTCTACTGAGGTTAGACTTCAGGACACTACTCCTCCATTGCAGGGAGGCAGAACCGATTAAGTGGTTCCACCCCAGGCGCCTAATGGATCCTGAAGGGTTCCAGAAGGAGCTTGGGGAGATACCTGACTCCCTTGTCCACAGTCCTGCTGAGTCCCTGACTGCTGCCTGGAATAGGGCAGCATCTGGGGCACTGGACCGGATTGCGCCTTTGCGACCTCTCCATGGCGGTGGATCCAGGAAAGCTCCCTGGTTTACCGAGGAGCTCCGGGAGATGAAGCACCAGAAGAGACGTCTAGAGCGATGCTGGAGGACCAGTAGCTCCAAATCTGACCAAACACTCTTAAGAGCCTTTATTAGGACTTATTTAGTGGCGATACGGGCAGCAAAATGTTCACGTTTTTCCGCACTTATTGCATCCGCAGATTCACACCCAGCCGCCCTATTCAGGGTGACTCGCTCCCTCCTTAATGTAGGGGGAGTGGAGGAGCCCTTGCAGGGTAGAGCTGAGGAGTTTGTGCAGTTTCTGTCGGATAAAGTCGCTCAGATTCGGATGGACCTGGACTCTGATTGGGCAATTCCAACCGAGATGATGGGGGCAGGTCTTAGTCCTATTGTGTGGGATGAGTTTGAGCCTGTGACTCCTGAGGAAGTGGACAAGGCTGTAGGAGCGATGAATTCCTCCACTTGTTTGTTTGACCAGTGCCCCTCCTGGCTGGTTTTGGCCAGCAGGGAGGTGACACGAGGCTGGCTCCAGGCTTTAGTTAATGCGTCCTTGAGGGAAGGGGCCTTCCCGCAACCATTAAAGGAAGCGGTTGTAAGGCCCCTCCTCAAGAGGCCTTCCCTGGATCCAGCAGAATTAAAGAACTTTTGTCCAGTCTCCAACCTACCCTTTGTGGGAAAGGTTGTAGAGAAAGTGGTGGCACTTCAGCTCCTGCGGTCATTGGATGAAACGGATTATCTAGACCCTTTTCAGTCTGGCTTCAGGCCTGGCTACAGCATGGAAACTGCTTTGGTCACTCTGATGGATGATCTCTGGCGAGCCCAAGATGGGGGTCATTCCTCCATCTTGGTGCTACTTGACCTCTCAGCGGCTTTCAATACCGTTGACCATGGTATCCTTCTGGGACGACTAAGGGAGCTGGGAGTGGGAGGTACCGTGTTATGGTGGTTCTCCTCCTATCCCTCTGGTTGATCACAATCGGTGTTGGTAGGAGGACAGAGGTCGACCCCTAGGCCCCTTGTTTGCGGGGTTCCTCAGGGCTCGGTCCTCCCTCCCCTCCTATTTAACATCTACATGAAGCCGCTGGGTGAGATCATCCAACAATATGGGGTGAGGTATCAGCAATACGCTGATGATACCCAGCTGTAAATCCCTACCCCGCATCAATTCAGTGATGTGGTGGATGTGATGTGCCAGTGCCTGGAGGCTGTGAGGGTTTGGATGGGAGTCAACAGGCTCAGACTTAACCCAGACAAGACTGAGTGGCTCTGGGTATTGCCTCCTAAAGACTATGTTGATTGTCCATCCTTGGTTCTGGGGGGGGAGTAATTGTCCCCCCTCAGAATGGGTTTGCAATTTGGGTGTCCTCCTAGACTCACAGCTAAGATTAGAGCAACATCTGACAGCTGTGGCTAGGGGGATTTTTGCCCAGGTTTGCCTGGTGCACCAATTGCAACCCTACTTGGATCAGGAGGCTCTCCTCATGGTCACTCATGCCCTTGTCACCTCACTGTTAGATTATTGCAACGCGCTCTACATGGGGCTACCCTTGAAAAGTGTTCGGAGACTACAGTTGGTCCAGAACGCAGCTGCGCGAGCTGTCGTGGGTGCACCTAGATACACCCACATTACACCAATTCTCCGCGAGCTGCACTGGCTCCCTATTGGTCTCCGGTCACAATTCAAGGTGTTGGTTATTACCTTTAAAGCCCTACATGGCTCAGGGCCAGGTTATCTTTGAAACCGCCTTCTACCACATAACTCCCAACGACCGGTAAGATCCCACAGAGTTGGTCTCCTCCAGGTCCCATCAGCTAAACAATGCCAGCTGGCGGGTCCGCGGGGGAGGGCCTTCTCTGTGGCTGCCCCAGCTCTCTGGAACCAGTTACCTCCTGAGGTCTGGACCATCCCCACCCTATTGGCCTTCCGAAAAGCGGTGAAGACCTGGCTTTTCTGGCAGGCCTGGGGCCATTGACCTTGCTCTTGCGATCCAGCGAGATCCAGCCATGAATGGTGTGAATGAGTTTTAATGTTTTTAATTTTTTTAATTTTTTAAATGTTTTTTATAATGATTTTAAATGTATTGTGAGCCACCCTGAGTCTTCGGAGAGGGGCAGCATACAAATTGAATAAATAAATAAATAAATAATAATAAATAGTTTTTTTGGGGGGGGGCAAATAAAGAAGATCCTTTCCCACAAATATAGAGACCATCTGCAATAGAGATTCAAAGCTTCTTTGTTGAAATAGAATATCACTAAAACCATTTCAACTCAGCATCAGGGTTGCTTCATGGTTGGGCAGCTAGGTCACTATAAAGGTTTGGTCTACTGGATCATCACACCTCCTATTTCCTTTTGCTATGTCTCTTTCTTTTCTTGCATCCTGCCAGAATGTTTTGGCTGGTATTTGGCAAGTATGTTTGGGGAAGATTTACTTCTCTGAGGTACAGTATATATGACTGTTTTCCTTGGCTTGGATGTAGGTAATTGAATCCATGAGGGAACTGAGAGCAGGAGAAATCAATCAATATTGTTATGGGAAGTGGGAGAAATGGAGGGAAATGGAGCATAGCCCACTCATGGGCACAAAGGGAGTAATGGTTTAGACTTGTTAGATCATTCTCAAAATTGTCTGAACCAAGTTATTGTTTCTTTGGAAGCTCTTGGACTTGGAAAACAGAAATAGGGGAATTAAGAAGTAAGGCTTACTTGAAAGGTTGGAAAAGAACGTGACTTGAGGAAATTATTGGACTATATTTATATATTTTTATATCTTAATTCATTTATAATCTAATTATAGATAAAGTTATATCTTTTAGTTTTATGTACATACTTACTTAGGATTATTATTATTTAAGATTATCTAGCAAATATTTGAGGAATAAATAAATAAAATTACTGAGACTGTAAAGAAATTTACACCAACAATAGTTTCCCCAGTAGGGCAAAAAACAATAGCCGATATGTCATGCAGCGAGAAACCAGGATCTACATCAAGCTTACAAAGTATGCAGGTGACATTAAACATGATTCAAGAAGTCATAATGAAGACACAAGAATCAATAACCAACAACCATGAGGAAATGAAAGGGGACGAATGTAGTTAAAGGAGATATAAGGAAATTGGATGATAGAATGGAGAAAATCCAGGAAATGATATGCAGATGAAGAATATTTTTAATTGAAATATCAATAAAATAAAAATGAGTATTATTAGCGGTCATATGTGCACCAAATACCAACCAAAAGGAATATTATAGCAAATTACATAAGCAGATAGTAGAGTTAGAACTGGATAATGTATGTTTAAGCAGGGATTTTAATGCAGTAGTAGACCCAAAGAAAGATTACAAAAGAGGCAAAAAAGGAAATTATCAGAGGAGAACCTTACCAGGCTCATTCTTTGAAATGGTTCGAGAACTGACTCTAAAAGATGTATGGAGAGAAACTAACCCACAGAAAAATCAATACACTTTCTTTTCCAACCCTCATAATTCATGGTCCAAAATTGATATGGTATGGATGGATCTGGAAATGGAGAAAGATATAACAGAAATAGAGATAACACCTAATATTTGGGCGGACCATAACCCATTAATAGTAAAATGGAAAGGAGAAGCAAAAAGGAAAAGGAAATGGACCATGAATCAGAGGGTTGTAAAAGAAAAAATATATACACAATATGTAGAAAAAGAATTAACGTTCTTTCTAAAACTGTATACATCTATACAAAATTTATGGGACACAACCAAAGCTTATGTGCGGGATATAACAATATCATATATGCAGTGGTGGGATTCAAATAATTTAACAACCGGTTCTCTGCCCTAAGATTTCTTCCAACAATGAGTTTGCCAAACTTGCTCAGAAAGTTAACAACTCCCGAAGTGGTGCGAACTGGCTGAATCCCACCACTGGATATATGGCAAAAGAAACAAAGATAAAAAGAAACAATATATAGAGCTGCAGGAGAAACTGGAGAAATTGGAATTAAAGTTGCAAAAAGAATCCCAAAATCAGGAAATTAAAGAAGAAAAAGAGCTAATCAAACACAGATTAAATTTAATTGTGCAGGAAGAAGTGGGCCCCAAAATTAGGTTGACCAGACAGAATTATTTTGAAAATGTCAATAAACCAAGGAGATGGCTGGCTCATAAATTTAAAAAAGAAGCAGAAAAGAAATTAATACAATACTTAGAGGATGAAGAAGGAACGCCACATTACCAGGAGGACAAAAAAAGTATAGCATTAAGATACTTCCAAACTCTGTAGAGTCAAGAGAAAGTAGAAGAAGAGGATATTAAACACTATCAACAGAAGAGAAATCTCCCTATACTACCAGAACCAACAAAGGAGAAAATGAGAAAATGTTAAATGAGAAAATAATGATGATAGAATTAAAAAGGGCAATTCAAAAACAAAAAACAAAACAAAAAAAAAAACCCAGGATCGGGCGGAATTCCAGCAGAATTTTATAAAGAAACCCAAGAACCATTAGCAAATCTACTATTAGAGGTACATAATGAAGCATTAGAACAAGCCAAATTACCAAATCCTGGACAGAGGCACTCATAATACTTATCCCCAAAGACAATGCTGATACACAAAAGATTCAAAATTACAGGCCAATCTCGCTGTTGAATGCCAATTACAAAATATTTGTGGAAATAATGGCAGAAAGAATTAAAAATATACTTATGGAAATTATACATTCAGACCAAAATGGATTCTTACATAATAGGCATGTAAAAAATAATATACGAACCATAATGAATGTATTGGAATATTATGAGGCACATCCAGGGAAACAATTGGCAGTGATTTTTATTAATGCACAAAAAGCGTTCAATAACTTGAATTGGGATTTTCTGATAAATCAATTAGTAATGATGAATTTCAGAGAAAAATTTATTGGAATGATTAGAGCAATTTACTCAAACCAGATGGCAAGAATAATACTAAATGGAGAATTGACAGAAGGTTTCAATATAACTAAAGGGGTGAGACAGGGATGTCCCCTATCCCCTCTGCTATTCATTCTCTCAATGGAGTCATTAATGCTACAAATCAGGCAAAACCAGGAAATAAAGGGATTAAAAATTAAAAAGGAGGAATACAAAGCACAAGCCTTTGTGGATGATCAGGCATTCATCATAGAAGACCCTTTAGAAAATGGCAAATTTTATTACAGGAAATAAAACAATTTGGTAAAGTAGCAGGGCTTAAGATAAATAAAGAGAAAACTAAGATGTTAATCAAGAATCTTATCAAGAGAGAAATTGAAGAACTGGAGGAGAAATTGGGGATTTCAAGGGCCAAAAAAATAAAAATAAAAATAGATATTTGGGAATATGGTTAATGGTAAAATGCACTACAATAAAAGAAAATAACTACAACAGACTATTACAACAAATACAAAAAGATTTGGACAATTGGGCTAAATTACAAATATCATTAATTGGCAGAATTTCAACAATTAAAATGAATGTATTACCTAAATTACTGTATCTCTTTCAAACAATACCAATAAAATTAGGGATTTTTTTTTTTACAATTCAACAAAATGGTATCCAAATTTATTTGGTTAAGGAAAAAAGCCCATATAAAACTAAAACTCCTGCAGGATAACAGGAGTTTTCCTGGATTGGGAGCTTTACTATCAGGTTGCAGCCATGACGTGGCTCAAGGATTGGATCCAACTGAAAAACAAAAGGATATTAATGATAGAAGGCCACGATCTCCAACTGGGCTGGCATGCCTTTCTCTGGGAAGGGAAAAATAAATCCATATTTCCAGAAGCACCTAATAAGAAATGCACTGTTAGCCACCTGGGAAAATTTTTTAAAAAATCATTATATGAAGATCCCAGTTTGGTTATCGACGATGGAGGCAATGATTTATCCAAACACTACAGATCTCAA
Organism: Pantherophis guttatus; assembly: GCF_059756535.1. Taxonomy (NCBI): domain Eukaryota; kingdom Metazoa; phylum Chordata; class Lepidosauria; order Squamata; family Colubridae; genus Pantherophis; species Pantherophis guttatus. The sequence continues at coordinate 189,329,309 of NC_142063.1, forward strand.
TAAAATGGTGAGCTATGCAGAACTTTTGGATGACAAAGGAGAATTAAAATCAGCCCAGGACTTGAAAAAACAAGGAATTGCGATGGAATGGTGGACCTATTTACAAATAAAGACAAGGTTTTAAAAACATCAGAAACAATATGGCATCTATGAGAAACAACTGGAATTGGATAAAATACTACAAGGAATGGGAGGAAAAATGATTACCAAATTACGCAATTTTCTTTTAAGATACAAAACGGAGGACAGTAAAGGAGACAATGATAAGTTGGGCCAGAAATTTTGGCTACAATGTTGAGTTAGAATATTGGGACAAATTGTGGGAAAGAAATTATAAACTCACCATGGCAGTTGCCTAAAAGGAGAATCTATACTGTATAAGATGTTCTACCAATGGCATTTACCCCCAGCGAGATTGGCTAAAATGTTCCAAAATGTTCCCTGAGTGTTGGAGATGTAGACATAGATCTGGAACATTCTATCACATGTGGTGGACATGTCCCAATGCCAGGAAATATTGGCTTAAAATTAAAGAATGGCTGGAAGAAATTATGGAACATAAAATAGAATTGAAACCAGAATTATGTTTATTAGGCATATTAGATTAAAAAATGGGAAAAAGCTATCAATACATAATATTACACATACTAACCGCAGCTAGGATCGCTTTTGCGCAAAACTGGAAACAAATAAATACCCCCTCAGATGAAATGGTAATTAGAAAGATACTGGAATGCGCTGAAATGGATAGGATCACCATGGAGTTAAATGAAAGAGAAGAATCGGATTATTATAAAACTTGGAGTAGATTGTACAAGTGGCTAGAGAATAGAAGCCAAAACAAGAAATAAAAGTTTTAAAATCATTGATTATAATATAAAGATATATGTATATATGTATAATCAGAATGTATTATATCATTATAACATAATTACTATATTATTATTAGAAGTGTTTAAAAATCTATGAGAAGGCAAGTATTGAATAGTGAATTACAAAAGCAGAATATACATGCTGATACGACAAGATGTAAAATTGTATTATACTGTTGTGTTGTTTGTTTTTTTCTTTTTGTTTGTTTGTTTTTGTATTTGTTATGTGTGGTTTTTAAAGTTGGAAAATGTTTAATAAAAACTATTTAATAAATAAATAAATAAATACCATATGTTTGAACTAAGATCTTTGTTATTCATGATTTATTGATGGATGAGATGGATGATCTGGCATGTATGACCAAGACAACCAAATAGCTGGATCTGCAACTTCTGGTTGAAACTTGGCTATAATTGGGTTGAGTTGCTAGGTTTCATTGCCAGTTGGCAATGGAGAATCTAAGTCTAGCATTCTTGGGAATTTCAATCTCATTCCTGGTGGCAGGAAATCTGGGACAATTCAGGAGTTCATGGCCATCTTAGCAATCATTACTTGACCCAGCTCACTTAGAGTCAAACACACTGAGATTTATATGGCCTGACTTTTATCTCAGAACAGTTGTGATATGATCTGTATGTGGAGAATCTTTTCATTAATACTTTACTCTGGTCAGATAATGATATGTTATTTGGCTGCCTATCCCCAGTGGAAGTAGGACATATATCCACTCAGTCATATTCATTCCAATGCACACTTTAGAATTCCAGAAGGAGCTTAAGTTCATCCCAGAAAGCTGATAGGTATTTTGCTGGTGTTTCTTGTCACTGACTGGAATGGGCATGTAACAAAGGTCTTGATTGGATTGCTCCAATGCCACTTGTGATTGTGCATCAGTCCCCAGGGTCTCTCTGGTAGATGAAATGCCAGAAGAGACCACCAGGGGGATGTTGGGGTTTTGCCTTTGTTGTCATTGATTCTCCAGAATTTTTTTTAATAAACCACCCAAGTTGTGATAATTGGGGTGGCATGAAAAATTTATGAATAAATAATAATAAATAAATAAGCTGATTGGGAATCACTGTGCTTTGTAATTTTTCTCAGCTCTTGAGTATGACACCCAACTGCAAAGCAATCAATTTCTTCAAATTTGTTGCATGTAAGACATTTCCTTTTGATAAGCTGAATATTTCATGTCCCGGAGCAACCCTTCATTGTATTGATTCAAATTACTTTGCTCATGTCTTTTTTCCTTTGCTTTTAATATTTCCATATATGTCATTTAAGGTAAAGGTAAAGGTTCCCCTCGCACATATGTGCTAGTCGTTCCCGACTCTAGGAGTGGTGCTCATTTCTGTTTCAAAGCTGAAGAGCCAGCACTGTCCGAAGACATCTCCATGGTCATGTGGCCGGCATGACTAAATGCCAAAGGCACACGGAACACTGTTACCTTCCCATCAAAGGTGGTCCCTATTTTTCTACTTGCATTTTTTACATGCTTTCGAACTGCTAGGTTGGCAGAAGCTGGGACAAGTTATGTGGCACTAGGGATTTGAATCGCTGAACTGCCGACCTTTCACTAGACAAGCTCAGCGTCTTAGTCAACGTCTTAGGGGTTTTAAATTGGGGCGGCCATTTAATTTAATTTATTTTTAATTATTTTAACTTTTATATTGTATGTTTTTTTAATTCTCGGCTGTTCACCACCCTAAGTCCCTTCGGGGAGAAGGGCGGGATATAAATTTAATAAATAATAATAATAATAATAATAATAATAATAATAATAATAATAATAATAGTAGTAGTCATTGAACCACTGTGTCCCTTATGTCATTTATGTCATAAATATGTCATTTAGCAACTCCTTTAAGTTTCCCTGATGTTGAATCTGAAAATTAACTTGTTCTGAGGCTTTAAATGTCTGCATAGTTTCTTCTAAGAATAGAGACTTTTCCATCACAGGCTTTTATCTCTAAACTTAAAAGCATCTGTTCCCTGTGCTGGCACCTTTGAATCAATTTTCTTGGATGCAACATATCCATCAATTTTGCCCAAGACAGAGCGAGAGACATTCTTCTCTGCTGCAACAGCTAAGGTGAAAGCTTGGAACCTTTGCTATGCCTATTATGGGCCTCTGGTTTCAAAAAGGGTGTGTAACTGGAGTGGGCACTGATGCACTTTAAGTAGGTCCTTAAAATGGAATCTATTTGGGAATCCATGGCTAACAAATGATCCCCGGAAAAGCTGCAGTTTTTAGACGGTGTCAATGAGTGTCTTTTCCCCCTCCAAAGCATCTTTCCAACTTCCAGTCCAAACTTCCTTAGAAGTTTTCACCCAGTGGTCAATCCTAAAACACCTGCCTATCAGTCAAGTGGAAATTAAGGAAGTATTTTTCATTTTTGCAGAATGAAATAAAAAGTGAGATTGAATACTTTCAGAAGACAGGCTCTCTTTAGTTCATTGCCTCTTGGAAAATGCTATGTATTCTCATCCTTGACTCTGTCCTTTACTCATGAAAACATAGTTACTAACTGTCTGAGTGTTACAGGTTCCTTGCTTGTTCTCAGTCCTTGATTCTGCTCTCTAGCTTTGACTGATATAGTGCATGTTCTACTCAAAACAAGAGAGGTTTTGTAACACAGAGATCAGGGAGTTGCATTTCACAAAACAGCAGTGGGTGAATCAAATACTAGATCATGTTACTTTCTTTGTTTAATTGACTCCCAGACATTCCCCCAATATGTATCTCACACCTATGCATTCTTATTAATCCTTATTACACCCTTGGATTTCTACATATGTGGAGGTAGAATGAAAAAGAATATACTAAACTTTGCCCCATCCTTGTTGTGTTTATTGCCCTTTCAGCTGCACAGGAGTCTGTGGGCAGGTGAAGCAGTCACTCTCAAGCAAGGAGGAGAAACTTTCCTATGTTTCCCTTCCTCCTTGTGTTTAGACATGACTCAAGGGACAAATGAAAAGTACTATATGTTCAGCCATTAAGCTCATTGATGGATTGATATTTGTTTCCTGCCTTTATTATTTTTATAAACAACATAAAGCAGCGAACATACTTAATACTCTTTCTTCCTCCTATTTTCCCCACAACATCAACCATGTTTGGTGAGTTGGGGGTGAGACAGAGTGATTGGCCCAAAGTCACCCAGCCAGTTTTCATGCCTAAAGCAGGACTTGAACTCACAGTCTCCTGGTTTCTAGCCTGGTGCCTTAACCACTAGACCAAATTGGCTTTTTATACAAAGCTTTTCATCTACATGTACTCATGCAGTTTTACACCGAACTCATGAATCTAATTACTCCACAATTAAAAATATCATCTTAATTACCTTTTTAAATTTATTTCTTCTGAGAGTAGAAAGAAAATCTAGAAAAGAATATAATGAACAAAAACAGATTAAAAGGAGATTTACAAACATATAAACATCCTGCTTGAGCAAGGGGCTGGACTAGAAGACCTCCAAGGTCCCTTCCAGCTCTACTCTATTCTATTCTATAGTCAAGTTAGCTAAAAATTAAAAAGGGTGTTAATATAAGTCTACACTTTGAAAATTTGAAAAGCACTAATATGCCATTATATAAATATCATTATAATATAATAATTGGCAAATTGGCAAACCCAACTGAGTATACTTTATGAGGATTGCTATCATGTCACCCCTTATCCTTCTAGAGAATTCCAGAGAGAGCCTGAAATTTGTCCCAGAGAGCTGATGGGTAGTTTGCCTGTGTTTCTTGACACTGCCTGGAATAGGCATGTAAACAAGGCCCTGGATTGGATTGCTCCAATACTACTTGTGATTGTGCATAAATCCCAAGTGTCTCTCTGGTAGATGAAATGCCAAAAGAAACCACCGGAGGATGTTGGGCTTCTGGCTTTGCTGGCATTGGTTCTCCAGACTTTTCTTTTAGTAAAGTACCCAGAGTTGTGATAATTGGGATGGCATGACAAATTTGTGAATAAATAAGCTGATTGGGAAAACACTATGCTTTGTAACTTTTCTCAGTTCTTGAGTATGATGCACAACTGCAAAGCAATCCATTTCTTCAAATTTGTTGCCTGTAAGACATTTCCTTGTGTTAAGTTGGATAGTTCATGTTCCAGAGCAACCCTTCATTGTATTGATTCAAATCACTTTGCTCCTGTCTTTTTTCCTTTGCTTTTAATATTTACATATATGTCATTTAACGATCCCCGTAAGTTTCCCTGGTGCTGAATCTGACCATTAATCAGTTCTGAGATTTTAGAGGTCTGCATCAGGGGTGAAATTCAAAAATTTCCCCTACCGGTTCTGTGGGGGTGGCTTGGTGTCTGTGGCTATGTGGTCATGTGACTTGATGGGGGTGGCCAATTTAGCAGTCCATTTTGCCAATTTAGCAGTCCATTAAATAATACACAACACCCCCCTTTTCTATTCTTCTTTTTAATACTGCATGAAGTTTTTGCTCTAGGTTTTTTTTTTTACTAGTGGGGAAAAGGTTGGCAATGTCTGGGGAAGGAAAGGCATGCTTTCCACAGGTCTCATGGTTATATTTAAAGGGCCAGCTAATGTCATTGGTGTTGGGAGATTCATTGGTGAGGTGATAGTGACTGGATGCGTGATGTGTCTACTGGTGCAGTAACTAAAGTTGGTAAATTGAGAGGTGTGGTGAGTCTTAATGGAGAACTCATTAGGCTGGAGATGTTAACCATGCTCAAAACATTGGCTGAGCTTCTCATATTCATTGCAGCAGCCACAATATGAGGAGCTATTCCTTTGGTACTAACTTCTAAGTGAATTTTGTCCCATTTAATAACCTTTCTTGCCACAGTTAAGTAAGTCACTGCAATTGTTAAGTTAATAACACAGTTGTTAAGCGAATATGTCAGAAGGTTGCAAAAGTTGATCACATGATCCCGGGACACTGCAACTGTCATAAATATGAACCAGTTGACAAGCATCTGAATTTTGATCATGTGACCATGAGGATGCTGCAATCACTGTAAGTTGAAAAACAGTCATTTCAGTGCCATTGTAACTTCGAATGGTCACTAAATGAACTGTTGTAAATTGAGGACTACCTGTATATGCAGAAGTTAATCCTATTAATTTCAAGGAGCCTGCTGGATTCAGCTCCCTTCTGAATATGTAACAGAATAAAGTTATTGGCCTCATGAAATGGAAGGTGGGAACAGAGGGTGGATGGAATGGTTGTTAAATCGAGGGCTACCAGTATGGACTTCAACCTCCAGAATTCCCCAGCCTTCTTTTTGCCGCAGATCCCATATCCAGTGTCAAGATGAAGAGATGAGACAGCATTTTATCAATAAAAAATTAATTTTGAATTATTAGCTTTATATGATCACAATCTTAAAACCAGACCTACAGATGTAATGATATAGGCAGATTTCATGTAAGAAAAGCTAGAATATTTGCTAGCTGCTAACCAATTTCACATATACTAGCTAAATAACAAGTTTCACAGAACACAGCAGGAATAAATTGACACTGACAATAGGTAGTCCTCGACTTGCAACCATTCATTTAGTGACCATTCAAAGTTGGAACAACATTGAAAAAATTTACTTATGACCATCTTTCACACTTATGTCCATTGCAACATCCCCAAGGTCATGTGATCAAAATTCAGACACTTGGAAACTGGCATGTATTTATGACAGTTGCAATGTTCCGGGATCATGTGATCACCTTCTGTGATCTTTTTGGCAAGAAAGTCAATGGGCATTGCACTTGGGATCGCAGCACAGACACACATCCCCAAAATGCTCCATCCAAAGCCTTCAGCCTTGCAATTCTGGGAGGGGCATCTCTGTTGAGATCCCAAAGAAAGAATGGTGTGTGTGTGTGTGTGTGTGTGTGTGTGTGTGTGTGTGTGTGCGTGCGAGAGAGAGAGAGAGAGAGAGAGATCCAATCCAACCTCGGAGAGTTATCCAGGGCTGGCAGCAATGTTCTCTCTGTTGTCGTCATCCCGCCCCTTCTCTCTCACACACACACACAGGTCCCTCACCCTCCCAACCCTCCCAAGGCAGCCACATCCCTTCACTAACTTACTTTCCAGTTCCGTTCTCCACCGTCATGTGCAGGGCAAGAAAAGTAGTCTTTGGGACTATGGTAAAAAAACCTTCCAACATTGCAAGATTTTTTTTTTTTCATGAGAAGTTGGAAGGTCTGAACTACCAGTATTTTTTTTTTTTTACCTTAGTCCAACAGACTACTTTTCTTGTCCTGAACGCACAGCAGAGAACGGAGCTGGAAAACAGGTTAGAAGGGATATGGCTGCCTTGGGAGGGTTGGGTGGGTGAGGGAACCGTGTGTGTGTGTGAGAGAGAGGGTGGGGTGGATGACAACAACGGAGAGAACATTGCTGCCAGCCCTGGATAACTCTCTGAGGTTGGATGTGGATGTGGCCAACCTAGGGTGATTTTTACCAGTTCAGCGAACCAATTCAAATTGTCCCTACCGGCTCTCCCGAGACAGTCCGAGCCAGTTGAATTTCACCCCTGCATCTGGGACTCTAGCATAGCAATAGTTACAGACCACATCCTGCCCTGGAATATGAATTGATGACCTACCTAGGTGGTTCACATATCTATGAGTGCTCCCTTCCCACAACATAGACCCCCAGCCAATAATGCATGCCAGTCAGTCTTATTACACATTAAACTGGCATTGGGAATCAGCAAGAAAACAAGGGGCCATGAAAGCTAGGATGCAAAGTCTTGGGGGGAAGCAGAAGGGGCTGGAATGCAACAATGATACCAAACACTAGGACAGTCTTCTCCAAGAATGATCTGCTGCTGTGTCTGATTACATCTTCCCATGCTTGTCATCACCATGATGTCACTGTGTGCCTTCTCCCCTTAGAATACCCACCATCCCCAACTCTTGTCCTCCCTCCCCCAGCGGATCTATCATTATAGTTCATGTATGCCTTAGGAACAAACCCAGTCTCATCAATCGGTACCAGTTTATTTAGAAGCACATTTAGTGTTTTTGAGGTAAAGACTTTATTATCTACATTATGTAATGAGGTGGGTCACTATGGTGATTAACAAGTTGAGGCACTCATCCTATTAGATAGCAGTTACAGCTCCTTTCCAAGAAGAAGGAAGTTCTTTTTTAAAAAAAGTTTTTTATTAGTAATACAAATTAAAAACATTGGACATGGTATGACGTCTCCAGTTTAAACATTTTCTTCAAGTTTTATCTTATAATTAATACAATTCCTTATCTCTCTACAAGTTTATACTATTTATCACATTTCAAACATATAGATTCTTACATCTGTGAAAGTTACATCAATACCAAATTCATCTTATCTAACACAGAAAACTAGTGTAAAAACTTCTAAATATTCTACTCGTCAATAATCACTTATCCCAGCATTCCTCCTCCTGTCAAGGCAGTAATAATATCTGTTCCAGATTTCATAATACTCTGTTTTATTCTTATCTTTAAGTTCCAGAGTTAGTCTGTCCATTTCTGCACAAGTTAATATTTTAGCTAATACTTCTTCTGTGGGGGTCTCTTTATTTTTCCATTTTTGTGCAAAGGCCAATCTTGCTGCTTTTAAAATATGTAACATTAGATAAATTGTACCCTTGTTGTAGTTGCCTTCTATGATGCCCAATAAAAAAAATCCAGTTTTGATTCTATATTTTGCATTAATATCTTTTCTAGCCATTGTTTTATCTGATGCCAAAATTTTATAGCTTTGGGGCATTCCCACCACATGTGGTAAAAAGTCCTTGACATTGCCTCACACTTCCAACACACTGATGAATATTTCTTACTTATTTTTGCTAGTCTTGTGGGTAGGAGATGCCATCTATAGAACATTTTGTATAAATTTTCTTTGTACGTAGTAGCTAGAGTAATTTTCATATTTCTTTCCCATAGATCGTGCCAATTGTCTAGATCAATACTATAACCAGAATGTTTACTCCAAATTAACATAGTTTCTTTTACTTGTTCTTCTAACATATCCTGTTCCAGCAAATACTGATATATTTTCCTTATTGCCTTTCCTCTATTCTTAATATAATTTTAGCTAATTCTGTGAGCTCTATTTTTATGCCCCATTCTTTCTTGTCTTTCAAGTATTTTGATTGTACTTGGAGATATGCCCACGATTCAAATTTGATTCCTTCCTCATTCAATTTATTCCTGGATTTCAATTCTCCTCTTTCATTTAACAAATTTTTGTATGTAATAACTCTTCCTGACTTAATAAAATTTGGGTGTGTGAGCATCTCAAAGGTCGATATCCAATCCGGAACCTCCATATAATTACATTGCTTAGTTTTAACCCACACGTCTAAAAGTGCCCGTTTGATAAAATGCTTCTGGAGGTACCGGTGAACTTTGTATTTCTCTCCCCAGAGGATAGTGTGCCACCCTATCTGCATGTCATGGTCTTCCAGTATTAATAGCCTCCTATTTTTTAGATGTATCCAGTCACTCACCTATACAAGTGTTGCTGCTTCATGATATTTTTTCCAGTCTAGAAGGCCAAATCCCCCGAAGAAGGAAGTTCTTGAATGTTGCTGTATCTCATTTGTTACCAGTGTTAATATTTTGATCAGAATTTCCTGATTGTATTATTTCCTATCAAAATCTACATTTCATGAATTTATAGGTTATTACTGTAAGATCCTAGAAGTTTCCCCAAGCCATTGAGATGCCAAAGAGAGAGTGACTCGAGAAAAGGCTTGCAAAAAGAAGCAGATTTTATTTTTGGCCAAAAACAAAATACTGGGTGAAGCTATATCCAGAACATACAGATACAATGCACACGAGGAAAAGCCACACCTTGGGGAAGGTATGGAGTGCTTTTATACCTTCAGTCATCAGTTCAGTACCCAATTCAGGCCCCCTGGCCCATCCCTTCCTTTGGCAGTGCAGCAAGGAATAGTGCGGTTGAGTGCTTAGCAACAGAGGGGCTGGGTGCTTAGCAACCCCCTTCTTGAGATATCCACCAAGTGGTATAGAAAAATAAGTTAGGAGCAAATGGCAGAGGCAATTCCAATTCTTAGCAAAGCAATTCTTACAGAAGCAAAACAGCAAGTTATTACTATGTCCCAGTAATTCTACTTGTTTTACTATTGCTATGTCCCCACATTACCATTCATCTTCTAAACAACACATGAAACTTAGACAATACTGGATTCTTTATTAAATTGTGCCTCTCAAAATGAAAGCAATTCAAGACTGAGAAAACAACTTGTTATAGTTTTTTGTGTCAGATCAACGTAACACAGCACAAGTCTTGTATGGCACAGGAGTGGAGATAAATCCAAAAACAGGGGTCAGGTCCAGATCATCTTTAGATGTCCCTGGGGGTGGTTGGAAGGTAAATTTCTGCAAGAGGCTGGTAAAGAAGAGGAAGAGCTCCATTTTGGCAAGGGTCTCACCTGCACATACTCTCCGACCTGGAAGTAAGCATTGACGGCAAAAAAAAAAAAAAGATATTTGTGTTTATTGGTTTCTTAAACTATTTCACAGGGTTTCCCAATATTCTTTGATCATAGAGAGATCAGTATACAGGGAAAAAAAATAACAGATCAAAGATATAGAAAGAAGTAAAAATGCAGTAAAGGAATGGAGACAGATAATTTTTCTAACTAATAAATGGCAGCAGATTTCTGAATCTGAAAATAAAGTCAAAAAAATTAATGCCAACACCAGTAATGTCCCACCTTTAACTATCTAGATATCACATTTGATTAGTCTTGCAGATGGAAAACAGATGTGGGTATTATCCTTAAGATTTTTGATTCCTGAAGTGAGCAATTAAAATATTGTAGGATAAGGTGCTTGTTCAGATATTGAGGGAGCCAAGATATGTGTTGGGATGAGTGGATTATTATTCCATTGGACATAATCCAAAAATAACTTCATGAGGAAGATTTTAGGCCTTTCCAGGGCATCCCTTCTGCTTACTTAATTCTCTGCTCTTTGGGAAAGGAAATTAGTTCTTGGAATAGAAAAAAAATTCAGAGAAAGGCTTTTTGAAAAGGATGCTAATAAATATCCAATTGTGATGCAGTCATCTACTGGTGCTATTGCAGGTAATCTTCCATTTACAAGCATTCGAAGTTATACTCTTACTACTGTTGCAACATCGCCATGGTTACGTGATCAAAATTAAAATGCCTGGCAACTAACTCATATTTATGATGGTTGCAGTGTCCCTGAATCACCTTTTGAGACCTTGTGACAAAGAAAGGCAATGGGGAAGCCAGATTCACTTAACAACCGATTCTACTTAACAACTGCAGTGATTCACTTAACAATCTGGTAAGAAAAGTTGTAAAATGGGGCAAAGTTCACTTAACAAATGTATCATTTAGCAACAGAAATTTTGGGCTCAATTGAGATTGTTTCAATTTCAGTTTATTTAAATTTATATACCGCCCTACTCCCGAAGGACTCCGTGCGATGAACAGCCATAAATAAAACAAATATAATATAAAATTTAAAAACAAGTTAAAAGACATATTAAATAGATTTGGCCCACTAATTAAAACACCTCTATTTTTAAGAACAGATCCAAATTAAAATTAAATAATTAAAAAGGGGTTAGGCCAGCCCCACTTGATGGAATAAAAAGGTCTTGAGGGCACGGCGGAAAGTGTGCAAATCCGGGATCCTCCGTATCTCTGGGGGGAGCTCGTTCCAAGGGGCAGATGCCACCACAGAGAAGGCTCTCCCCCTGGGGGCCACCAGTCAACACTGTTTGGCCGACGGCACCCTGACAAGCCCCTCTCTGTGGGAGCGTACTGGTCGGTGAGAGGCTAGCGGTGGCAGAAGGTGGTCTCCTAGATAACCAGGTCCTGAGCCATGAAATGCTCTAAAGGTGGTAACCAGTACCTTGAAGCGCACCCGGAAGACCACCGGGAGCCAGTGCAGCTTGCGCAGGAGAGGTGTTATGTGGGAGCGCCATGTTGCTCCCATAACCACCCGCGCGGCTGCATTCTGGACCAGTTGGAGCCTCCGGGTACTCCTCAAGGGGAGCCCCATGTAGAGAGCATAACAGTAGTCCAGATGGGAAGCGACCAGGGCATGAGTGACTATGCATAAGGAGTCCCGATCCAGAAAGGGATGCAACTGGCGAATCAGGCGAACCTGATAGGAAGTCCCCCTGGCCACAGCCGTCAGATGTTCTTCTAAGGACAGCTGTGTATCCAGGAGGATGCCCAAGTTGCGAGCCCTCTCCGTGGGGGCCAACGACTCACCCCCAATAGCCAGCGATGGCACCAGCTGGCTATATCGGGATGCCGGAAACCACAGCCACTCGGCCTTGGATGGGTTGAGCCTGAGCCTGTTTCTCCCCATCCAGATCTGTACGGCCTCCAGGCACTGGGACATCACTTCAAGGGCATCATTGGGGTGGCCCAGGGTGGAGATGTACAGCTGAGTATCATCAGCGTACTGATGGTACTTCACCCCGAAACCATGGATGATCTCACCCAGCGGCTTCACATAAATTTTAAACAGAAGGGGCGAGAGGAGATTGTAAATCAAGGGCTACCTGAAGAATAAAAACTCTGAAGCCTCTCCTAGAATGTTATGAATATTATCAGTGCCACACTGTGAAGTTTGCTTACGTCCCACTGGCTGCAGAGCATGGCTTTGGCACAGCTTGTAGGGAGATTTGCTAAGTGTCCTCTTGAATAACATCTCTCTATCTCTATAGTGTGTCAAGGGGAAAATATTATTCCCTCTGTCCTCATTGTCCAGTTTACAATGAAATCAGGGCCAAACTACTGACCGTAGTTGAATTCAAGGGCTTGGACTTCGAATGACTGAATTAGATTTTTTCAGATGTGTTTCAAAGCACTAGAATTCAGGATTCTATTTTTATTTTGTTGTCATTCGTAGTTTCGGGGTGAGGTATCAGCAATATGCTGATGATACCCAGTTTTACATCTGCACCCCGGACCAACCCAGGGATGCCCTTTCCATGATGTCTAAGTGCTTGGAGGCAGTACAGGTCTGGATGGGTAGGAACAGGCTCAAACTCAACCCCTCCAAGACGGAGTGGCTGTGGATGCTGGCATCCCCTGATCTAGTGACCCCATCACTCTTGGTGGGAGGGGAGTTGCTTACTCCCTCTGAAAGGGTTCGCAATCTTTTTATTATTATTATTATTAAAAAGTTTTACAGAAGGTTTACATATTCCCCCCCTTCCCTACCACCCCCACCCCCTCCCCTCCCCTCCCTTACCCCCACCACCCCTTCCCCTTCCCATCTGCCCACCCCCCCCCCCTCTTCCCAGAACAAATTACAGGGTATAACATTCAACAAACATAATCCACCCTAATCTAAATAATTATAACATTCAGCATCTCTTATTTCTTCAATTTCCTAATTACCCTGCTAGCTTAATTACCTAAAAACACACCAAATATCTACATATTTATTCATAACCTATCTGCAACTTCTTATTCCGGTGTTTGCTTTGGATATAATCTATCCATCTTCTCCAGTCCCTTAAATATCTTTCATCTGAATGTTCCTTCATGTACGCCAAAATTTTTACCATCTCCGGTAGGTTTGTTACTTTCATTGTCCATTCTTGGATTGTAGGTAGATGTTGCTTCTTCCAATATTGTGCCACCAACAATCTTGCTGCAGTTATTAAATTCAAAATCAAATTAGTCTCTATAACCATACAGTACATAACTATACCCAGCAGAAACAACTGCGGTATAAATTTTAACCTCTTTTTAAGAATGTTTTGTAGGATCCACCTAATTTTTATCCAGAACACTTTAACCTTTTTACATGTCCACCAAATATGGAAATATGTAGCATCCTCACAATCACATCTCCAACATTTTGATTGTACATTCGGGTACATACAAAACAATTTTTTTGGATCTAGATGCCATCTATAAAACATTTTATAAAAATTTTCCCTTAAGTTTTGCGCTTGTATAAATTTCACATTTCTTACCCATATTTTTTCCCATGTTTCCATCATTATTGGTTGTTCAAAATTCTGCGCCTATTTTATCATACAATCTTTAACTAGCTCTGTTTCCGAATCTATCTCTATCAATATATTATACAATCTTTTTATATGCATTGAACTTTGGTCTCTAGTTTGTTTTATTAAATTTTCATCGCTTTGTATAATACCAATTTTCTGATCTTTTCTCCATCTGGCTTGAAGTTGTACATACTGAAACCAAGTTTGAATTATTTTCTCCTCTTTCAAAGGTTTTAATTTTAATATACCTCCCTTCATATTAAGAATATCTGTATATGTAATTACATCCTGTCTGCTTTCTATGCTCGTGTTCTCTATTGCGTGCCTGGGTACTGTCCATATAGGTATCTTTTCATTTAATTTATATTGATATTTCTTCCAGACACACAGTAAAGCATTCCTCAATATATGGCTTTTAAATGCTCTATCCACTTTTTTATCATACACTAAGTAAGCATGCCAACCGTAAACCAAATCATGCCCTTCAATGTTCAGAATCCTTCCATTTGTTAAATTAATCCAATCACTAATTGCTGATAAGACAGCTGCTTCATAATATAATTTTAAATTGGGCATTTTCAGCCCCCCTCTTTCTCGTATATCCTGCATTATTTTCAATTTTATCCTTGGTTTCTTACCTTGCCATACAAACTTATTAATACCTTTCTGCCATTCTTCCAGGTTGGCATCCTTTTTTAGTATTGGTATCATTTGAAAGAGGAATAAAAACTTAGGTAAAACATTCATTTTTATAACTGCTATTCTACCTAACAAGGACAATTGTAATTTTTTCCATTTATCCATTTCAATTTGTATTTTATGCCATAACAACTCATAATTATATTTATACAGTTTCCCATTAGAAGGTGTCTAGGTATTTAACTTTTTTAACTATTTCACATCCCGTTACCCTTTGTAGCTCCTCTTTTTGATTTATTGTCATATTTTTAACTATCATCTTCGTTTTTCCAACGTTTATTTTAAACCCAGACACTTGACCATACTGTTTAATTATATCCATCAGAACCTTTGCTGATTCCACTGGTTGAGTTAAGGTCACAACCAAATCGTCTGCAAATGCCCGTACCTTATATTCATAATCTCTAACTTTAATTCCCTCTATCTCATCTATATTACATATTCTATTCAACAACAGTTCTAGGATTAATATAAATAATAATGGTGATAAAGGGCATTCCTGCCTCGTACCTTTTTCAATTTTGAAAGTTTCTGTTAAACTGCCATTAACAATTATCTGAGCTGTCTGTTCTTGATATATTGCTTTTATAGATTGCATAAAGCAATTCCCAAATTGCATCCTGTGAACTACTCTCAATAAAAATTGCCAATCCAATCGATCAAAAGCTTTTTCTGCATCTAAAAATATAAGCACCGCAGATATTTGGTTGTTCCTTTCCAAATATTCCAATATATCAACAATTTGTCTTACATTGTTTTTCATTTGCCTCCCTTGTATAAAACCAGATTGATCAGCATGAATCATTTTTTGCATTACTGACATTAACCTATTTGCCAATATTTTAGCAAATATCTTATAATCTGTATTCAATAATGATATAAGTCTATAATTCTTTGGGTGTGTCAAATCTTGATCTTCTTTTGGAATTAATGAAATAAAGGCTGTTTTCCATGAAGGTGGTACCCCTTCTCCCAACTGTATTCTGTTAAATAATTCTTTAAGAGGTACAACCATTTCCAGTTGTAGATATTTATAATACACAGCCGTTAATCCATCCGTACCAGGAGCCTTGCCAGTTTTTAATTGTTTAATTGCTAAGAGGATCTCCTCCTCTGTTATTAATTGGTTCAACCGTTCTCTTTGTTCCTCTGTGACTATAGGAATATTCTGTCTATCCAAATATTTCTCTATATCTATACCTTGTATTTTATCTGCAGTATACAATCTTGTGTAAAATTCTAAAAATGCCTTTTTAATCATATTTTGATGATAAACCTCTTTACCTTTATAATCTATTTTCTCTATGGTACGAGATTTTTGTTTTTTTCTCAACATATATGCCAACCATCTACCTGGTTTATTTGCATTACAAAAGGTATTGTGTTTAGCATATTGTAAATTAGTTGCCACTTGATCTGAGAGCATCATATTAAACTGCCCTCGTAATAAGGTAATCTCCTCTTTAATTTTCTTATCCCCTGGATTATATATTAACACCTTTTCTTTTTTCTTAATCTCTTCTTCTAATTCCCTCCTTTTTTCTGTTTGTCTATGTCTATATGCATTGTTCATATTTATCAAAACTCCTCTCATATATGCTTTACTAGCATCCCATGCCATATCCATAGGTGTTCCCTTATTCATATTGAAAAGAAAAAATTCCTTCATTAATTTTTTACATTCTATTACGTTTTTCTCATATCTAAAAAGATTTTCATTTAACTGCCAAGATCTCCTAGATCTTTCCCCACACTCCAGTTCCATCCAAACTGGACTATGATCCGTTAAAATTCTGGGGCAAATCTTTTTCTTCTTTACCCTGGAAAAAAATAATTTGTAATTAATATAAAATCAATTCTCGAAAAAGATTGATGTCTATCTGAAAAAAATGTAAAATCTTGTTCTTTGTGATTCCGTTCACGCCAAATATCTCTTAATTCCATATCCTCCATCATATTGAAAAAAGATTTAGGCAGTCTCGCTCGCAATTTAGTAGATTGTAAAAGTCTTTTCTTATCAATATTGGGGTGTATTACTCCATTCCAATCCCCCATCAGTATGCATGAATTATAGTCCCAGTATAATAATTTTGTATGTATCAACTTATAAAACTTTTCTTGTTGTTGGTTGGGTGCATATATCCCCATTAAAAGTGTCTTTTTCCCTTCTATCAGTAACTCAATTGCCAAATATCTTCCTTGTTGATCTGCTTCAACTAATTTAGCTGTCAAGTCTCTTTTCAGATAGATCACTATTCCATTCTTTTTTTCCGGGGCAGACGCAACAAAATGTGTTCCTAATTTTGCATTTATTAAATATTTTTGATCAGTTATCCTTATATGTGTTTCCTGCAGGCATATTATATCATTTTTAAATTGTCTCAGATGGTGAAATATTTTCTTCCTTTTTTGTGGTGAATTTAAACCATTGACATTTCAGGTTAAAAACCTAGAAGCCATCTTCAGAATCTCGAAGCTTGGCAAGAGCCGCTTGGTAATCCTCTTGGAATTTCTTTTTCGGTCTTGCCCCTCCCACAGCTTCTGTACCAGTATTCACATTTTCTTGTAATAAAGCCTGCACTTGTAACATTTTTAATTCTTGTTCTTTATGTTTAGTAACTGCTCTGGTTTGTCTTTGATCTTTAACTTCTACTTGTTTTTCAACTATATCCCATGCTTGGACAGCACTTGAAAGTTGCAGTGCTTCATCCTGCATACTCATAGCTCCACCTTCTGCTTGCTTCTGCAGATCCTCTTTCCTCCCCTCTGTTACATCTCTTATTTTTTTAACTCCAGATGGTGGGTATCTAGCCTTTAGTATGTTAGTGTAGAAATCTCTTGCTTTCCAAATTGTATTAAGGCGATATTGCTCTCCTGCATAATTCACCACTAATCCGACTGGAACTTCCCATCTGTATTGTATCTGTCGATTTCTAAGTTCATCTGCCAGAAATGCAAACTCTTTCTTGGATTTCAACATTTTAGGTGGTATTTCTTTGAATACTGCCACTTCTTGTCCTGCCACTTGCAACTTGTTTTTGTAGGAGGCTTGTAAGATCTCATTTCTAAAAAGGGTTCGCAATCTTGACATCCTCCTGGATTTGTAGCTGTCCTTAGTTGACCACCTGATGGCCGTGACCAGGGGGGCTTTTGTGCAGGTTCACCTGGTGCGCCAGTTGTGACCTTTCCTAGATAGGGATGCCCTCCGTACAGTCACTCATGCTCTCGTTATCTCTCGTCTGGACTACTGCAATGCCCTCCACATGGGGCTGCCCTTGTGGTGCACCCAGAGGCTCCAGCTGGTCCAGAATGTGGCCGCATGGGTTGTTACGGGAGCTTCCCATTACTCCCGTGTTACACCTCTCCTGCGTGAGCTGCACTGGTTGCCGGTGGTCCTTCGGGTCCACTTCAAGATGCTGGCACTTACCTATAAAGCCCTTCATGGCATGGGCCCAGGGAACTTTCAGGACCACCTCCTACCAACCTCTCACCGCCCAGTGCGCTTACATAGGACTGCCCTCCTCCAGATGCCATCGGCCAGACAATGTCGCCTGTTGGTGCTCAGGATGAGGGCGTTCTCTGTGGCTGCCCTGACCCTCTGGAACGAGTTACCCACTGGGCTCTGGAATGTCCCCGACCTCTGCTCTTTCCGCGATGACTTGAAGATGTGGCTTTTTCAATTTCAATTGAATCACGAAATTGAATTAACACCTGAAGTCTTTTTACTCGGCATGATCAATAAGAATATTAGGAAGGACATAAAATACCTAATACTCCACATTATAACAGCGGCAAGATTAGCCTTGGCACAACTTTGGAAAATAGACTGTTTGCCAACTGATCAGGAAGTAATACAGAAAATCTATGTATGCGCAGAGATGGATAAATTAACCCTAAAATTACAGGATAAGGAAGATTCAAAATACTTTAAAATATGGAATAGCTGGTACCAGTGGATAAGTCAGAGAGAGGGAATGCTTAGAGATGAAAGTTAGGAGAAATTAATGCAAATAAACAACTGCACTGTCAGAGAGATATAGAAGGAAATAAGTCACTGTGCGTATATATATATATATATGTATATATAACATTAGAAAGTAGTTGATAGATGAAGTTGAGCACTATATATGTATAGTATATGTACTTGTAATTTGTGTGTTTGATTAAGGAAAACTTGTTCAGTTTTTCTTATAATTGTTTTAAATGTCCTTTTTTTTTAAATACGAATAAAGTTTGTTTAAAAAAAAAGAAGAAGATGTGGCTTTTTCAACAAATCTGATCTGTTGGGGGTTTTAGTTTTAATTGTCAGGGATTTTAATTGGATTGTTTTAGTATTCATTTTACTGTCTTGTTGTTTTATTGTTGTGAGCCGCCCCAAGTCCTTTGGGAGAAGGGCGCCATATAAGTATGATAAAAATAAATTAAAAAATAAAATTTAAACTTAGAATTTTTTAAATGTATTTAATTGTACCCCTGGTTTAATTTCCCTTCTCTCTAACATTCTTTCTTTACCATCTTATTTATTTTGCTTTGGTGCACTTTATGCTCTGATACATTGCTATGATCTAACAATAAAAGCTTAAGAAAAGCTAATAAAGGGGTCAAACTATGAAGAACCAAAGTCTGTGTCCATCTGAAGGTCCCAGTCAGCCAGGAAGCTGAAAGACAAGATTCATCCCAGACTGCCAAAATGCAGAAATGCTGATACTGAGCATAGCAGGAATAACAGTAATTCAGGCACAGGGTTGATGATTGCCCAGGCAGACTTTGAATCAACTAGTCTGGGTGTCGGCAACCTGCAGCTCCAGAGCCACATGCAGATCTTTGGGCCCTCTGCTGCAGCTCCCTGTCCAATCACTGGCTGGCCCCGCACCTCGCCCTCCCTTCCCAGTCACTCCTTGCCTGGCCTGAGAAGGTAAGAGTGTCCGCCAGGGATGGAGAAATGGCCAAGGTCGATTCTCCGACACCTCACTCTTGCTGGAGATTCTTCCAACACTTGTTGGTTCTGGGTGTGCCTCGGTCAATTTGGGAGACGCACAACCTGCTCTCTACCATGAGACACTGGCCCAACCCAGCCATGACCGACACCGGCCTCGCTAACACGAGGCTGGTCGGGTGGGAATGGGATCCAGGAGGACAGGACGATGGAAAGGGGAATGGGCCTGCAGTGCCCAACTGCGGCCTTAAGAAGCTCAGGGCAGGAGGAAAAGGGGGATGGCCCCGCCGAACCTCGCAGGCCCACTCCGGGGGTCAGGCTCGGAAAAAGCCAGAGACCCGTTACCCGGTCTCCCCCTCTCTCTATGTCTCTATCTATGTCTCTGTGTGTGTGCATCTCTCTCTCTCTCTCTCTCTCTCTCTCTCCCTCCCTCCCTCCCTCCCTTCCTCCCCTCATCTCTCTCTCTCTGTCTCTCTCTGAGCTCTCCTTGGGGCTCTTTGCTACTCCTTTTCTTTCTTCTTTTTGGAAACCTGGCCTGGCTGAGGAACAAGTGTGAGTCATGGTAGAGGCTTCCCTCCTTCCCCTCCCCCCTCCTTCTTTCATGACTCCCGGGCCAGCTGTGGTGGGGACTGGAGAGTGTGTACGAGCAGAGAGACCCTCCTCAAGTGAGCAGCTGCCTACCCCGTGTGCACCTTTGCTGTGCTTTGGCTGAGCCAAGCTGCTCACTTGAGGAGGGGCTCCCCACTCATGTGCACCCTCCGGGCCCTGCCACAATCAGCCAGGGGGTTGTGAGAGGAGGAGGAGGAGGAGGAGGAGGAGAGTCTCTGGAGCCTTTGTGCAGAAGCAAAATGGCCCTGTACTTTCCTTCACACCACATTTGTGCTCAAACAGCCTTCACCTCCTGCTGCTTCAGGCTGGAGCTCGCGCCCATGGCACTTGACTGAAGAGCTGTGGGTGGGGGGGACACAGCAAAGTGATAGTTGGAGCTTTTGTGTAGAAGTAAGGTGGCCCTTTATTTGCCTTTGTGCAGGCAAGGCAGCCCTCACCTCCCACTGCTTCAGCTCGGAGATGTAAGCCACATTCTCTTGCTAGGGGTGAGTGGGGCAGGGTTGCATTTTGTTTCCATGTCATAATGGACTCCAGGAGGAGGAGGGGACCCCCATATCCCCATTGTGAAGTGTCCTAAAGTTCACTGTGCTGCACAAGACACTGCGAGAGTACCTCATGGTCTGCCTAATGCCTCATATCAGAATCTGGGTGGGGGGGAAGAGATACAGAGAGAGAGAGAGAGAGAGAGAGAGGGAGAGAGAGAGAGAGAGAGAGAGAGAGATACAGAGAGAGGGGAAGATAGGGGAAGAGAGACATACAAACATACACAGAGATACAGAGAGATGGGGGAGGGAGAGAGATAGACACAGAGAGAGAGATATAGAGAAGGGGGGTTGAGAGAGGGAGGGGAGAGACACAAAGAGAGATACAGAGGGGGAGATAGACAGGGGGAGGGAAGAGACACAGAGACAGGGGAAGAGAGAGAGAGGGAGATAGAGAGGGGGAGAGATAGGGAGATAGACAGAGATAGACAGAGATAGAGACACAGAGAGGGAGGAGAAAGAGGGAGAGAAAGAGGCAGAGAGAAAGAGATAAAGAGAGGGGGAGAGAAAGAGGGAGGGTGAGATATACACAGAGAGAGATACAGAGAGAGGGGGGAAGAGGGGGAAAGAGACATAGAAAGATACAGAGAGAGGGGAAGAGAGGGAGGGGGAAAGTGAGAGACATAGAGAGATATATACTGAGAGATACACAGAGAGAAAATAGAGAGGGGGGAGAGATAGAGAGATAGACACAGAGAGAGATACAGAGAGGGAGCAGGAAATAGGGGGGAGAGAGAGGCACACACAGAGAAATATATGGGGAGATAGAGAGGAAGAGAGAGAAATACACACAGAGAGAGATACAGAGGGGGGAGAGGGAGGGGAAAAGAGAGAGAGAGAGAGAGAGATGCAGAGAGAGGGGAAAGAGAAAGAGAGAGAGGTGTCAAAAGGGTTTTGTGGCTTCCAGTGTTTTTTAACAAGTGTTCTCTGCCCTAATGATCAGTTAAGTAGGCATGGCTAGGGGGTCATGTGACTGGGTGGGAGTGAGTGACATCGAACTGGCCACGCCTACCCAGGTTTTGTGGCTCCCGGTGTTTTCTTTTCTGTGGGAAATGGGTCCAAATGGCTCTTTGAGTGTTTAAGGTTGTAGACCCTGAACTAGTCCCTGAATGAGCCTGGCCACACATGTTGTCCATGAGGCCTAAACTTTGTCAAAATACTGTAAGGTCTATGAGATCAACATTGTATAAATTGTTTTCTTTTCAAACAAGGTGTTAAGGGTTGCTTTCAGGGGTGGGTTCTACTTACCTTTACTACCGGTTTGTAACAGGATCATGTGCATGCACTTGCTTCGCTCACACGTCTTGCTTCTGCGCATGTGCAGATCGCTGATGACAACATCCGGGGCGGTGGGCGGGGCCTCCCACCGGTTTTACTACCAGTTCTTGTGAACCAGTCCGAACCGGGGGCAACCCACCACTGGTTGCCATTTATGGAACATAATCTATGACATCAGAGAATCTTACCAGCAGAAAATGGCATGAATGCATCCCTCTTCACAAATTTTCCTTCAAAGTCAAGAAAATGCTCAGGATAGAATTCATGGGGTTTCTCCCACTGAGATTCATCATGGAGAACAGAAGTCAGCAATGGAATTATGTACATTCCCTAAAAATGGAATGGATAAAAACAATATATGAAAAGGAGTATGTCCATTTAATGCATGGCTATGGAAATTAATCTGGGAATTTTGTAACGTGTCTATTGAGAAAAAAGTATTGGGCTTGGAGCAATATTCCATTTAAAAAATATATTAAAACTATATCTCCATCTCAATCTTTTCCTGTCAGTGTACTCTTTAGATACACTTTGGTTTTTAAGCATCACCTTTTTGCATTTGATTTACATTTTCAATTAACCGTCTGGTTGAACACTGATTTATTTTATGTACCCCTTGCTGGGCTATAAATGTGAACTTTTTATTTCTTTTTACTGCTTTGCTTTGGAGTTATCAAACAATTTCGCTTTTGCTGCATGGCAACCTATCGTAAAAAGACATTCTCTTTGATAATTTCACTATTGATTTGATTTGATTTATATTTGCATCAGATTTCTACTGCCAAGAATTTTGTATTTTACTAGTTCTTAACTGTTTCATTTTTCTTTTTTTATATATCTTTGATCTTTTTT
The DNA here is from genome assembly GCF_059756535.1 of Pantherophis guttatus. Taxonomy (NCBI): domain Eukaryota; kingdom Metazoa; phylum Chordata; class Lepidosauria; order Squamata; family Colubridae; genus Pantherophis; species Pantherophis guttatus. The sequence goes on from NC_142063.1 coordinate 189,352,112, forward strand.
CTTTTTCTTTTTAAATAAATGGGGATTTTCCATTTCTATTTGCTCTCTATTGTGGGAAATATCTTCATTTTTTTTTTATGGTCATTTTGTCATGGAACATCTACTTTTTTTGTCCTTGAGAGGTATTGGCAATGTTTTCTTGTCAATGTCTGGCTATAAAAGAAATTTGGATTATATTAAAAATGAAAACAATAATAAATCAAGGATTTTGAATATGCACATTATATACTTTTACTTTTTAGTTTTGGAAATAAAAATAAGAAACAAATATCAAGAAAATGTAGGACCCAAAAAATAATAAAGGCTTACTGAAGACAAGGAGGGGAAATAAAGCAATAAACCAAGACGAGGAAGAAATAAAAGAATAGAGCAAGAGAGGAAAGTACCTCTTATGAATCAAGAGGTGGGGCAGTTTCAGAATGCCAGATGCAAAAAAACAAAAACAAAAAAAAACCAACCTCCTATTGACACTTGAGAGATGCATCTATGGAAAGTGTTCTAATAAGATAACAGACTGTAGCCTTATTATTGGTTTAGCCAATTCCATTAATTAAGTAATTAAGCAGTTCAGAGAACTGGTTGTTAGAAGACGTCTCCCCCCCTCCCCCGCCACTTTACAGGGTTAACCGTGTAAGGAATTACAACATTCTGGTGTTGTTTCTAGTCTAATCTTTATTGCCTTGCTAACAGAAACTGTCTCTCTGTTGACCCTTATTACATGCTTGGCAGTACGCCTAGACTTATTGCAGGGGTGGGTTCTATTTTTTTTTACTACTGGTTCTGTGGGCGTGGCTTATTTTATGGCTGTGGCTTGGAGGTCATGTGACTGGGTGGGCATGGCTAGCTGGTCATGTGACCCGGTGGCCATGGCTATGTGTATAGGGACTACTCAGAGGGCTGAAAAAAGTCATTTCTGACAGGTCCTCGCACTTTTGACTGGTCCTCACACTTATGACCATCCTCACATTTATGCCCATGCAGCATTCTTAACAGCCATGTCACTCATTTCACAACTGCTTCTTTTCACCATGGTGATAAGATAGGGCAAAAAACGTAAAATGTGAGGATAGTTGTAAATTCGAGATCTGGTCAAAAGTGCGAGGACCAGTCAAAAATAACTTTTTCAGCCCTCTGAGTAGTCCATATGCACAAAAGGACTACTCAGAGGGCTGAAAAACGTGATTTCTGACAGCTCCTCACACTTTTGGCCGGTCTTCGCACTTATGACTGGTCATCATTTATGCCCATTGTAGCATTCTTAACAACCATGTCACTCCTTTCACAACTGCTTCTCTTCACCATGGTGACAAGATAGGGCAAAAATGTAAAATGTGAGGACAGTCGTAAGTTCGAGGACTGGTCAAAAGTGCGAGGACCAGTCAGAAATAACTTTTTCAGCCCTCTGAGTAGTCCATATGCATAAAAGGATACAGCAATAGAGAGGGATGAAGGAAGGGAAGGGAAATTAGAGTAGGAGGGAGGGTAAGAGAGGGAGGAAGAGAGGAGGAGAAGGAGAAAGGAAGAGGAAGTAGGGAGGAGAAGAAGAGGCGGAGGAAGAGAAAGTAAGAAGGAAAGAAAAGAGAAGAGGTGGTAGGTTTGAGGAGAAAGATTGCTGTACAATAAAAAAGATGAAAGGGAAGAAAGCCAACCCCAAACAAATATAAAGATATTAAGATAAAGAATGAATTGTTAAACTTTAAAGAATAAAAGAGAATAAATATGAATAAATAACAATAATTAGAAACACACATACAAACATACAATGTATTTTCTTTGAACAGAGTATTTGGCCGGTTCACAAATTTAACCAGTGTTTAGTCATTTCAATTAAATTTACAATTTCTATATTTTCTTTTTGCCATATTTATTCCTCATCTATTTTTGTAAAAAACCAATAATACCCTTCATCCTCATCTCTAATCTTAATCAAATTCAATTTTTCCCTTCTATTCTATATTATACCCCTTCCCATTGTCATCTATTTTTATATCCATCCTCACATTGGTTAATTATGTAATTATGTAATAGATTTGTTTAAGACAAATTCAACATTTTAATATAAATCAATTAGTTATATAACTACCGTTTTGTATATTAATCAATATGAACATGAATATTCCAATTATTTCCATGCAATCCAATTTCTTACAAATCAATTAATTATATTTACCAATAATAATAAACCAAATAATTTCCCCCATATATTCCTCCAAACCACAACTTAACCATTTCTGCTTTCAACACAATATACAATTAATAGTATCTCAATTATTACAATTCCCTAGTTAAATAGAGCTTTTTTTCTTTTGTGTTTTAAAATCTTGAACTCTCTTCTTTTTCCCTAAATTTCCTATTGTTTGCACCTACCTTTTTTGGTGAGGAAAAAGAAAAGTAATCTGCCTGCCTAATTTTCCAACGTTGCAGCAACAGCAAAGCCAACAGCCTGCTTTACTTTCAGTTTTGTTTTTCAGCATAGCTAGGGGGAAAAAAATTGCTCCAGCACTCTTTGCAAACAAGCAGCAGAGCCCTCCGCAAAACAGCTGAGACCAAATCAGCTGAGAGTCGGGAGCCGATCTAATCAAGGGCTAATTAGCCTATGCTGAAGTTCCGTGGGCCAATAAAATTACAAAAAAACACCGAACCATTTGTTAAATTGCTGGCTCGCCCGCCCCTGCCCACCACTATTTATTGGCAATAAATAATGGTGCGGAGGGGCAGGGCAAGCCAGCAATTTAACAAACGGTTCGGCTCCTAGAACTGGCAGAATCCCACCACTGGCTATAGGGCGGCCCTTTGAAGCCCCGCGGCAAGAATTTAAACAGTTTTTTTTCCTCTAGCCATCAGCTGGGATTCAGGATGCAGCAATAGATTGGGGGTGGGACCAAATAAAAGGTAAGAATAACGTGGGTGGGGGGGTGGGAGGGCAGGGTGGGGGGGAGAACTGGTTCGGTGACATCATATCGTCACCGCTACCGGCTCGGCCGAACCGGAACAAACCGGAGGAACCCACCACTGACTTACTGTGGAGTTTTTTTCCCCTCTTTGCTTGACTTTCTTAAAGGGGAAGGGTTGTTTTAAGCTTTTTACACTGCTGTTGGGAGGAAATACTTCCCTGGTTTTTTTTTTTTTTTAATTTTGATTTATATGCCGCCCTTCTCTGGAGACTCAGGGCGGCTTACAATGCATTAAGCAATACTGTTGGAGTTCTTAAGTGTTGGAGTTCTTCCAGCCAGGATGCAATGATCAGCACTTTGAAGAAATAATTGAATAACGAAGCAGAAGCTTTTAATGACAAGGAACCAAGATGAGTGCCACTCAGCAAGGCTTCTTGACTAGCTAGAAAGATTACATACCCTTTCTGACTTCTGGTCTAAAACTGGTTTTTGGTGAAGTTTAATTCTGTGCTTGGTGATGTTTAATCCCGTGTTTATTAATGGGATAATTTTCCCTATTCTGCTTTGTTTGGAAGGGAAAATATTAATCTCTGTTCCTGAAAAGAAGCAGCTTCAGAAATCTGACTAGTTCCTGTGTCTATTTGTTCTGGTAATTGGTTTAACAAGCAACAGCTTGTTTGCTCCTTTGCTTCATTCTACTGTAATTGCTTTCTTTGCAGTTAGGCTTATCTCAAGTGCTTTTTCTATCTGGGGAAGCGGTTTTCCTTCACTGGTTTAGTGGTTCTTGGCACTGTCCTTTTTGGGGTGTACTTCCAAGAGGCAGGATGTAAGCTTGGCACTGATTTTTTTACTTCCTTTCTGGGGGGCATGTGATCTTTCCTTAAATCTAGATGATTTCCTTGGGTTATCTTATGAGATGAGTGTGACAAGCTGGTATCTTTAAGTGGTGCAAATGGATCTAAGGATTGCTTCTCCTGGGTGTGCTCTTTCTGGAGAGCTTAAATAACCTCTCTGCTAAAGGGTTTCACTTTATGACCAAGAGTTGGCTGCTGATAGTTATCATTGCATTTTAACTATTTTAATTCCTCAAGGTGCTCTGGCATCCTGCCTGATTTGTAACTCCAGCTTGCAAGTATTTCTAATCTAATGACTGGTATTTAGGGCAGATTTCTGCAAGCAATGAAGCTTTTTGTATTTTTGTAAATGTAATCCTTGATTTACAACAGTTTCAATGGCACTGGAAAAAGTGACTTATGACCGTTTTTCACACTTATGACCATTGCAGAAAACTGTCATTAGGGCAAAGAAGTGATGTCGAGTTGGCCACACCCACCCAGTCATATGACCACCTGGTCACGCCCACCTGGTCAAATGAAGCACTGCAGTTGTTAAATGAGTGACACAGTTGTTAAGAACGGAGACGGCTCGCAACTTGGGCGTCCTCCTGGACTCACGGCTGTCTTTAGAAGAGCACTTGACGGCCATGACCAGGAGGATCTTTCATCAGGTTCGCCTGATTCGCCAGTTGCGTCCCTTTCTGGATCGGGACTCCCTACACACAGTCACTCATGCCCTCATCACCTCCCGCCTGGACTATTGTAATGCTCTCTACGTGGGGTTCCCCTTGAGGAGCACCCGGAGGCTCCAACTGGCACAGAGTGTGGCCGCGTGGGTGGTTATGGGAGCAACATGGCGCTCCCGTGTGACACCTCTCCTGCGCGAGCTGCACTGGCTTCCGGTGGTCTTCCAGGTGCACTTCAAGGTTTTGGTTACCACCTTTAGAGCGCTCCATGGCTTAGGACCTGGCTACTTACAGGACCACCTACTACCACAAACAGCCTCCCACCGGCCGGTACGCTCTCATAGAGAAGGGCTCCTCCAGGTGCCGTCAGCCAAACAATGTCGACTAGCGGCCCCTAGGGAGAGGGCCTTCTCTGTGGGGGCACCTACTATCTGGAACGAGCTCCCCCTGGAGATACGGAGGATCCCAGATCTGCGCACTTTCCGCCGTGCTTTGAAGACACTCCTATTCCAGCAAGCCGGCCTGGCCTAATTTTCTCCCCTTCTTTTAAATTTTTAAATTGAAATTTTAATTCATTTTAAATTATTGGGAGTTTTAAAATGTCTCGGGCAAAAATTATTTAATTGGGTTTTAATCATGTTTTAACTTTTGTATTTATGTGTTTTATTTTGTGCCTGTTCACCGCCCTGAGTCCTTCGGGAGTAGGGCAGTATACAAATTTAATAAAATGAAATGAAAATGAAATGAAAGAATGCTGCAACAGGCATAAATGATGACTGGTCATAAATTCAAGGACCAGTCAGAAATCACTTCTTTCAACCTGAAAAAGTGATTTCTGAAAAAGTTATTTTTGACCGGTCCTCGCATTTATGACTGTCCTCATGGACAGTCCTATCTTGCTCTATCTTGTCACCATGGTGAAGAGAAGCAGTTGTGAAATGAGTGACACAGTTAAGAATGCTGCAACGGGCATAAATGTGAGGATGGTCATAAGTGAGAGGACTGGTCAAAAGTGCGAGGACCGGTCAGAAATGACTTGAAAAAAATTGAATCCCACCAATGACTAGATCTCATATAACACAGTGGTTTCTGATTAATCACCTTGGGGATAAAGAAGCCTTTGAAAGTTATATCCATGGTGGTTGCATGTGGCAAATTGGTGGGAACAATATCAGCAAATCTTTGAATTTCATGAATTACAGCATCGGTGTAAGGCATTTTGACTCGGTGGTCAGTCCTTGGTTGAATATCACCAATCTCTCTTGCAATTTCTGCTTGGATCTTACCTGGGAGAACAAAATGATATTATGTATCAAGATGATTCATTTTTTTAATTTTGTTTTAAGTGGAAGTTAATGCATACATTCTAAATTCTGAATGATACAATAGTCACTGATTGTGATCCTTGGATGAATGCCCTTCAGACAGTCATTCATACATTATTCACTTTACAAATGGACTATTCTCATCTACTGTACACCTGGAAGTCTTGCAGACCATTCAAAGATTATACCCAGCCCAGGATAGATAGTGATTTGCGTGCATCATTATGCCCATGTGAACCCAATGGGCTACTTGTAATAGGCTTCTGAGTGCAATTTGAATGCTGGTGAGATTGGGCAAGTGGGCACACTTTGGGTCCATAAATTAAAGGCATCTAGTGGGACTCCAGGAAGGGTACCTTCTTGGAACTGATGCCTACCCTCTGGAAAGGTACCACCCAGAGATCCAGATTGCTGGCACTCTGATGTCATTCTGAAAACTATTAAAGACCTGGCTTTCCCCAGGACTTTTGGTTAGATTGAGGTTGAGCCCTGATTAGATGGCTTTTGGTTTTTCTAGATCTTTAGGTCATTTATAATTTGTTTTTGTACTGATCTTTTTAAACTGTAAGCATCCCAGAACCACCAGAAGTCATGTAGTCTCCAAATTGCTGAATAAAAACAAAATATTTTTTCTTTGAAGAACTGGTGCTAAACCATGAAGGAATGTTGTCAGATATTAGAGGAACAAAGCAGATTCCTATAGGAGGAAATATCAGTAGGATATAGAGAACAAATTCATATATGAGGGAAATATTACAAAGATACAGAAAATATTATTCGTTGTAATTATAAAAGTCATATCTTCTGTAGAGTTCAAAATTTACATAAGTACATCCAAACATATTTCACCTGCGCTATTAGAAAATAATACTGAGGGGACTAAAAAGTTACGGGAGCTCCGTACCCGTAACCCAAAATTTCTCTGCCAGGAGCCCTTTAGCCCTCTCTCTCCCGGAGAGATCGGCAGGATAAAAAGGACATTCAGAAGACGTCAGGGTGAAAGTAATCCACCGAAAGGATAGGAGGAAATCTCTAAAACCAGTGGAGAAGAAATCGGCCGTATTCCAGCGGTGACAGCCACAAGAGCAAGAAGCAAAAAGTGAAAAAGCAGCAGCTGATATCGGCGGTCAAAATATCCCCAGAAAGGAGGTGAGGATTGGTGAAATGGAAAGAGATAGACTCTAAGGCAGTGGTTCTCAACCTTCCTAATGCCGTGACCCTTTAATACAGTTCCTCATGTTGTGGTGACCCCCAACCAGGGGTGGGTTCTAAATTTTTTTACTACCGGTTCTATGGGTGTGGCTTATTTTGTGTGCGTGGCTTGGAGGTCATGTGACTGGGTGGGCGTGGCTAGCTGGTCATGTGACCGGGTAGCCATGGCTATGTGTATAGGGACTACTCAGAGGGCTGAAAAAAGTCATTTCTGACAGGTCCTCGCACTTTTGACTGGTCCTCAACTTATGACCATCCTCACATTTATGCCTGTGCAGCATTCTTAACAACCATGTCACTCATTTCACAACTGCTTCTTTTCACCATGGTGACAAGATAGGGCAAAAACGTAAATTGTGAGGGCAGTCAAAAGTGCGAGGACCAGTCAAAAATAACTTTTTCAGCCCTCTGAGTAGTCCCTGTGCACAAAAGGACTACTCAGAGGGCTGAAAAACGTGATTTCTGACAGGTCCTCGCATTTTTGACGGGTCTTCGCAGTTATGACTGGTCATCATTTATGCCCATTGTAGCATTCTTAACAACCGTGTCAGTCATTTCACAACTGCTTCTCTTCACCATGGTGACAAGATAGGGCAAAAACGTAAATTGTGAGGGCAGTCATAAGTTCGAGGACTGGTCAAAAGTGCGAGGACCAGTCAAAAATAACCTTTTCAGCCCTCTGAGTAGTCCATATGCATAAAAGGATACAGCAATAGAGAGGAATGAAGGAAGAGAAGGGAAATTAGAGTAGGAGTGAGAGTAAGAGAGGGAGGAAGAGAGGAGGAGAAGGAGAAAGGAAGAGGAAGTAGGAAGAAGAAGAAGAGGGGGGAAGAGAAAGTAAGAAGGAAAGAAAAGAGAGAGGTGGTAGGTTTGAGGAGAAAGATTGCTGTACAATAAAAAAGATGAAAGGGAAGAAAGCCAACCCCAAACAAATATAAAGATATTAAGATAAAGAATGAATTGTTAAACTTTAAAGAATAAAAGAGAATAAATAGGAATAAATAGCAATAATTAGAAACACACATACAAACATACAATGTATTTTCTTTGAACAGAGTACTTGGCCGGTTCACAAATTTAACCAGTGTTTAGTTATTTCAATTAAATTTACAATTTCTATATTTTCTTTTTGCCATATTTATTCCTCATCTATTTTTTTAAAAAACCAATATTACCCTTCATCCTCATTTCTAATCTTAATCAAATTCAATTTTTCCCTTCTATTCTATATTATACCCCTTCCCATTGTCATCTATTTTTATATCCATCCTCACATTGGTTAATTATGTAATTATGTAATAGATTTGTTTAAGACAAATTCAACATTTTAATATAAATCAATTAGTTATATAACTATCCTTTTTGTATATTAATCAATATGAACATGAATATTCCAATTATTTCCATGCAATCCAATTTCTTACAAATCAATTAATTATATTTACCAATAATAATAAACCAAATAATTTCCCCCATATATTCCTCCAAACCACAACTTAACCATTTCTGCTTTCAACACAATATACAATTAATAGTATCTCAATTATTACAATTCCCTAGTTAAATAGAGCTTTTTTTCTTTTGTGTTTTAAAATCTTGAACCTCCTCTTTTGCCCTAAATTTCCCATTGTTTGCAGTTTTGCACCTACCTTTTTTGGTGAAGAAAAAGAAAAAGAAATCTCTCTGCCTCATTTTGTCACATTGCAGACCCTGCTTCCTTACTTTCAATTTCGCTTTTTCAGCATAGCTAGGGGGAAAAAAAATCTGCTCCAGGAATTTACCTCTTTGCAGCTAGCTAGCAACAGAGCCCTCCGCAAAACAGCTGAGAGTAGGGCGGCTCTTTGAAGCCCCGCGGCAAGAGTTTAAACAGTTTTTTTTCCCTCTAGCCATCAGCTGGGACTCCGGAGGCAGCAATAGATTGGGAGTGGGCGGGGTAAGTGAACGGCAACCGGCGATCCAACAGAGGCAGAGGGTGAGGGTGAGTGAAGGCGTGGGGGGGCGAGAGAGGGCTTTGGCGACCTCTGTGAAATGGCCATTCGACCCCCAAAGGGGTCGCGACCCCTAGGTTGAGAACCGCTGCTCTAAGGAAAAGGGCAGATTTTTGTCTGGAAGGCAGCGGCGACTAAAGAGCGGAATAGAGCAGAGTTGTGGAGTTAAATGATGACAGCGCAAGGAAGTGAAAACCTAGGATTTCAGATTTAAATAACTTGGTGAAGGAATAAAGTGAAGCTTTACAGGATTATAAGGAGTGGTAACAGGTGACAAATGACAATTTGACGTGAACGGTGCTGATTAAGAAGCAGGGAAACTTAGTTGTTTCAATAGGAACACCAAGAACTTTGATACATATCATAAATGGATTAAAAGTGAGACTCCGGAGGAGTTATGAACATTGATATACATCAGCAGAATTTTTTCTTTCTTTCTTTTGGAACTTGGATAATATTATAATTATATAAAGTATATAACTGTAGAACTGTATAATCGAGATAACTGAGAACACCAATAAAGAGGGGCTATTGGATAGTACAAGAGATGCCATCTAGTGGAATTTACCAATGCACTGTATGACAGATTAGAAACAAGATGAAAGTAAGACTGATGCAAAACTGTATCGTATTGACATAAGAAAAGACTGAATGAAAGAACGAAACAGTGTGAAACAATATAGAAATTCTATGAAATATAAGATTAATGATATTTTATTAATTATAAGAAACAAGTGATTATAACCAATGTGATTGAGTGAGGGAATATTGATGTTAAGAGCTAAACTTTGATAATAATCTTTGTATATTATAAAATGTATCTATATTTATATATTTAAATCTATCTATATTTGTATTTGCATACATATATATTTACTGTTAATTAATCTGTGCTAAAGTATTAAGGTATAAGAAGAAATTTATGTTATAACAAATATAGTCATTGAGAGTATCTTGGCAACGTTTCGGCAGAATCTCATCTGCCATCATCAGGCCTGCGCAAGGGTTCTTTAACAGCAACAGACGTTACTGTTTCAAATCTGGTGCTGGCAGCATGCTTTGTTGGGATGGCCCCACCTCTTCATCCTGATTGGTTGAGAGTCCCAGTCTGTGTCTATTGGCTTGGCTTTGGGTGTATGGTCGGCTGTTCTCCACCAGGTGGCAGGGCTTCATCTTTGTGGCTGGCTGGGGTATGTTTTGGCTGGAGGTCTCAGTGTGTGTGTGTTTGGCTTCTGGTGTGTAGATTTTTCTGTCTATGGGTGCTGGGACTCATTTGTTGAAAAGGGCTAGTTTCCAGATGTCTGGTAGGCGGGAGGTATCATCATGTTTATTCATGTTATGGGGGTGTTTTTCTATTTCGATGGCTTCCACAACTATTCTCTTGTTGAAGTGTTCAGTTTTGGAGATTAATTTGGTTCCTTCAAAATCAATTTCATGTTCTGTTGTTTTAAGGTGCTGGAAAAGAGAAGAAGTTTTTTCTTCTTCTCTGATTGCGTTCTTGTCTTCTGCAATGCATACATTTATTCTCCTATTAGTTTGTCCAATGTATGTGGCTGGGCAGATTTTGCATGGTATTTCATAGACTCCTTGGATTTCTAGCTGGATCTTTTCTTTGGGGTTTCTTAAGATATTGACTATATTTTGGTCAGTGCAGAAGGCTGTCTTGATATTGTGTTTGTGGAGAATTTTGCTGATTTTGTCTGTTGTGCCTTTGATGTAAGGAAGGAGGGCGATGCCGTTGTCCTGTTCTGTGTCTCGGTTCTTGGGGGGTGTCTCCCTTTGGATTAGGTTGGTAATTGTGTTTCTTTGGAATCCGTTAGAGATTAATACGGTTGTGAGAGTATGTAAATCAGTTTTCAGGTGGTCTTTGTCGGCTAGGCATTTGGTTCTGGAGATGAGAGTCCTAGCTATGGAGTTGATCTGTGCAGGGGGGTGATGTGATTGTGCATTTAACTTGGACAAAGAACAAAAAGCACTCACCAACTTGAAGAAAGACAATACCATAATCATTCTCTCAGCAAACAAAGATAATGCCACAATGGCATTATTTGACTACCAAGCAAACTATCCAACCTACTCCAAGACCTCACTTACAAACCCCTAAACACAGACCCCACCACCTACCTGGAAAAAACCACCAAATCCAAAATAAAAGCCTCTCCCATCAGTGAAGAGATCCAGCAAAGAATCATCCCCAGAGAGAAATCATCCAGATGCCCTAAGCTCTATGGTCTCCCCAAGATACACAAAGAAGGAACCCCACTTAGACCCATAGTCAGCTCCATAGGCTCACCTCTACAAAACCTAGCCAAATTTCTCACCAAACAACTACAGCCCTATGCAGAATCCATCACCTCACACGTAAAAAACTCATTCCAGTTCATAGAGATCATAAAGAAACAAAACTTACAGCCCAGCGACCTACTTGTGAGCTTCGATGTCATATCCCTCTTCACCCAAGTGCCCATCGAAGAAGCCTTGACAGCTATCCAAAACAAATATAACCCCCCCAAGCACATCCTAGATCTGACCAACCATTGCCTATCCAACACATACTTCATCTATAACGGACAAAAATACAAACAAATAGCAGAGCACCCATGGGATCACCCCTCTCACCTGTCATTGCAAACCTCTACATGGAACACTTTGAAACCCAAGCTCTAGAAAAATCTTATCACAAACCCAAACTCTGGCTCAGATACATAGATGACACCTTCATAATCCGGCCACATGGGAAAGAAAAACTGGACAACTTCCTCACACACCTCAACAGCCTACACCCCAAAATACAGTTCACCATGGAAACAGAAGCTAACAACCAACTTCCCTTCCTGGATGTCTTAGTCTACAAGAAATCCAATGGCTCCCTAGGACACACCGTCTACCAGAAGAAAACACACACAAACCTCTATCTGCACGCACTCTCACACTACCACCCAGCACAGATCAACTCCGTAGCCAAGATACTCATCTCCAGAACAAAACGCTTAGCTGACGAACAACACCTAAAAACCGAACTACACACTCTCACCAACGTACTAACATCCAATGGATTCCAAAGAAATAAGATTACCAACCTAATCCAAAAAGAAACCCCCACTAAAATCTAAGACAGAGAACAAGAAAACGGCAAAGCCCTCCTCCCATACATAAAAGGCACCACAGACAGAATCAGCAAGATCCTCCACAAACACAACATCAAGACAGCATTCTGCACAAACCAAAAAATATCCACCATCCTAAGAAACCCCAAAGACAAAATTGAGTTAGAAAATCAAGGAATATATGAAATCCCATGCACCGCCTGCCCTACCACATACATTGGACAAACCAACAGAAGAATAAGTGCACGCATTGAAGAACACAAGAACTCAGTCAGAAAAGAGGAACCAACTTCTTCCCTGGTCCAACACCTTAAAGCCACAGGTCATGAAATTGACTTTAAAAAGACCAGAACTATCGCCCAAACTGAACACTTTAACAACAGAATAATCAGAGAAGCCATCGAGATAGAAAAACGCCCACACAGCATGAATAAACGAGATGATACCTCCCACCTACCAGCCATTTGGAAACCTGCCCTTATTGACAAACGAGTCCCTAACACAAGGAATGACACCAGACCCACACTCACAAGAGCCACACAGGATGTCACCACCACACATCCACGTGTAAAGCAGACTCAGACCCACACCGATGATGAGAGATGACCACCGACTAGAAGCCAGACCGCAGCTGCATCATTAGCCACTTTAAACCCCTCCAATCCATACATGAAGCAGACTGACACCCACCATGAAGATGTGGCACAACCACGAATGTGAAGCCAAACAACAGTAACGCAGCTCACCAGCTCAAATCCCCCTGCAACTCAGACTAACCCGAGCACAACCAAGCCCCCACCCAAACAGAACACACCCCCATCCAATCAGAGCACAGCCAAGCCCCCCAACCAATCAGAACACACCTCCACCCAATCAGAACACAGCCAAGCTCCCACCCAATCAGTTCACACCCCCACTAGCAGTTAAAAGGAAGAAAGAGTTGCAATCACACATTGCTCCTAGAAGCACGAAGCCGAAAACACCAGCCTGAAGATGTCGAATGAGACTTTGTCGAAACGTCGCCAAGACACTTCCAATTTTATGTGGGAGAAAACCCAAATAACCAAACACCTACATATGTATGTATGTATGTATGTATGTATGTATGTATGTATGTATGTATGTAAATTTTCACAGGTATATATGTGTGTATAGTTAATATTTCGGGTTTCTTCCCGTGTAATTGCGGATATATCCCTAAAAGGGTAGAAGCGACGTTTTGACAAAATCTCATCTGCCATCATCAGGCTTATGTGAGGAGTCTTTTGCAGTAACTGCCGTTACTATTTCAAATCTGGTGCTGGTAGTCTGGGATGGCTCCACCTTTTCATTCTGATTGGTTGGGAGTCCCAATATGTGTTTATTGGCTTGGCTTCGAGTGTATGGTCGGTTTTTCTCCACCAGGTGGCAGGGCTTCATCTTTGTGGCTGGTTTGAATATGATTTGGTTGGGACTTGTACATGCTTTTTGATTAATACTTGATCTATGTTTTATATTTGGTGTTAAGATTCATCTATCTATGAGAGCAGGTTTCCAAATAGTAGGCAGACGTGAAGTGTCATCCCGTTTATTCATGCAATATGGTCTTTTCTCTATTTCAATTGCCTCTCTGATTATTCTGCCATTGAGATGTTCTATTTTTGCAACTGTTTTTGTGTTATTAAAATTAATATTATGTCCTGTTGTATTTATGTGTTGAACTAATGATGATGTGTGTTCTTGCTTTTGTATTGAGTTTTTGTGTTCCTCGATGCGCACACTCATTCTTCTGTTGGTCTGTCCAATGTATGTTGATGGGCAGGAAGCACACGGGATTTCGTATATGCCTTGGTTTTCTAATTCTATTTTGTCCTTAGGGTTTCTCAGAATGGACGATATCTTTCTATCTGTGCAAAATATGGTTTTGATGTTGTGTCTATGTAGTACTTTGCTAATTTTATCTGTTGTTCCCCTTATATAGGGCAAGATGGCTTTCCCATTGTTTTGTTCCTCTTGTTGTTTTTTCTTCTTTCTAGGTGTTGCATGTTGGATCATACTGATGATTTTATTTCTACAGAACCCATTTGATGTCAGAATTATATACACTAACTAATGTACTGACATCCTAATGTACTACAGATATCCTCGATATATTTATATAACATTGAAGTTAATTAATTTTACATTAGTATATTGCTATATTTAGATATAAAAGATACTTTGGGAGTGTTAGAACTAATAACTAAACTTTAATCTTAAACTTAACTTAATTTGAGTTAAAATTGTATGTCATTGTTGAAAAATATCTGCCAAGTGATAAAAATGACAAGTACAACTACCATAACCAAATAGGGAAAAAAACAGCTTCAAAACCGGCATCTGCAATGTCATCACCCTTGAACCAAAGATCAATAGCGAGTATGCTGGTGATGGAGAAAACAGGTTCCGCATTGAGTGTCCAGAATATGCAAACAACCTTGCTAATGATTTAAGAAACGATGATTAAAATGTAAGAGGTGATAGCAAACAATCATGAGGAAACAAAAAAACATCATGAAGAAATTAAGACTGAAATGGGAGAAATGAAAGGAGATATCAAGAATATGGATGACAAAATAGGGAGCATACAACAAGCTATTATAGAAAATGAACGGAGGATAAAATCATTAGAAACAAAAATGGAACAAGTAGACCGAAAAATGGAAACAATGGAGCAAAAATGTATACTAATATACAGAGTGAATACTAATTATGCACAAAGACACAAACTAGCCAAAGAAGTGCATGTAAGGTTTACTAAGAGAGCGATAAGGGATGAAATATACAGAAAAACGAGGGAAGAACTGATAATATACAAGGGGAAAGATAACATTGTATAATAACATTGAAACAAATACCACGAAGGGTGAAAAATCAAAGACGACAGTACAGTTTCTAACATCTCAATTAACCAGATACAAGGTTATGTATAGGTGGCTGGTGCCGAAAGGCATCCTAATCACATGGCAAGAAATTTTTTTTAAAAATAGATACGCTGGATAAAGTGCAATAATTTTATGAACATCATTTCACAACTGAAGAGGAACAAGAGATTAGAGAAGAGGTGGAGAGTCGGAAGCCAGGAAGAAGATCAAATAGAGGAAAAAGAGAGAGAGAGAGAAGAAAAAAGGACACAGGAAAGAACAAATAGAACAGGAAGGCACAAGAGGAAGAGTACAGAGAGAAACAAGAAACGCAAGAAAACAATAAAGTAAAAAATGGAAGAAGAAATTAAAATGCTTAAAATGCAAGCCAATATTATGAAAGTGCTTACTCTGAATTTCTGGGTACTTCATCATTAGGAGTATGGCCCAGCGCAGAGTGTTTGACGTTGTTTCTGTACCAGCACCAAATAAATCATCTACAAGACTTATAAGATTTTCATTACGGAAATGTCCATCATGTGTCATCTTCATATTCTCCTGAAGTGTATAAAAAAATAGTAGTAAGAGAACTCAATGTACCCACATGATCAATATTCCTGAAAACTAAGAGGTCACTTCATATGTAGTTAATAGCCTCCTTGAGAGGTTATAGTTGTCCCAAGTTTACCGGATTTCTAGAAGGAAATCAAACAGTTGCACAGAAAAAGAAATGATTGGCACAAAAGGTTCACCCATTCCCACCCCCACTTGGACCCACTCCTCCAGAAAGGGATCAATATTTAGGGCATTTTTAATGGAGAGAGAAATCAGTCTGGGTGTAGTTTTAAGTAGCTGCAGATTCTGAAATAAAATAATGAAGAGGGAATGGTTAAAATTGTTTTGGAAATTTGTTTTGTTCTATATTTCTGAAAGAAAGATCTTAACCAACCTGCAGACAGTATATATGGAGGGTCATTAAAAAATTTTTTTTAAAAAAAATTGGTAATAACAGATATGGGTAAAATAATCCATTACCTGCCTTTGCCGAACAAGAAACGATTCAATAAAATTCCTCTGGTCATTTTCATCAAGGTCTTGGAGATATTCTATGAAGGTGGTCTGTATGAAATCATGGAGCTCCTTTTGATTCTTCATTATTGTTTTAGGAGCACCCAAAAGGAACCCCAATTTGGGAAACAAATTATATAGCTAAAAGAATGATAAAGGAAAACACATATTATGGAAGTTTTTTTATTTTATTTATTTATTTATAATTAAATTTATATACCGCCCTATTCCCGAAGGACTCAGGGCGGTGAACAGCCAAAAAAGGAAAATATACATAATACAAACATTAAAAACAATTTAAAATACATTAAATACTTTGGCCAAATTTAAAACACCCCAATTATAAAACCAATTTAAAAGCAATTAAAAAAGAAGGTTAGGCCAGACCAGCCTGCTGGAATAGGAATGTTTTGAGGGTGCGGCGGACAGTGCGCAGATCCGGGATCCTCCGTATCTCCGGGGGGAGCTCGTTCCAGATGGCAGGTGCCCCCACAGAGAAGGCTCTCCCCCTGGGGGCCGCCAATTGACATTGTTTGACCGACAGCACTCTGAGAAGATCCTCTTTATGGGAGCGTACTGGTCGGTGAGAGGATATTGGTGTACAGAGGGCAGTCTTGTAGGTACCCCAGTCCTAAGCCATCGAGTGCTCTAAAGGTGGTAACCAAAACCTTGCAGTGTACCCGGAAGACCACCGGGAGCCAGTGCAGCTCGCGCAGGAGGGGAGTCACATGGGAGCGCCACATCGCTCCCATAACCACCTACATGGCCGCATTCTGGACCAGCTGGAGCCTCCGGGTGCTCCTCAAGGGGAGCCCCATGTAGAGAGCATTACAGTAGTCCAGGCGGGAAGTGACGAGGGCATGAGTAACTGTGCGTAACGAGTCCTGATCCAGAAAGGGACGCAACGGGCAGATCAGGCAAACCTGATAAAAAGTCTTCCTGGCCACAGCCGTCAAATGCTCTTCTAAAGACAGCCGTGAATCCAGGAGGACACCCAAGTTGCGAGCCCTCTCCGTGGGGGCCAACGACTCGCCCCCAATAGTCAATGATGGCATCAACTGACTATATTGGGATGTCGGAAACCACAGCCACTCGGTCTTGGATGGGTTGAGCCTGAGTCTGTTTCTCCCCCTCCAGATCCGTACAGCCTCCAGGCACCGGGACATCACTTCAAGGTCATCATTGGGGTGATCCGGGGTGGAGATGTACAGCTGAGTGTCATCAGCATACTGATGGTAGTTTACCCCGAAACCACGGATGATATCACTCAGCGGCTTCACATAAATGTTGAACAGAAGGGGCAAGAGGACCAACCCCTGTGGCATCCCACATACAAGGGGCCTTGGGGTCAACCTCTGCCCCCCTGTCAACACAGACCGTGACCGGTTGGAGAGAAAGGAGGAGAACCACCACAACACGGTGCCCCCCATCCCTAACTCTTCCAACCGGTGCAGCATGATATCATGATCAATGGTATCAAAAGCTGCTGAGAGGTCTAATAGGACCAGGACAGAGGAGCAACCCCTGTCCCGAGCCCTCCAGAGATCATCGACCAATGCGACCAATGCCGTCTCCGTGCTGTACCCTGGCCTGAAGCCCGACTGGAACAGATCTAGATAAGCCGATTCATCCAGGTACTGAGGAAGCTGTCGCGCTATCACACTCTCAACAACCTTCACAACAAAGCGAAGGATGGAGACTGGAGGATAATTAGCCAACACTGCCGGGTCCAGGGAAGGCTTCTTGAGGAGAGGCCTTACCACCGCCTCCTTCAAGGCGGCGGGGAAGACACCCTCACTCAAGGAAGCATTAATAATCCCCTGGATTATTCCCGGGAGGTTATGCGAGTAACCTCCCGGGAGGCCAGCACCAACCAGGAGGGACACGGGTCCAATAAACATGTGGTCGCGCTCAGTCTACCCAGTATCCTGTCCACGTCTTCGGGAGTCACGGAATCAAACTCTTCCCAGGTAATATTCTCAAGACCTGCCTCCATCATCCCACCTGAATCTACCCAGTCAGAGTCCAGGTGTTCCCGAATCTGAGCAATTTTGTCATACAGATACTGTACAAAGTCCTCGGCTCTACCCTCCAAGGGGTCCTCCCGCGCTTCCTGGTGGAGCAGGGAGCGGGTCACCCTAAACAGGGCAGCTGGGTGATTATCTGATGACGCAATAAGAGCGGAAAAATAATTACACTTTCCTGCTTTTATCGCCACCAGCTAGGTCTTAATATAAGACCTTACCAGTGTTCAGTTGGATTCAGAATGGCTGGCCCTCCAACTGCTCTCCAGGCGTCTTTTCCGGCGCTTCATCTCCCTCAGTTCCTCGGTAAACCAAGGAGCTGGGTGAGACTGGCGCAGGGTCAGAGGCCGCAAAGGCACGACCCGGTCCAAAGCTCCAGTGGCCGCCCTATCCAAGGCGGCCACTAGGTGTTCAGTCGATCTGTGAGCCAGAGCCTCAGGAAATGGCCCAAGCTCCGTCTGGAACCTATCCGGATCCATCAGGTGTGTGGGGCGGAACCACCTCATTGGTTCTGCCTCCCTGTGGCGGGGTGTGGTGGTTCGAAGGTCAAAGTGAAGGAGGGAGTGATCTGACCATGACAAGGGCTCGATCGCTATATCCCCTATCTTAAGATCACTTAACCACTGACCAGAGACAAAAACCAGGTCCAGCGTGTTTCCCCCCATGAGAGTAGGGCCATGAACTAACTGGGTCAGGTCCATGGCCATCATGGAAGCCATGAACTCCCGAGCCATCTCAGACACCTCACCAATGGATGGCAGGTTAAAATCCCCCATGACCATAAGGCTAGGGGTATCAACCGCCACCACGGCTATAACATTGAGCAGCTCGGGCAGGGCTGCCGCCACTGGCATATATTGAATATTTTGAATTTTTTTCAGGTGGAAATCTCAAACATTTTTGTCAAAACAGTGCTATGGGAAGCAACATGCTTTGCTTTTCAACAAAGCTTGAATGACACAGATTCTGCTGCCTATTTTTCATGGCATTTTTTTGGCCAAATATGAAATTAGATTACCATCACAGCAGGGCTTCCCCCAAGGTGAATATTTTCCCTCATTATCTTCAGTAGTCGTAAAAATGTGGCATCTTCATATTCATAGCGTTTCCCAAGTAGAATAGAAACTATGATGTTGGAAACAGCAGCAGTGAGAATTCTTGTAATGTCAAAGGGTTTTCCTGGACAAAAACAATAGATTAAAAAAAATTGTGAATAAAACCAGGATTAAATTTCTTTTCTACTCCATTTGTACTCAAAATCAACTTACATAAAGGGAGCATTGCTCACAGAAAGCTATAGCTAGTGCTGATAACATTGGAAGTTACTTATATTAAAAATATGAAAAAAGTATTTTAATGGTAATGCATTTTCCCAGAATCAGAACTGTAATATCTGACCATACATCAGTGATGTTTTCTTTGCAACTATTGAACTCTTGAGGATAAAATATTTAGCAAAGTTATTGCAATGCATCCTCACTAAATTATTGCAATTTTAAAGATCAAATGGCTTGACCAAAAGCAGGGAGGAGCAAGAACTCCAGTTTACAACACATTTTCATGCTTAGATGAAGGACTTGCAACCCCCTCTAAATAGAGGATTTAGAGGAGTCTCTAAAGAAGAATAAGTCTAGAAGTGATTGATGAGAGACTATCGTATTACACTGAATTAACAATTCAAGTCCTCTGGAACCATTTTTCCATCCATAAGTCACATTTCTGTAAATATACTTAGCATAAGTTGGACAAGGAAGCATGTTTATAGGGGAAAAACAATGGGTCTAAGAATTGTTTTAGAAAAGGTACATTGGTCATTTGATATAACCTGCAGAAATTATTTTCTGTTCTACATTTATCCCAGAAGATGCTCCATTACAGTATACTGACCCACCTGCATAAGTCTCCATTGTCTTTGTTAAGACACTGCACTCTTCTGTGATTTTGTCCTCAATGGTCCTCTTGCCCATTCCATGGTCCCGCAATGTGGATAATGTAAACCGTCGCATCACTTTCCAGTGCTCACCATGAGCAACAACAAGACCTGAAGAGAAAATGGATAAGATAGTGAAATATAATTTTATCATACTTTGCTCATTCTTGTTTTACAACTTCATTAAAATGTGTTCTATCAATTTGATCAAGCATTTCATCCAGTCTGTCCAAGGTACTGGCTGAAAGGCAGAGGTGGGCATCACATACTATAACAACCGGTTCGCCCAGCACCGGAAATGTGAGCACTCATGCGTGCGGCATCACAAAACATGGCAATTCGCTCTCGCGTGCCATCCACATCAAAAAATACAGCAATTTGCTTGCGTGCGCCTCTCACACATGCGTGCGGCATCAAAACCACAGCGATATATGATGGGACTGCGCTCGGGCGGGTGGGCAGCAGCTGAGGCAGGCCCACCAGCAGGTTGCAACTACAGGTTTCCTTGAACTGATCTGAACCACCAGCAGCCCACCTCTGCTGAAAGGTGTTTCAAAGTTTGTGTTAAAGATTTCTACTCCATTTCCTTTATCTTCTGCTTTTGCTATCCAGCCTTCAGCATTTCCTTAGCAAAACAAAGCAAAAATGAAAGCAGTCATCATTTTTCCATATGCAAATATCTTATAGATGATTCAAAACTATAATTCCAAATCATCTGGCATCTTAATACATTATTATTTTTCAAATATTCATATACCAAACACTTTTTTTCTGCCTAGTCCAAACATCATACATTTTAAAAACTTAAAAGCAAATTTACAGTATCTTTTAAGGATGCAGAAATTCACCAGTGAGTCCTAGCTGGTCGAAAGGATCTTAATCTCTGAGAGACACTGGCAAAAACATTGCACAAAGAAAAAGTTTGTATAACCATGTATATGAGGAGAGAGGCAGGCAGAAATCCTTCCTATGCAATTCCTCAAACACCCATTCCCCACCCCCAAATTTGCCAATATGCAGAATGAAACAGGGTGGTGAGGAGCATGTGAGGCTCAGGGGCTTGATACGATATTGACACAGCTTTTTATTCTGAAGTTACCTCCATTGGCACTGAGGGACATAGCCACAGTGGCACAAGAAAGGTTTTTGTTGGATTTTCATCTTGGTTGGATTTTCAGAAGCTAATTCATTCATCTGAGATTCTTCTGGTGCAAACCTCAAATGAAAAAAATCTATACTGATCACACATCTGAAAGGTTTGTCAACTCCAATCCAAAATGAAATAACTCACCAAACCCTTTTTTTGCCTCTTCAAAAATGGGAATAAAGGGCCTCTCTGCAAATGCCTCTGCCTGGTTCACTAGAGCCTCTTTGACCGTCTCATAGCCTGTCAGCACCACCATCTCCTGCAATCCCAGTTTGATACGGAAAACGGGACCATATTCTTTTGACCACTGGAATTCAGCAGAAGGGAATCAAAGAGACAATTTTAATCAATGATTGGAATCACATATGTAGAAGATGTTTACGAAACTACATGTCAAAATTCAGAGGCACATATAATGTTATTTCCTTTTTCTATTCTGCTGAGAATTGTGTTGGTATATTTACCATTTATTTATATTTTTAAAATTTTCATATGCTCTACATTTAACATTAAAAATGCTTATATAATAAAAGATCCTCACAATAGAAATGCTTGTCAAGTTGAGAAAAGGGTTCTAATATGTTGGAACAACATCATCTGTGCAGGACATATTGTGAATCATAGAATCATAGGGCTAGAAGGGACCTTGGAGGTCTTCTATTCCAACCCTCTACTCAAGGCAGGAGCCTTATACCATCCCAGTCAAATTTTTGTCCAGTATATTTTTGAAAGCCTCCGGTGGTGGAGCACCCACAACTCCAAGAAGCAGGTTATTCCATTGATTAATTGTTCTCACTGTCAGAAAATATGTCCTAACTTCTAAGTTGTATCTCTCTTTAACAAGTTTCCACTCTTTACTTCTTGTTCTGCCCTTAATTTTGGTTGTGTACTGGCCATTGCAGAAATCGATTTAATGGCTTATAATTCTGCTTAAAATGTGCAAACGTGGGAGTGTTTCTAAGTACATCTCCAGCAGGGGTGAGTTCTAAATTTTTTTTACTACCGGTTCTGTGGGCGTGGCTTATTTTGTGGGCATGGCTTGATGGTCATGTGACAGTGGGCATAGCTTGATGGTCATGTGACTGGGTAGGCGTGGCCAACACAATGTCACTCATGTCAAGGAGTGCCTTGCCTGGCCCCTCCCCTCTCAGCCAATCCTTGTCACACCCAGCCTCAACGTATCTATAGTTCTGTAAAAATGTTGTTCACCTTTTTTCAATTTTATTATCTACATACTATAGATGCACTTTCATAGACCACTGAAAGGAGGAAATGGCTCACATGCTTTGCCCAAGAGTGTGATAGGCAACAGGCTTTTAAGGGACTGCCAGAAAGAAGGGGGGGGCAATGTATTTTCCAAAGTACCAGAAGGCAAAACAAGAAGCAATGGATGGAAACTGAACAAAGAGAGAAGCAACCTAAAACTAAGGAGAAATTTCCTGACAGTGTGAACCAATACAGGTGCAGAAATATTTAAGTCATAATTTCACATATAAAATAGCCATTCGTGTAATACAACCTGCATATTGTTCAAAACAGTCATTAGTATTATGGCTGATGTTTGACAGCAAGCCTAAAAGTCAAAGATTACAAGAGTGCTTCTTTCTCTGAATGTATACAAAACATCACATACCAGGAATAACATATTAAGATGGACTTATGCAGTGGTGGATTTCAAATTTTTTTACTACTGGTTTTGTGGATGTGGGTTGGTGGGTGTGGTGTGGCAGGCATGACAGAGGAAGGTTACTTCAAAATCCCCATTCCCTCCCCACACCACTAACCTGCTCTGGGAAGGAATCAAACTCCCCACTCTTCATTTCCCCAAATAAAATATTACTCAGAAAAGAAAAGGCTCCCAGAAAAGCAAGGAAAAGCAAGGAAAAATCAAGGTGCTAACAAGGAGCCTACCTGACACTCATTCCATATTCCTGCCAGCTGCATAAAGGAAACTTTTTAAGAAGAAAACAGCTACAGGTGCTTAGAGATAATAGAAAGTGGAAGCCGGAAGTTCGGCTCCATCTACAAGCAGGCAGAAAACACATTCAAGACAGGATATTTCACAATGGAAATCACCCAAACCTTTTTAGAAACACAAAGCCCATGTTGCACAAACCCCAAAACTTCAAAAATATAGAACCACATAAGAATCCCTCCTCTTATCCAGTTTGTTGTTCACCTGATCCAAAAACGAATTGCTGAATGTCACTTCGCTTCTGCAAGTAAAAACCTCCTTCCAGCAGCTGCTTCTTGGCTTGTCAATTTAAAGCGACAATGTCTTGTGGTTTTTTTCTCTTTGTCAAGTGAGCCCTGATTTTTCCTTCTAGCTGATCAGCTGGGAGTTGGGAGGCAGCGAATAGATTGGGGGCGGGGCCAGACAGAGGTGGTATTTACCAGTTCTCCGAACTACTCAAAATTTCCACTGCCAGTTCTCAAGAACTGGGGAGAACCGGTAGCAACCCACCACTGATCTCCAGTTATTCAAGCTTAAAAGCATTTATATTTCCCCAAAGGCTCCTTAGGATTTGAACATTTCCACAAATTTAAATAATCAGAAAATTATTTATTCAATTAGAATATTTTACATTGATTAACAAAAAGATTTTCTTGAAATAATCCTTCCAAAATATTTAAATGTATTCAGATATCAGCTAAATCTCCACTTTTTGAACATTTCCATATACAATAAATACCATCAGGGAGCACATCAGACTTACCTGACCAAGTTATAAGGTTTTTGTCCCATCCCAATAAGTTTTGACAAAGAATGGTAAAGAGACTTGTTAATTATCAGGCTTTACCTCTATCAATGTTCTGTAAGGCCTCTTCAGATCTATCATGTGCAGATTTCCCAAAATAGGTATAGTTCTGGGTCCCGGAGGGAGATTGTGGGAGCTGTTATTCCTGGAACTGTTCTTTTTCAAAAGGAACATAATTGCAAAAATAAATAGGAATAAAGTTAAAATTGCTCCGATCCAATCCATTTCCTCTCAGTAAGGAATCTTCAGTAAAAATTACAAGGAATTTTGAAATCTGAATTGATTCCAGTATGTATTTCAAAGCAATGCAATAGGCAGAGCCCAGGTAAAAAAAAAAAACTGCAATAAAAGACGAAGTAAAAAACGTAAAAGCCGAGCAGGAGAAGCATATATCCTACCAGTCCTCCATCTTGGCTCCGCCTCCTTCCACAGAGCCCAGGTACTCTTTCTACTGAATGCTCAGACTGCTCTGTTCAATAAAGGACTTTTGAACTTTGCCCTTGTTTTTTTCTCAACAGGAATTTGATCTGTCCTGACATGTGTTACGCAAATAATGAAATCATTAAAAGCTTATCAAACCAGTTCCACTTATATTACATAATAACCCAGCTTTTAAAGATCAATAGAAAGTATATAAAGAATCTATTAAAATTATGGGATACAGGATGAATTGCGAAATCTTCATGTCTATAAGCCATATCTAACAAAACTGTCAGATGTAAATGCCTTATTCTCTAATGTGTAAATAGTATATGAACGGGGTATCAGGGGTTAATTTATTCTTCACTTCTTAATGTATTCATATTTCACCACTCCCATATCTAGCTCCACCCATTGTATATATAAGGAGCTGTTTGCACGCTTTTCCTCGCTTCTATCTGTGAATATTCAGTGAATATAGAATGCCTAATGTAAATAAAAGGAGATATATTTAAACCTTTAACTCTTGCTAAATTTATTGAGTCTGATCCTGAAAATATTGCAACAAGCTGGTAGCAGAGGATGGTTAATTGACTCAATAAAAATTTAAAAATGTCTAAGAAAGATAGGCCCAACACCAGGGCATACAGCAAAGAAATGGAAACAGAACAAGAAATAATCAACGAATCCACAAACGCGATTTCGAGAGAATCCGAAGAATACACCACTGAAGACGAAGAAATAATAGATGAAAATGATGACCAGGAGGAAATCGAAATAAAGAATAACGAACTCAGGTCAGAAATATTAAAACTATTGAAGAGCCAGAAGAATGATGAAAGCCTCATCGCGAACCTCCAAGATATGCTGAAGAACAGCGGAGCAGCGAGAGAGAAGCACATCACTAATGAAAAATCAAAAGACCCAAAAATAGTGAGTGATATGACTGCAGAAAAAATTATTGTGAAGAAGAAAAACGGTGATCCCGCGCGAAATTTTGAATGGCAGCCATCTTGGTTTCAACAGACCTCCAGGGTGAGCGAAGCAGAGCCAATCAGAAAACTCAATTCAAAATTTCTGGCGCGAAAAACATTATCAGACAACGAAAACGAAAAAGAAGATTCAAACACCTCAGAAGAATCAGAATCAGAAAGTGAAGGTGATTCAACAAACAATCAAATAAAATCAGCAATGAAAACGCTTTTTGCTGCATTTGGGCCAAAACTAAAAATTACTAAAAAGCTAACGAAGAAGCGAGCGAGCAAGCCAATGCCTCAAGACCTGCTCGCTCCCATCCTGACTACGAGAGCATCGACGCCCGAACCCAGAGAGCCCTGCCGATACTGCCCCACGCCACAGACCGAAGCAAGCACCAACGCCCTCAAAAGAAGAGGAAGAGCAGCCGCCATCGTCAGGACTCCCAAAATCGAGCCAGAGACCGATTCGTCTGAGGAGGAGCAGAACGAGCGAGCCGCAACGAGGAGAACCTCTCACGACGACTTCAAGGAAGAAATGGACAACGCGCATGCGCAAGACTACGCAGACGGTCCGGGAAGACATGAATTGACGAGGAGACCGTGCAGGCTCGTTGCGAGCATCCCCACGCCGTTTTGTAACTTTCTGCATTTACGAGACCACGGACTACCTCAGGTTGTAAGTAATGGAACTAATAATGTCGGAAATTTACCCAGTGACTTCCCAAAGCTAAGGATAGATGGCATTAATTTGCAAGAATGGTATCAGCAGCTCCAGGTTGTCTTTATGAAGGAAAACTTACTGTTTTTTATCACTAGTCCCCCAAAAAGACCTTGGACTCTAAAAATAGACTGTTTACACCATAGAGCATTTTTCTTATTAATATCTAGTGTATCTCCTGCAATGTATCACAGCATTAAGCAAAATCTGACTGTTTCAGAAATTATTCAATGCATGTTCAATTTGTTTCACAGTGACAGTGTAGCTACCACCACAAGGATGTCTAAAGATTTCTTTTCATCTAGGATAAAACCAGGGGTTTCCATAAGTGAGCACTTAATATCTTTAAACAAAATAAGAGCTGAGCTGCATTTAAGGGGGGAGGTGATTTCAGACCAAACAATGAAAAGTGTTATTATCAACTCACTTGATCCATCATGGGACAATTATATGTCACATTTAGACACAATCAATCTAGGATACTTATCCATAGAAAGCCTATCCAATAAATTAATAGCAGAAGACAATTCAAGAAGGAATCGTTCTAACAATCACATAGAACACAAACCATATAGGAAAGTAGCTTTCCAAGAAAAATATAATGAAACATTTAAATGTCACAACTGTGGATCCAGGGAACACAATAGAAGAGATTGCCCCAAAATTTCAAAAGAAAGACATAGGTCAGAATATAGAAACAAATACAATTATAGACAGTCTTCCATGGAAAGACATAGATATAGAAGCCCACCAAATTACAAAGAGAATAGAGGGGGCAGAGATAATTCAAAGGATAGAAAATCTGGTTCACTGAATGGATTAAATAAACAAGACAATACTAACATACAGCAGAATGAGAACAATAATTGGCTTATTGATTCTGGAGCAACTAATCACACCACTAATAACAAAAATATATTGTCTTCATTTGTAGAAGATAAATTTGTAATAAAGGTAGCTAACCAAGAAAAGGTTCAAGTATTAGGTAGAGGGAATGTAACCTTGCCTGGTCTAGGAAAAATAGAGGGGGTATTACTAATACCTGAAATACCTCATAACATACTAAGTGCCATAAAACTAAGTAGGGATTCTGATATTAACATTGTCTTTTCTAAAGGAAAAGCGATTTTGGAGAAAAATAAAATAGATATAGGCACTGTGATGATTAAAGGAGGCCTACCTTATCTAATAACAAAGGAAAGATGGTTGCACAACATTGATTCAAATATGGAAGATTGTATTGAAGTAGATGATGGAAACATTAGCAACAGTGACAATGATGAATGTAAAATATCTCATGATCACAAAGATGCACACAATGAAAAAAAACCAAAAATAGGTAAGCCAATTCATGATGAGTGTGCTCACATCTTACATAGGAAGTTAGGACATGCCAGTTTTCCTGTAGTACAAAAAATGACTGAACACGCAGAAGGTGTTAAAATAAAAAATTGTGAAAACTATCTGGAATGCTCAGTATGTAAATCCACAAAATTAAAAACTAGCCCCAGGCCAAGAAAATCTACTAGATCAACCAACAAAATTTTTGATTTAGTACATATGGACTTAGTTGGTCCACTAACTCCATCAATCACTTATAGAAAACGTTACTTCTTGACCATAGTAGACGATTATAGCCGCTATGGATTTGTTTATACATTAAAACACAAAGATGAAACCTTTCAAAAATTTAAAGAATTTTATAAACGCATAGAAACACAACACAATATCAAGATAAAACAAATCATGACAGATAGGGGATGTGAATTCATGTCTAAAGAATTCTCCCAATGGTTAAAGGACAAAGGAATGTTACATTACACATCTAGTCCATTTTCCGCGTTCCAGAACGGGATTGCAGAGAGGAAGAACTCAACATTACAAACCATGATTAGATGCACATTGGAAGATGCTGGCTTAAGCAAACAATTCTGGTCAGAAGCCCTACATTATTCCAATTACACACAGAATAGAACCTGGTCCAGCATTGTAAATAAGACACCATATGAAGTGATGTATAATAGGAAACCAAAATTGGCACACATGCACATATTTGGAGTCACTGCAGACGTACACATACCTAAGCAATTAAGAAGAAAGGGAGAAAACGTGTCCAGAAGACTCAGATTTATGGGATATGAAACAGGCACTAAAGGGTACAGATTCATTGATAATAATAACAAATTTATAGTCTCCAGAACAGCTGTGTTCCATGAACAGGCCAACTGGTCTAAAATACATCTTAATGAAATATTTCCAAGTAACAACAAAGATACAAAATCTCAAGAGAAAGGGACTATAGAAAAGCAAAATATCAACAAATATAAAAACAAAACCAAAACATGGACAAATAGCCAACACAAAATAAAGACAGACACACTAACAAAAAAGGAAGCAAGATATTTGCATGATAACAATAGTAAACCTGAAAAAACAATTAGAAACACCAGAAATCAGATGCCAAATAAATACAATGATTACATAATGCATATGGATGGTGAGTCAACGACACCTAATACATATGAGGAAGTGTTAAAACTCCCTCGTAAAGAAAAAGAAAAATGGGAATTAGCAATGAAAAAAGAGATGGAAAGCTTACAAGGATTAAATGTATTTACACCTGCAATTGCACCAAAAGATAAAACAATTATTGGTACCAGGTGGATATATAAAATTAAGAACTTAGAGGGAGGCAATACCCTATACAAAGCTAGACTAGTTGCACAAGGTTATGCACAGAAATATCCGGAGGACTATACTGACACGTATTCCCCCACAGTAAGAACTGAGAGTGTCAAAACAGCTCTAGTGGTAGCATCAGCACTCAATCTCGATGTATTCCAATATGACATACAGACTGCGTATCTACACGCAAAACTAGATAAGGAAATATATGTAAGAGCACCTCACAGTCAATACACAAACAAGAATGAGACTTGGTTGTTAAACAAGAGTTTATACGGGTTAAAACAATCTGGTAAACGATGGTATGATTGTTTAGTAAAAGTACTTAAAACCATGGACTTCAATGCTACCACTGCTGATAACTGTTTCTTTGTCAAAAAGGGTGATGATTATATAGAATTTGTATTGATCTATGTGGATGACATTTTATACATAGGAAAACATAAAGAGAGAAGAGAAACTTTTGTAACTAAGCTAAATGAACATTTCTCATTGAAATCTTTAGGCAAAGTAAACAAATATCTTGGTGTTCAAATTAATAAGACTAAAAGAGGATTCAAACTTACTCAGAGAGATAAGATCATAGAGCTCTTAAACAAATGCAATCTAAGTAATGCCAAACCTTGTGATACTCCTATGCAGACTGACTTTCTAAAGAATGCTGATGAATCATCCCCTGAATTCAAAGATAACACATTTTATAGATCAATCATAGGTTCACTTCTTTATATATCTAATTGGACAAGACCAGATATCGCTTTACCCCTCAATTTATTATCCAGACATGTCAGCAAGCCAACAATGTACCACTGGGAAGCTGTTAAAAGAATATTAAGGTATTTGAAAAGTACACTAGACTTTTGTTTAATGTTGGAACCTAACGATAATAAAGAACCAAAGCTTACATGTTACGCAGATGCGGACTGGGCTGGAGACACCTCATGTAGAAAAAGTACATCTGGTTATATATTCCTCTTAAATGACTGTCCAGTTTACTGGTACACTGGTAAACAAGAATTAGTGGCCACTTCAACGACAGAAGCAGAATATGTTTGTTTATCTAAAGCTGCAAATAACCTTGTATGGTTTAATGATTTAATTTCAGATGTTTGGAAAAAACCTGCTTTGCCTTTTGTTATGCATGAAGACAATAAAGCAGCTATTGAAATATCTAGATCTGACGCCATTGGACAAAGGTCCAGACACATAGATATAAAATTTAAACATGTGAGACAATTATCTCAGGATGGATTTATTAAAGCAGTGCATTGTGATACTTCTGAACAATTAGCTGACATATTGACAAAGCCTTTACCTTCTAAGCAGCATAAATACTTAACTTCTAAGTTGTATGTTTTGTATTGTCCTGAATCTGAATGTAATTGGTGTTGCATAACGAATAGGCATTTAGAGGGGGATTTGTCAGATGTAAATGCCTTATTCTCTAATGTGTAAATAGTATATGAACGGGGTATCAGGGGTTAATTTATTCTTCACTTCTTAATGTATTCATATTTCACCACTCCCATATCTAGCTCCACCCATTGTATATATAAGGAGCTGTTTGCACGCTTTTCCTCGCTTCTATCTGTGAATATTCAGTGAATATAGAATGCCTAATGTAAATAAAAGGAGATATATTTAAACCTTTAACTCTTGCTAAATTTATTGAGTCTGATCCTGAAAATATTGCAACAAAAACCTTCCGGAATAAATATTTTACTTTTTAGTTAAAGATGGCCATATAAATATGACTGATAAATAAATGCATATATACATAGGTAAAGCAATAGAATCAAGTTAATCATTACTCAGTGAGAAACCATTCAGCCAACGTTTTGGTGTTAAACAATTCCTATGTCTCTCAGTAGAGAGTAACAAAAGAGAAATATTTTAATTTTCTGCCTAATCTCTTATTTGGGCCAAGCAGGTTTCTGTGACAGACTTTTCCTTTGCTTGTGGGACTGGAGTGTTGAAGGGTTATGTACTACATAATAACCCAGCTTTTAAGATCGATATACAATAAATACATAATCTCTTAAAATCATGGAAAACAGTGATCTCCCATGTTAGCACTTTTCCTCTTCTTTTAATAATATTTCCATTTAGAAAAGAGAAGAACTAAATATTGACTCTCAGTTTACACTTTTAATGAAATGTAAATTGGACCTCAGGGAGAGATGTGTCAAGGTTTGATCCAATTGAAATATATTATTTTTAACAGAAAGCCACTATACTCTTGTCTCAAAGTAAGGTATGAAGGGCAACTTTTCTCCTGGTTTTATTTGCTATTAACTTGCTAAAACAAGGGGAAAATAAGGGAACATGGAATAAACATAGAACACAGAATAACAAAGTTGGAAGGAACCTTGGAGGTCTTCTAGTCCAGCCTCTGCTCAAGCAGATCCTGTACCATTTCAGACAACTGGCTGTCCAGTCTCTTCTTAAAAGCTTCCAGTGACCTTATCTTCATAGACTAGAGTCTTTTTCTTCTCGTGAATCTATCAAGTCTCCTTTCATAAAGAAGTTCTCAACTTTATTTATATCCATAAAAAAAAAGTCCCAAAGTTGTTCTGTTATACGTTGTAAATTGGTCTGAAGCAAAACTTCCCATAGCTGTTGTTTATATCTCCTTTCTACAAAGTTTACCCATTGCTTAAATTTCTTTGGCACCTCTGTTTTAGTCTTTAGTAAATAGCAAAAACCAAATCTACTGTAGTCATCTACAATGTCCAGTGCATACTTTGCTCCTCCCAAACTGGCTTGCATTGGCCCCACCAAACCTGCATGTATCAGCTCTAGAGCTTTTGTTGTCTGACTTGTACTACTCTTGCTTACTGGGAATGCCCTGGACTTTGATGATTTACATACTACACAGTCCAAGTATGCCTTAAATCCTTTTAAGTTTAAACCTTCTCCAAACTGTTGCATCTTTTGCAAAACTCTGAAGCTGGCATGGCCAAGCTTTCTAAGCGAGAGATGAATGCATGAATCATGTTGTGCCATATTTTCAAATGTTTGGGCACATTGAACCTTTTGTCTCTGCAACACATACAGATTATCCTGCTTTATGCCCTGTGCACATTCACATGCACACTTCTCAATTTCAGCCAAACCTCCTTTGCAATTTTTAAATCAGTTACATTCAAGAATTGTTCATCTTCTAAATTTAAGATGATGCAGGCCAATGCCTTATCATCTGCAGCTGCTAATGGTGCTTGGGGTGGATTAATAACAATATCCCAGAGCTCCTTAGCCTTCAGAAAGCATTCCATTTTTGCAGCCCAAATAATTTAATTCTTCTTTCCCTATTGAGGCAGAGAGCTCTCCTCGAACTCAACAGCCATCCTGCAAGCCTTCTCAGCCTTGTTCTCTTTTCTTTATAATACAGGCTGTCCTTCAGCTTAATTACAGTTCAATTTTTACTGTATGCTTGGTGTGCTCTGGGCCCATAACCTTTTAGAGTTTGCAGCAATCCAACCAGCACACAAGTAAAAAAGTCAACAAGATTCATTTATAAAAGAAACTTCTTTATATACAGTACTATAAAACATGATGCATGTATACAATACCCATGCAGCATAAGCCAGAACCAAAACTCACAGAAGCACAGAATCAATATAATCACAGAAGCAAGCTCAGGGTTGAAATGCTGCTGGTTTGCTCCAGTTCAGGTGAACCGGTAGTTATAAAAACTACTGGTTTGGGTGAACTGGTAGTTTAAAAAAAGCTACCAGTTCAATCAAACTGGTGGTTCAAAAAGCTACCGGTTCCTCTGAACTGGTATTTCTAACAATCAGCTGTGGTGTGGGGTTTAGCTTTGCTAGAAAGCAGGAAATCCTGCTTTCTAGCAAAGCTAAATTGTGCACCACAGCCGATTCCCCCCTCATTATTCTACTTACCTTCCCAAGCCTCCTTTTTGTGTGCACTGCGCATGTGCACACAGCATGCTTTTGGTGCGCTGTGTGCATGTGCACACAGCACCCATTTGGCACGCAGCACACATGTATGGCCAGTGAACTGGTAGCAAATCGGTTTGGATTTCACCACTGAGCAAGCTTATATATATACAGATCAGTCAATCTAAGCCACGCCCAAGCTCCGAGCCATCTCCCCTGGCTCACAACAGGTCCTGTTTCTTAGTCACCAAACAGTTCCCATTGGCTGTCTTGTTGTTATGGCTATCATAGCTCATAATTTCTTACACACTGACATGTCCTGTGCCTTGTTATTATATTTGTTCAGGGGTAAAGTACACTGGATAACTACCATCTGAAATGATATAGGGTTTTCTGCCTAAGCAGGGTGCTGGATTAGAGGACCTCCAAGGTCCCTTCCAATTCTTTTCAAAAGACAAACTCTTTTTTGTCTTTTGAAAGACAAAAAGGACAAGTATAAAAAGTGAAAGAGGGGCACATAACTAAGACAGAATATCAGTAAATAGCCCAAGTCTGCAAAGATGAAGTAAGGAAAGCAATGACAATGAACAAAGGTTTGTGAAAAAAGTAAAAACTAGCCCCCAAAAAAGCTTCTTCCAACATGTTAAAAACAAGAAAAAAGTCAAGGAAGCAATTGGTCCATTGTTGGGAGAAAGTGGCAAGAAGGTGACAAATAACAGGGAGAAAGCAGAAATACTTAATTCATTTTTTACTTCTGTCTTTATACAAAAGGAAAAAACTGTCCAATCTATCAAAAGCAGCACCACAAAAAATAGATTAGGAACACAAATTAAAATAGGCAAGAAAATGGTAAGTGAGCACCTGTCTACCCTAGACGAGTTCAATTCGCCAGGACTAGATGGATTACACCCCAAGGTTCTGAAGGAACTGGCAGACGAGATCTCAGAACCACTGAACTATATCTTTCAAAGATACTGGAGCACCGAGGAACTGCCAGAGGACTGGAAAAGAGCTGATGTAGTTCCCATCTTCAAAAAGATGGAAAAAATAGATCCAGGAAAATACAGACCTATCGGCCTGACCTCAATACCAGGGAAGATTCTGGAAAAGATAATCAAGCAACAAATCAGCAAATGCCTAGAAGCAAACAAAGTAATCACCAAAAGCCAACATGGGTTTGTCAAAAACAAATCATGCCAGACTAATCTTATTGCATTCTTTGACAAAGTGACAAAATTAGTGGACCAGAAGAATGTTGTCGATATAATTTACTTGGACTTCAGTAAAGCATTTGATAAAGTAGACCATGGACTTCCTGCCTGGCTCCGCAGCTTTGAAGACGCTCTTTTTTGAGCGCCCGTTCTCTGGTTCCGTAAAAGCCCCAGAACAGCCGAAAAACTGCTGTCTGGAGGCTTGGAACCCTCTCCCCGGGCAAAGGGGAGAGAGAAGAGTTGACAGGCGGGGGTAGAGCCCCCCAAGTGCGCTAGGAGAAATCCTGGGGCGCAAAGGGTGTGGGCTCCCTATTGAAGCCTGTCAAGCCACTCTGGACCAGAAACGACTCCGCTGAAGCGGAGCTAGAAGCTGCGACCAGAATCTGCAGAAAATCAACAGGGGGGATTTTTAACATCTTTACTTCGATCGCAGACGGAGCAAATCAGGAGAAAACAAAAGGAAATTTGCAAGTAACACTTTAACTCCGCTTTAATATGCAGAAAATGGCGCCTGAGGGCAGGAGGAAGAAACTACCAGGGAAAGTGCTCGTTAAGGCTTGTTAACACTTTACAGCTACTGGATTACACCCTAAGAGAAAGTTTTAAATGGAAGCGGCCAGGAAAAGAATTTGGTATTGAGGAAAAGAATTTGGTTCTGATTTTAACTAAAATCTGGTCTTTATACTGTGTGGAAAAAAGTTGAATTGTTGTCCTGATAGCTGGATAAATACAAAGTAGCTGAAATATGGCTGACAACAGGGCTGGTGAATCAGCAAATTCCCAAGCCGTGACTGTCCAGGCTTTTCAAGAACTTCTAGACTTTTTTACCTCAGCCCTGCTGAATACAATCGAAAGGGCTTTTTCAAAAAATAGCTTGGGAAATTATAAGCAGGAAATTATTCAGAAGAATTTGTTTTTGGAAGATCAGGAAATGGACAGGATTAAGAGATTGGCTGGTACAGCTGAAACAAAGGTTTTGGTGGACGTTTCCATTCCAATGACAGAAAAGCAACAAATGGTTTCTTTATTGCAAGCTGACAATCTTTATGGCAACAAATTTTGGCTATATGGACAAAGAAATGGATTGAATGATTATACAAACCAGAAGAGACGAGATGAGGATTTTAAGTTAGAAAATCTGACTTCAAGAAGAGAGCGAGTATTTCAGAAACATCAATCTCAAATCACTATTTTAAAAGTTTCCAAAATAAAACTGGGGGGATTGTTGAAAGAATTTATAAAAAAAAAGGATTGGAAAAAATACAAAAAGAAGTGAAGAACAGAAGATTAAGAAAGATATTCTCCTGTGGATTTTGAAATTGGCAACGGGCAAATATGTGTTTTAATGGTATTAAAAGATTTTTAAAATGTTTAACATAAGGTTATATTATTCTACAAGATATATGAGATAAATTGTATAAGCTTTTAGGATGTCTAACCCTTTGAAGCGAAGAGGATTAATGTTAAACTCAGAATTTTATTGTAAACTGATAATTAGTTTTGGATAGTTAAGGGTTGTTTTTTTAAAAAGTTAGAGGTATTAAGACGGTTAATTGAAAAATTGAAAGATACCCTTCTATAGATTCTGAAATTTATATTTGGTAAATAAGTGTTTTAAAGGTATTAAGAGATTTTTAAAATGCTTAACATTAGACTATATTATTTTAAAAGATATATGAGATAAAATGTGCAAGATTTTAAGATGAAAATTTTTTTTCTGGTATAGAAATGGAATTTATTCATGATTTTTATTGTTTGTAAGACTGCTAAAGTATCGGATTATGCATTAAGAAAAAGGTTTTTTTTCTTTTTTTCTATATAAGTAGGAAGAATGAATTTAATTTAATTGGTATTGAGAATTTATAAAAGGGAGGTTGTTGAATTGGAGCAAAGGGAATTAAAGAACATGTGGGAGCTTTGAACTTTATAATTTGTTAGTTTATTTTAGCATATGTTTGTTAGATGCTATACCCTGTTTTTGCTCTGGGAAGTCAGGGGTGGGGTGGGGAGGGGGGATAAGGGAGGGGGGGAAGTGATGAATAGAGAAATGTTTTAGCAGAAGAAAGTGTATTCTAGCATATAGGAGTTGCTCAGATATTAAAGGAGGAAAATATTTCACAGCAAAGAAATTAGAAAGGAGAGAGGAGGAGGGGGTAGGAAGAGGAGAGGGAGGGAGAGGAATGGAAGAAAGGAGAGGAGGAAGGGAAGGGAAGGGAAGGGGACAGGAGTAGGAGTGAAGGCGAGAAGGGGGAAAAGAAGAGAGAAGTGGGGGAAAGGGAAAGGAAGTAGGATGAGGTGGGAGAAGAGGTAGGAGGGAAGAGGAGGGAGGGACGGGAAAGAAAGGAGGAGGAGAAGAAGGTTTGTTGTGGAATGAGGGAAGAAGGAGAAGAGCAACTCCGAATATAATTAAAATGTTTTATTTTAATGCTTTCTTTAAGGGAAACATGTATATGGAGGATTTCTTATGTATAAGAAAATGTATAATTTATGTAGGGAAGGGGAAGGGTGGGGGGGGGAGAAAATTGTTTGTATTTCTTATAAAACTTTTTAATAATAATAAAAAAAAAGATAAAGTAGACCATAACCTACTACTTGATAAAATAGAAAAATATGGGTTAGACAGCATTACCACCAGATGGATTCATAACTGGCTGACCAACCACACTCAATATGTGGTCCTCAATGGAACTGCATCTACATGGAGGGAAGTATGCAGTGGGGTACCCCAAGGCTCTGTTTTAGGCCCAGTACTCTTCAACATCTTCATCAATGATTTGGACGAGGGGATAGATGGGGAACTCATCAAATTTGCAGATGACACCAAGCTGGCAGGAATAACCAACACTTAAGATACAGAAGGATCTTCACAGACCTGAACATTGGGCACCATTTTCAATGGTGAAAATAGTAAGGTTCTACATTTAGGCAAGAAAAACAAATGCACAGGTATGGTATATGTGGTACCTTGCTCAATAGTAGTAATTGTGATAATTAAGATGAATATATTACCGAGACTATTGTTTTTATTTCAGACAATACTGATAAAAGTGGAAAAGACATATTTTGAACATCTTAACAAAATAGTAAGGAAATTTATATGGCAAGGGAAGAAAGCAAGAATCAACATAAAAATGTTACAGGATGCGAGATTACGTGGAGGATTTGGACTGCCGAATTGGGAACTATATTACCAGGCAGCAGCGTTGACTTGGATGAGAGAATGGATTGGACTAAGAAATACAAGACTATTAACTTTATTTACAATTGGGATGGCATGCCTTTTTATGGTATGGCAGAAGCAAGATGCATACTTATTTTCAAAGACACTATGTAAGAAATGCATTATTACTAGTGTGGGAGATTAGAGATAAATATTATTTGAAAATACCAACATGGTTATCAACAATGGAAGCATTAATACACCCAAATATTATTAATATTAAAAATATTCTTAGATACAAAGATATATTAATAGATAAGGGGGAATTGAAAGGGAAACAAGAAATAGAAGAACAAGGGATTGAGATGGACTGGTATACTCATATGCAAATACAAACAAGATATGAAAAATATGCTAAACTATATGGTTTTTATTTAGAAATGACAGAACTGGATATGATACTTACAGGAACAGATGAAAAAATAATTTAAAAATATATAATCACCTACTTAGTATTAAATTAGAAGAAGAACAGGTAAAAGAAACAATGATAGCTTGGGCAAAAAAACTTGGATATTCAATTGAGTTAGATAAATGGCAGGAAAGGAATAATAAATTAACAATGTCCACAGCATATAAGGAGAATCAATACTAAATGTTTTACAGATGGCACATGCCACTTGAAAAATTGGCAAAAATCATATGTGATGGACGTCTCCAGATACAGAGTCAGGTAGTGCATTGACCACTCTGTTACTGAAGTCATATTTTCTGCAATCGAGTTTGGAATGGTTTACCTTGAGTTTGTATCTATTATTTGCTTGTGTATTGTTGTGGTTGAAGTTGAAGTAACAGCTCCCACAGTTCCTGGAGGAAATGGAGTACCTAGACCCCTACCAGTCGGGTTTTCGGCACGGGTACAGCACAGAAACGGCATTGGTCGCTCTGGTGAATGATCTCTGGTGGGCCCGGGATGGAGGTTGTTCCTCCATCCTGGTCCTACTTGACCTCTCAGCGGCTTTCAATACCATCGACCATGGTATCTTAGTGCAGCGACTTGGGGGGGCTAGGGGTGGGAGGCACTGTTCTACAGTGGTTCTCCTCCTACCTCTCAGGTTGCTTGAAGTTTGTATGGGCGGGGGGACAGAGATCCACCCCGAGGCCCCTAACTTGTGGGGTACCTCAGGGTCGGTTCTCTCCCCCCTACTCTTTAACATCTATATGAAGCCGCTGGGTGAGATCATTCATGGATTGGGGGTGAGGTATCATCAGTATGCGGATGATACTCAGTTGTACATCTCCACCCCAGACTACCCCAGGGATGTCCGTTCCGTGATGTCCCATTGCCTGGAGGCGGTGTGGGCCTGGATGGGGAGGAACAGACTCAGACTCAACCCCTCCAAGACTGAGTGGCTGTGGATGCCGGCACCTCATGTTTCAGAGGTGCCATCACTTTTGATGGGAGGGGAGGTACTTGCCCCTGTAGAAAGGACCCGCAACTTGGGTGTCCTCCTGGATTCTTGGCTGTCTCTAGAAGATCATTTGACGGCCGTGATCAGGGGGTTTTTGGCACAGGTTTGCCTGGTGCGCCAGTTGCGCCCTTTTCTGGACTGAGATGCCCTTCACACGGTCACTCATGCCATGCAAAGGGCATCTATGCAAGATTAGGTTAACAACTCTTAATGCCTTTTTGGCAATGTTGTTACGGTGGGCTCGGGCACTTAGATCATTAGAAATGAATACTCCAAGGTCCTTGACAGAGTGAGGGTCATCTACAAGGTCATGTCCATCTAATTTGTATTTTATGTTTTGATTTTTATTTTTTTTGCGCCAATGTGCAAGACAGAGCATTTGTTGGTTGAGATTTGAAGTTGCCACTTGTTAGACTAATCTGACAAGTCAAGGTCTTTTTGAAGGGTAGTTGCATTGTCGGTGGGGTTGAATAGTTTAACATCATCAATGAAGAGAACACAGTTGCTTTTAATATGATCACAAAGTTCATTTATGTAAAGTATAAAGAGTGTTGGACCTAAATTTAAATTAATTTAATTTAATTAATCATATTTCTATGCCGCCCAACTCAGGGGTGAAATCTAAAATTGTTTGCTACTGGTTCTGTGGGTGTGGCTTAATTAGTGGGTGTGGCTTGTTGGTAAGGTGGGCGTGGCCAAGTCAATGTCACTTCTTTGCCCTTTTTTAACTTACAAAACACAACACAACACAACTGGCTCACCCACAATATAAAAGCAGCTGTGCTAGACCCAAAATGGCCCCTGCAACAAGCAGGAACCTCACACAGCCACAAAAAGCCCTCCAAAAACAACTTTCACACTTTACACACACACAACACAACACAACACAACTGGCTCACCCACAATGTAAAAGTAGCTGTGCTAAATCCAAAATGCTCCTACCACAAGCAGGAACCTCACACAGCCACAAAAAGCCCCCCCAAAAAAACAATTCCACATACAGCTTTGTGAGATTTTGTGTGTTTGTGTAGTTAGAGTGAAACACTACAGAAACACACTAAATCTCAGAAAGCTGCACAAATATTATTTTATTTATTTTTATTTTTATATAAAAGCAGCTAAATTTAAAACTTCCTAAACTTTAAATGGCTAGGTCTAAAAAAAGAACAACTAAAAAAAACCCCAATTAACTATTTTTTAAAGCTCCCAAAGGGGGAAAAAACTTACCCAATAGAACAGGGGTCTCCAACCTTGGCAACATTAAGACTTATAGACTTCAACTCCCAGAATTCTTCAGCCAGCTTTGCTTTGCTGTCTGACGAATTCTGGGAGTTGAAGTCCACAACTCCCTACCTGCTTGATTGCAGGCAGGGAGATTCAGTTGCTTGCTGATGCAATTGAATGCAGAGATTACAGCAAGGCATTGCGACCAGCAGCTAAGGTAAACAAGCTGAGGGGGGAGAGGGGGAGGGATCGTCAGAGCCATTTAAAAGAAAAAAAGTTTTTTTCTTTTACATGGCTCTGGCGATCCAAGCTGAGTTGCCTGATTAGCAGACAACTCAGCTGGGAATCTGGGATCCTCAGAGCTTGGCTGGTCAGAGCCATTTAAAAGAAAAAAAAGGCTCTGATGATCAGCTGGGCATGGGGGGGCAGGGGCAGGGATTTTTGCTACTGGTTCTCCGAACTGCCCACCGCCATCGCTACCTACTCGCTCGAGCCAGTCCGAACCAGGCGCATTTCACCCCTGGCCCAACTCCCAAGGGACTCTGGGAGGCTTACAACAGAAATAATACAAACAGTGACATAATTTTTTAAAAAAACATTATAAAAGCATTTTAAAAACATTAATAACACATGCACACCATTCATGGCCGGATCTCGCAAGATTGAACAGCAAGATCAACGGTCCCAGGCCTGCCGGAAAAGCCAGGTCTTCACTGCTTTCTGGAAGGCCAATAGGGTGGGGTAGTCCGGACCTCAGGAGGTGGCTGGTTCCAGAGAGCTGGGGCAGCCACAGAGAAGGCCCTCCCCCGCGGGCCCACAGCCGGCATTGTTTAGCTGATGGGACCTGGAGGAGACCAACTCTGTGGGATCTTACTGGTCATTGGGAGTTATGTGGTAGAAGGCGGTCTCGAAGATACCCTGGCCCTGAGCCATGTAGGGCTTTAAAGGTAATAACCAACACCTTGAATTTTGCCCAGAGACCAATAGGGAGCCAGTACAGCTCGCGGAGAATTGGTGTAATGTGGGTGTATCTAGGTGCACCCACGATAGCTCGCGCAGCTGCATTCTGGACCAACTGTAGTCTCCGAACACTCTTCAAGGGTAGCCCCATGTACAGTGCATTGCAATAATCTAACCATGAGGTGACAAGGGCATGAGTGACTGTGAGGAAAGCCTCCCGATCCAAGTAGGGTCGCAATTGGTGCACCAGGCGAACCTGTGCAAAGGTCCAACTAGTCACAGCTGCTAGATTTTGCTCTAATCTTAGCTGTTAGTCTAGGAGGACACCCAAATTGCAAACCCGTTCTGAAGGGGACAATTTCTCCACCCCTCCAGAACCAGGGATGAACAATCGACATAGTCTTTAGGAGGCAATACCCACAGCCACTCGGTCTTGTCTGGGTTAAGTCTGAGCCTGTTGTCTTCCATCCAGACCCTCACAGCCTCCAAGCACTGGCACATCACATCCACTGCTTCACTGAACTGACGTGGAGTGGAGATATACAGCTGGGTATCATCAGCATATTGCTGATATGCCACCCCGTATCATTGGATGATCTCACCCAGCAGTTTCATGTAGATATTAAATAGGAGGGGAGAGAGGACCGAGCCCTGAGGCACCCCGCAAATGAGGGGCCTAGGGGTTGACCTCTGTCCTCCTGCCAACACCGACTGTGACCGACCAGAGAGATAGGAGGAGAACCACCATAACATGGTGCCTCCCACTCCCAACTCCCTTAGTCGTCCTAGAAAGATACCATGGTCAATGGTATCGAAAGCTGCTGAGAGGTCAAGTAGCACCAAGATAGAGGAATGACCCCCATCTTGGGCTCGCCAGAGATCATTCATCAATGTGACCAAAGATGTTTCTGTGCTGTAGCCAGGCCTGAAATCAGACTGAAAAGGGTCTAGATAATCCGTTTCATCCAATGACCGCAGGAGCTGAAGTGCCACCACTTTCTCTACAACCTTTCCCACAAAGGGTAGGTTGGAGACTGGATGAAAGTTCTTTAATTCTGCTGGATCCAGGGAAGGCTTCTTGAGGAGGGGCCTTACAACTGCTTCCTTTAATGGTTGCAGGAAGGACCCTTCCCTCAAGGACATGTTAACTAAAACCTGAAACCAGCCTTGTGTCACCTCCCTGCTGGCCAAAACCAGCCAGGAGGGGCACAGGTCCAACAAACAAGTGGAGGAACTCATCGCTCCTACAGCCTTGTCCACTTCCTCAGGCGTCACAGGCTCAAATTCATCCCATGCAATAGGACTAAGACCTGCCCCCGTCATCTCGGTCAGAATTGCCCAATCAGAGCCAGGTCCATCTGAATCTGAGCGACTTTATCTGACAGAAATTGCACAAACTCCTCAGCTCTACCCTGCAAGGGCTCCTCCACTCCCCTTACATTAAGGAGGGAGCAAGTCATCCTAAATAGGGTGGGCACAAATCAGCGGATGCAATAAGTGCGGAAAAATGAGAACATTTTGCCGCCCGTATCACCACTAAATAAGTCCTAATAAAGGTTCTTAAGAGTGTTCGGTCAGATTCTGAGTTACTGGTCCTCCAGCGTCGCTCTAGATGTCTCTTCTGGCACTTCATCTCCCGGAGCTCCTCAGTAAACCAGGGAGCTTTCCTGGATCCACCGCCATGGAGAGGTCGCAAAGACACGATCCAGTCCACTGCCCCAGATGCCGCCCTATTCCAGGCAGCCACCAGGGACTCAGCTGGACTGTGGACAAGGGAGTCAGGTATGTCCCCAAGCTCCTTCTGGAACCCTTCAGAGTTCATTAGGCGCCTGGAGCAGAACCACTTAATCGGCTCTGCCTCCCTGCGATGGAAGAGTAGCGCCCTGAAGTCTAACCTCAGCAGGAAATGATCTGACCACGACAAGGGAGAAGCATCTATACCCCTTAATTCCAGATCATATCTCCACTGCCCTGAGAGAAACACCAGGTCAAGTGTGTGTCCCCCCCTATGAGTCGGATCCTGAACTATTTGGGTCAGGTCTATGGTTGTTATGGAAGCCATGAACTCCTGAGCCGCATCTGAGGATTCGCCAAGTGACAGCAAGTTGAAGTCCCCCAGTACCATAAACCTGGGGAACTCCACTGCCAGCCCGGCTACTGCCTCTAGCAGCACAGGCAGGGCTGTCGTAATGCAGCTGGGAGGCAGATATGTCAACAACAAGCTCAACTGAGCCCCTGAGTCCAACCTCAAGAGGAGAGACTCACAGCCAACAATCTCTTCAACATAGTGACTAAATTAGTAGATACCAACAAAATACTGTAAACATTATACTTAGACTTCAGCAAAGCATTCGATAAAATAGACCACAGCCTATTTCTTGGTAAGCTAGAAAAAAATGGGATAGATAGCATCATCATCAAATGGATTCATAACTGGCTGACAAATCATACCCAATGAGTAGTCCTTAATGAGTCTATGTCTACATGGAAGTAAGCAATGGGGAACCACAAGGTTCCGTCTTAGGCCCAGTACTCTTCAATATCTTCATAAACAACTTAGATGAAGGAATAGCAGGGGAATTTCCAAATTTGCAGATGATACTAAACTGGCAGGTATAGCCAACACCCTAAATGATAGGCTCAAGATCCA
Organism: Pantherophis guttatus; assembly: GCF_059756535.1. Taxonomy (NCBI): domain Eukaryota; kingdom Metazoa; phylum Chordata; class Lepidosauria; order Squamata; family Colubridae; genus Pantherophis; species Pantherophis guttatus. Next base: position 189,395,346 of record NC_142063.1, read on the forward strand.
GATGGATCTTGACAGACACTGGGCCCTATCTAACAAAATGAAATTCAGTTTCACTTTCAGTTTCAGTTTATTTAGATTTACATACCGCCCTACTCCCGAAGGACTCAGGGCGGTGAACAGCCAAGATAAAACACATATAATATAAAATTTTAAAAACAATTTAAAACATATTAAATAAATTTGGCCCATACTAATTAAAATACCCGTTTTCTAAAAACAAATTAAAATTAAACAAGCAATTTAGCTCTTTGTAGCAAGAAGCTGAGCCCTGTGCAAAACAGCTGAGAGCAAATCAGCTGAGAGTCGGAGGCAGACCTAATCAACGGGCTAATTAGCCTATGCTGAAGCTGAAAGGAGTTGTTTTTTCTTGCTGTTTGCTTGCAAGGAGGTAACTGCTGTGAGGCACAGGCCAAAGGGTGGGGGCCACCCTCCTTGCCACTTAGTGCCCTCCTGTCACCCCCTTTTGCCTCTAGCACCCCCCCCCGCTGCCCCCCTTGCCTCTTACCACCCCCCTAAGGCATGGTACCGTCCACTTTGGGAACCACTGGCTTAACTACTTAACTACTTAACAACCGGTTCTACTGAAGTAGAATCCCACCACTGGGTCTACCCATTTATTTTTGCAGACACCGGTCTACTCATTTGTTTTCTTTTAACACTGATCAGCTGTAGGGCAGCCCTTTGAAGCCCTGCGGCAAGAGTTTAAACAGTTTTTTTCCCTCTAGCCATCAGCTGGAACTCAGGAGGAAGCAATAGATTGGGAGTGGGGCCAAATAAAAGGTAAGAATAATGCTGGGGGATGGGCGGGCGGGGGGGAGAGAACCAGTTCGGTGATATCATATCGTCACCGCTACAGGCTTGCGGGAACCGGGATGAACCGGGAGGAACTGACCACTGGTTGAGACTCTAAAAAAAGTAAAGAGAAGAGCAACCAAGATGATTAGGGGATTAGGTTAAAACATAAAATGAATGGTTGCAAGTACTCAGTATAGTGAAGTCTAGTGAAGAGAAGGACCAAGGGAGACATGATAACAGTGTTCCAGTATTTGAGGGGCTGCCACAGAGAGGGGGAGGTCAAGCTATTTTCCAAAGCACCTGAAGGCCAGACAAGGAATAATGGATAGAAACTGATCAAGGAGAGATTCAACCTAGAAATAAGGAGAAATTTCCTGACAGTGAGAACAATCAACCAATGGAACAGCTTGCCTTCGGAAGTTGTGGGAGCTTCATCACTTGAGACTTTCAAGAAGAGATTGGACTGCCATTTGTCAGAAATGGTATAGGGTCTCCTGCTTGGATGGGGGGTTGGACTAGATGACCTACAAGGTCCTTCCAACTCTGTTAATCTGTTAAAGCATGTACTTCAAAGCACTACATTAGGCATAACCCATCTACTTTTTCTACTGAATCATCACTAGGATTGTGCATGCTCGAAGATGGCGGTGTCGGGTTAGCTCCCAATCTGACAATGGGTGCTGTTTGGTCTTTTCGGGGGGTGTAGGGTCGCTAAATCCATCTGCGACCCCAAGCCCCAGTGAGGAGAGCCCCTGCCCAATCTGGGGAGGATTTTTACTCCCTCCGTGACATCGTGGTTGGAGCGAGGGGCTAGCGTTTTGGGAGAGGCTCTGGAGGTGCTGAGGACGCTGCAGAATGCCGTGGAGCGCTGCGGAGGTGATAGCGGCGGCGGCGATGCTGTGGAACCACCCTGGGCACTGCAGAACTGCCTTGGAGCATCGCGAGGACATGGTGGCGATGGCAGTGCCGTAGAACATCACAGAGCGCCAAGAAGACAATGGCGGTGGTGGCAGTGGCAGCAGCGGCAGCGGCGGTGACAGCGGTGGTGGTGGCAGCTTGGCTTGGCCGCAGGGAATCACCTAGCTGCGGTCCTTATTTTCCATCAAAGACGAGGGGCTGGAGGGGGATGGTGACTCCGGCGGTAGTGCGAACATCCGTGGGGTGATGCCCCCCTCCTCCCCGCCCACATTCAAAGCAACAGAGCCAAGGCGGTGCTGGTGATGGAGGCTAGCTGGCGGCGTTGGTTGCCCCCCCCACAGACGCATCTGTTTATGGGGGGGTGGCACTAGCGCTGTTGATGGTGTCTGCCGCAGAATACCGCAATGGTATTTGTTTGCTGAGGGTGAAGAGAAGAAGCCGAGGTGAGGAGGCCTGGACTTATAAATCGGCAGAGGAGGAGATGTTACCCTCCTCTGGGGATACTGTTTCCCCCCTCCCTCTCCCCGCCTTCCCCCCTCCTTTATGGGGGGAGGGGTTTACGAACCGCTACATTTTGGACCCCTTCCATGTTCCATTCACGCCCTCGTTGGTAAGAGAGACTGAGCACCATATGAGGGAGCTGAGGGATTATCTATATCCCAATGGAGAGGACAGAACATCGTTCCTGATAACCATCTGTAACGGGACCGGCCGTCGTGAGAGGATGGTTGGTCATTAGCCTCTGTTGGAGAAAAAGAACATTGGATCTTCTCCCTGTCGTGAGAGGACAGTGGAGTCCAGCCCTATAAATGGATATTTTGTGACCTTTTATGCTCAGTTATCCCTTTGGACTATGAAAGACTCCCGGACTGGCCTTCCTTTCCCGTCTTTGGTTCGGTTGATGCTCCAAAAAGCCGATCTTTTTGCACTGCAAGTCTCCCCCCTCTCGCAGGCCTGGCCCTCCACATTATCGAGGGCCTATCTTGATGACGGGCTTTGGAACCCCGAGAGATGGCATGCAGCGAAGAGGGGGTTGAGGGGTTTTTTATCGGGATTTTTAAGGAAAATTTTAAGGCGACCCGGGAGGGGCTTGTAGAGATGGGCCTGGGGGGTTCATATAGCTACTGGGCGGGATGATGGGTCGCTTGGGCACAGCAGAGGGATCACGGAAGAAAATTTGTCTGGGGAACAATGAGGTGTCAGGAAGGGCAGTGTAATTGAAATAGTGAGTGGGAGGGGCAGATATGATGGGCGCAGGGGACCACATCATGTTCCGGGGGTGCACATACGCTATCTACGAGCTATTGCACACTCCGGCCCCCAATGCGCGATTCGGGTCCTGGGTTGCACAGAGTCTCAGGCCCTGGGTCCGCAGCTGATGTTATGTAATGCCAGGTCAGTTGTTAACAAAGCCCCCCTCATTTGTGATCTTATTTTGGAGGGGGGTGCAGACCTGGCAGGTATTACAGAGACCTGGTTGGGCCACGAGGGCGGGGTTCCCCTAATTGAAATGTGCCCACCAGGTTTCTGTGCATTTCATCAGCCAAGGGCTCAGGGGAGGGGTGGGGGAGTGGCGGCGATTATTAGGGAAAGTCTTAGTCCGAGGGAGACCACTGTTCCTCAGATAGCCGGATGTGAGTCCCTTTTTGTAAAGTGGGGCCGTGGGAGGCAGATGGGTTTGCTGACTACGTACCTGGCTCCCTGCCATGTGGCGGCGACCCTGCCCGAGCTGCTCGACGTTATTGTCGGGGTAGCGATTGATATCCCCAGACTTATTGTCATGGGGGATTTCAACCTGCCATCTGCAGGTGAGGCGTCAGAAGTGGCTCGGGAGTTCATGGCTTCCATGGCGGCCATGGACCTGACTCAATTAGTTCAAGGCCCCACTCACACAGGGGGACGCACTCTGGACTTGATTTTCATCTCTGGTCAGTGGTTGAATGATCTTGGTAGAGGGGATTTAGACATTAAACCTTGTCATGGACAGATCATTCTCTTCTTCACTTGGACTTTCCTGCCATTTCCCCCCGCCACAGAGAGATGGAACCGATTAAATGGTTCCGTCCCAGGCGCCTGATGGATCCCGAAAGATTCCTGATGGAGCTTGGGCCATTTCCTGAGACCCTGGCACACGACTCGACTGAAGACCTGGTGGCCGCCTGGGAGAGGGCGGCCGCCAGGACTTTGGACCGCATCATGCCTTTGCGGCCTCTGACCCAATGCCAACCTCAATTAGCTCCTTGGTTCTCCAAGGAGCTGAGAGAGATGAAGCATCGGAAAAGACGCCTAGGGAGCATTTGGAGGACTAGTCAATCCGATTCCGACCGGACATTGGTGAGGTCTTATATCAATAAGGGGCGATAAAAGCGGCAAAATCTAACTATTTTTCCGCTCTTATCGTATCTGCAGAGAACCACTCAGCTGCTTTGTTTAGGGTGACCCTAAACAACCCGCTCCCTTCTTTGGGGGGGAGTGTGGGAAGATCCCTTGCAGGGTCAAGATGAGGATTTTGAGCAATTCCTGCATGATAAAGTCGCTCGGATTCGGGAAGGCTTGGACTCCGACTGGGTGAGTCCAGGAGAGGAGACGAGGGCAGGTCTTGAGAATATTATCTGGGAGGAATTTGATCCTGTGGCTCCCAAGGATGTGGACAGGGTCCTGGGTAGGATTAGTGCCACCACATGTTTATTGGACCCGTGTCCCTCCTGGTTGGTACTGGCCTCCCGGGAGGTTACACGAGGCTGGCTCCAGGGGATTATAAGTGCTTCTCTGAGTGAGGGTGCCTTTCCTGCTGCCTTGAAAGAGGCGGTGGTGAGGCCCCTCCTCAAGAAGCCTTCCCTGGACCCGGCTGAATTAGCCAACTACCATCCAGTCTCCAACCTTCGTTTTGTGGCGAAGGTTGTTGAGAGTGTGGTAACACGACAACTGCCCAGGCACCTGGATGAAGCTATCTATCTGGACCCATACCAGTCGGGCTTTAGGCAGGGGTACAGCACAGAAATGGCATTGGTTGCATTGGTGGATGATCTCTGGAGGGCTTGGGACAGGGGTTGCTCCTCTGTCCTGGTCCTGTTAGATCTCTCAGCGGCTTTTGATACCATCGACCATGGTATCATGCTGCAGCGGTTGAGGGGGTTAGGAATAGGGGGCACCGTTTTGTGGTGGTTCTCTTCCTTCCTCTCTGACTGCTTGCAGTTCGTGTTGACAGGGGGGCAGAGGTCGACTTCGAGGCGCCTTGCATGGGGAGTGCCGCAGGGGTCGGTTCTCTCGCCCCTTCTGTTCAACATTTATGTGAAGCCGCTGGGTGAGATCATCCGTGGTTTTGGGGTGAGAGTCCATCTGTACACTGATGATACTCAGCTGTACATCTCCACCCCAGACCACCCCAATGATGCCCTTAATGTGATGTCTCGCTGCCTGGAGGCTGTGCGGGCCTGGGAGAAATTGGCTCAGACTCAACCCCTCCAAGACTGAGTGGCTGTGTTTCCGGCGCTGCGATATAGTCAGCTGGCGCCATCGCTGACTATTGGGGGTGAGTCTTTACCCCCTACAGAGAGGGTCTGCAATCTGGGCGTCCTCCTGGACGCACGGCTGTCTTTAGAAGAACATATGACGGCCGTGGCCAGGGGGGCTTTTTATCAGGTTCACCTGATCCGCCAGTTGCAGCCCTTTCTGGACCGCAATGCCTTGTGCACAATCACTCACGCCCTTGTCATCTCCCGACTGGACTACTGCAATGCTCTCTACATGGGGCTCTCCTTGAAAAGCACCCGGAGGCTCCAACTGGTCCAGAATGCAGCTGTGCGGGTTATGGGCGCAACTCGTTGTGCCCACGTGACACCCCTCCTGCGCAAGCTGCACTGGCTCCCAGTGGTCTTCCGGGTGTGATTCAAGGTGTTGGTTACCACCTTTAAAGCACTCCATGGCATTGGACCTGGGTACCTTCGAGACTGTCTTCTGCCACCAGAAGCCTCCCACCGGCCAGTCCGCTCCCACAGAGAGGGTCTCCTCAGGATGCCATCGGCCAAATTATGTCGGCTGGTGACACCCAGGGGGAGGGCCTTCTCTGTGAGAGCCCTGCCCTTTGGAATGAACTCCCCCGAGAAATTCGTAAAATCTCTGATCTCCATGTATTTCGCTGTGCCCTCAAAACCATGTTGTTCTGCCAGGCCAGGCTATCAATATAAAGATTTTAATTCGTTTTAAATGGGATTTTAAATTCGGGGTTTTATAAATTGGGCCTATTATTTAATAATTTTAATTATCTTTAAATATTGTCTGTCTTTGTGTTTTTAATTAGGCTGTACACCGTCCTGAGTCCTTCGGGAGAAGGGCAGTATAGAAATTAAATAAATAAATAAATAAATAAATAAATAAATAAATAAATAAATAAATAAATAAATAAATAAATAAATAAATAAATCAGACCTCCTATATAAGAGAGAATCTCCAATCTTTGCTCTAGTTTTCTCTCTCCTCCCAGAAATTTTATCTGAACTTTCCTAACGGTATGTAGAGATGGGATTTACAAAACCTTTGCAAACAAGTTTAATTTATTATAAGCTTGCAATAATTCACAAACACAAGATTTTAGGACAAATGTTAATATTTTCTGAGCCTTTGTGGTAAATGTTTCACTATTCAGTTAGGGAATCCAGCAAATGGAATCAAACACTTCATATTTCTGAAGCCTAGATCACATGGCTGCTGTCCTGACTCAAAATAGAGAGCTATTGTAAGTGACACCATCAAGAGGTCCACTACTGCCATAGTGCTGTAAACATCTAAGCCGCATTTTTAATCAAGGAAAGACAAAATGAAATTCCTCAAGAGTACAAGTCTTGGGAACTTCAGCAACCACCAATGCTCCGGCCATGGAGTAAAGCATTAAACTGGCTTTGGGAATCAGCAAGAAAACATGGGGCCATGAAAGCTAGGATGCGAAGTCTTGTGGGGAAGCAGAAGGGACTGCAACATAACAATGATACCAAACACTAGGACAGCCTTCTCCAAAAGTGATCTGTTGCTGTATCTGACCATGCTTGTCATCACCATGATGTCACTGTGTGCCTTCTCCCCTTAGAATACCCACCATTCCCAATTCAAGTTTTTGAATGCTGCTGAATCTCATTTGTTACCGGAGTTAATATTTTGATCAGAATTTCCTGATTATATTCTTTGCTATCAGAATCTAAATTTCGTGAATTTATAAGTTATTACTGTAAGATCCCAGAAGTTTCCCCGAGCCACTGAGATGCAAAAAAGAGTGTGATTCAAGACGAGGTTTGCAAAAAGAAGCAGATTTTATTTTTGGCCAAAAACAAAATATTGGGTGAAGCTATATCCAGAACATACATACAATGCAGGTGAGGAATAGCCACACATTGGGGAAGGTATGGAGTGCTTTTATTTATTTACTTATTTATTTACTTATTTATTTATTTATTATCTATCTATCTATCTATCTATCTATCTATCTATCTATCTATCATCTATCTATCTATCTGACTTATATGCCGCCCTTTCTCCACAAGTACTCAGGACGGCTCACAGCAACAAGTCCAAATTAAAATTCAAACAATAAAAGAATCTAAAATTCCCATTAAAACCCCTTCAGTCCAGGCCAGCCTGGCGAAACAACCATGTTTTAAGGTCACGGCGGAAAGAGCGAAGGTCGGGGGCCACCTCTGGAATCAGCTCCAAGGGGAACTGATTCCAGAGGGTAGGTACCCTTGCCAGGTGTCCACTATTTGAGTGGACAGTCCGCTTTTTTCACATTATGTTCACTATTTTTTTTCACAAAATAGTGGACATTTTTTTTATTCAAGAGCTTTATGATGAAATGGTATATAATCTAAAGCTGTACAGTCTAAGAGAATAAGGATAGGAGAATCACGTTTTGTCTTTTTTTCCATAAATTAGAATGAGACAAAGATTGAAAATCCATTGAACTCGATTCTCCGAAAAAATTAATGATGAGATTAAAATAAAAATATATTATAAAATTATGTACAGTTCACATTTTTAAAATGTATTGTAGCTTGTGTCGACTGACCTAAAATGGCGTTGAGTGATGAGAGTGACAGCGGCGAGATTTCGAATTCTTTAAAACGAAAGAGAGGAGTGTGCAAATGCACCAAAGACTGGGAAGCTACTTTTGCATGGATTACCAACAACGAAACCGACAGAACAAATGCGACGGCCTACTGTAAATTGTGTCAAAAATCGTTCACAATTGAATATAATGGTATAAAAGCTGTCACACAGCATGCAAGCACAAAAAAACCATTTAGATAAGGAGAAAATAGCTTCCAGCAACAAGCGAATCAATTTGTTTTTTATTGTTAAAGACTCCTCTTTCAGTGAGAAAGTGACTGTAGCTGAAATGGCTGAAACTTACCATGGGATCAAACACCATATTTCTTTCCTGGCTCAAGATTGCGGTTTTAAGTTAATGAAGCAAATTTCTGATGATTCAGAAATTGTAAAAAGATGTCTTGTGGAAGAACCAAATCATCAGCTATTGTCAATGAGGTTTTGTATCCTTTTTCTATTGAGTTGGTTCTCAATGATCTTAAAACTGGAATTCCATTTTCTCTCTCCACTGATACATCAAACAAGGGAAATGGCAAAATGTATCCAGTTGTTGCACAATATTTTACTTGTGAAGAAGGACTGTGTGTGAAAATTTTAGACTTTTATGAGGATTCTTTCGAAGATTCTACATCAATAAAAAATCAGCTGTGTCGAGTTCTTAGTGATAACGAATTGGAAATAAATAATGTTTCAGCTTACTCAGCAGATAATGCATCGGTCAATTATGGAGTGAACAAATCTGTTTACCAAAAATTATTGCTGGAAAATGACAATATTGTAGCTGCTCATTGCGATAATCACATTTTACACAACAGCGCAAAAAATGCATTAAAGCAGTTATCTTTTGATATCGAAAATGTAGTGCTGAAGGTTTTTGCCGAATTTTTGAATTCTGCGAAGAAACGAGAAGAGTTGAAATCATTTTTTGAGTTTTGCGAGTCAGAATTCCATGAAGTTTTGCGCCATGTTCCAACACGTTGGTTAAATTTGTTTAAAGCGGTCGAAAGACTTCTTTTAAACTGGATACCTCTAAAATCGTATTTTATTTCTCTTGGATCTGATGAGTGCCATAAGGTTATCTGGAACCTTATTTCGGATCAGGAAAATGAACTCGCAAAGGACGATGAACCAACAATTTCAGAATTGTATTTATATTTCACGCACGTCTTCATGTCAATAATGCAAGACACCCTACTGAAGCTGGAAAGCAAGAAAATTCTTGCATGTGATCTTCACATTATCATGTGTAAGCTGCGTGATTCTTTGCAAAAAAAAAAATACGATGAGCAGTTTTTTGGAATGAAAGTTTTATTTGCCTTACGTAAAAAACATTTGCCTGAGAATGCCGTGCAAAAGTTCAAGAAAGAAGCCATCAGCGTGTATCAAAGAGCCATTGCGTACCTAGAAAAGTGGTATAATTTCACTGATTCAGTATATGAGATGCTAAATTGTTTCAATCTAATTGATTGCAATAATCCTCCAACTTTAGAAGAAATGACGAACATCTGGTTATTATCCCCATGGCGAGAAGAACTTCCACCCAACACTCTCTTCGATTAAATTTCTGCCTTAGAAGAAGTTTATGTTCATCTGCAGGGCGATTCATCCCTTGATAAGTGGACGTACTTTTTCAAGAAAGAGCCAGCTCCGAGTTTACTGAAACTGTCCCAGTATTGTGCATCAATTCTGGTATCAAATGCAAACGTTGAACGAATTTTCAGCGTCACGGGAAATTTGTGGACTGACAAACGTAACCGACTGCTTGTACCATCAGTTCGAAGTGAACTTTGTATATTTTTTAATATTTCTCAACGTTGTACTGAAATTAAAGAATTATTCCTTAAACACAAAGAATTGATCAAAGCTGCGCAGTCAAATAAAAAATACACACGACAGCAAAGTAAAATGTAATTTAATATTTTACATATTATTATAATATATTTGATGTTTTGAATTTTAAGTAAAGTTTTGAAGTGATTATTTTAATATGTGTTAAAATGTTTGTAAGAAAATATATAATTGAATTGTAATATTTTTTATTTTTTTACTACTTAACCCCCCCCCCCGCTTGTCCGCTATTTTTTGGAAGCAGACCTGGCAACCCTAAGGGTAGGTGTGCCTACAGTTAAGGCTCGCTCTCTAGGGGCCATCAGCTGACATTGCTTGGCCGACGGAACCCCAAGTAGGCCCTCTCTGTGTGAGTGCACCGGGCAATAGGGAGATGTTGCTGGCTGCAGGTGATCCGCCAGATACCCCAGGCTTAAACCATGTAGGGCTTTATAGGTAATCCCCAACACCTTGCTTTTATACCTTCAGTCATCAGTTCAGTACTCAATTCTGGCCCCATTGCCCATCCCCCCTTTGGCAGTGCAGCAAGAAACAGGAGGGTTGGATGCTTAGCAACAGAGGGGCTGGGTGCTTAGCAACCCCACTTCTTGAGATATCCACCAGGTGCAGAGTGGTACAGAAAAACAAGTAAGGAGCAAATGGCAGAGGCAATTCTAATTCTTAGCAAAGCAATTATTACAGAAGCAAAACAGCAAATTATTATTATGTCCCAGTAATTCTACTTATTTTACTAGTATTATGTTCTTACATTACTATTCATCTTCTAAACAACACATGAAACGTAGACAATACTGGATTCAATACTGGAGCCTGAGTGGCGTAGGAGGCTAATGCCTCCTACTAAGGCAGCATTTAACATCCAGCTGCCTGCAATTACTGGGAGTTCAATTCTCACCAGGCTCAAAGTCGACTCAGCCTTCCATCCTTTCTTTTTTCTTTTTTCTTTTTTTGGAAATTTTTTTTATTTTTAAACAAAACTTAAAACATAAAACAATTATCATCCATTACAATTACAGAAAGTGTATTGATCGGTTACAAATCTTTTGTGCTTAATCCTCTATCCAACATTTTCTTATTTAACAGTTTATTACATTATTATTCTCATTTACCAATTATTTAACAGTAAATTGTCCTCTATAAGGGGGAAAAAAACGCTTTATATGTTTTATTATCTTATCCATTTCATATTTCATATTTCATTTCCATTCTTTCTTGTCTAACCATTGATAAAATAGATCCCATATCAAATAATATTGTTTATCTTCTTGTTCCCTAATTTCAAATGTCAATTTACTCATTTCAGCACACTCCAAAATTTTCTTGATAACGTCGTCATCCGTGGGTATCTTCTCACCTTTCCAATTTCTAGCAAATACAATTCTAGCCGCCGTTAAAACATTCACAATTAAATATCTGATTTCTCTATTATATATTTCTGGTAAAATCCCCAATAAAAATATCTCTGGTTTAAAGTCAATATGTTTCTTTTTCATTTTTTCCAGCCATTTGTGGATTTTAGTCCAATATCTTTTGCCTTTTGCACATGTCCACCACATATGGTAGTATGAGCCCGGAGTCTGATGACACTTCCAACATTTCTCCGATTTATTCTTGTACATTCTGGCTATTCTCGCCGGGGGTAAATGCCACCTGTAAAACATCTTATACAAATTTTCCTTATATGCTGTTGACATTGTCATTTTATAATTCTGCAACCATAATTTTTCCCATTTCTCTAAGTCAATCCCATGACCCACATTTTTCCCCCATGCAATCATTGTTTCTTTAACTTGCTCTTCTGCTAATTTTACTTCTAATAAATGACTGTACAGTTTTTTAATTACATAGTCATCAGAACCTGTTAAGATTTTATCTAAATTTGTCAAGTTACTATAAAAACCCTCCTTTTTAGAATCTTCATCATATCTAGACTGTATTTGCATATATGAAAACCAATCCATTTCAAGCTCTTGTTCTTCTAGTTCTTGCTTTGACTTAATAATTCACCATATCTAACTATTTGTTCCTTCCTAAATGTTATTGTGTGTGAGACTGCTTCAATAGGTGATAACCAGACTGGAATTTTTAAATAGTAACATTGTTTGATCTTCTCCCAGTTTAATAACAAAGACTCTCGTATCATATGTCTTTTGAAATAACCCTGTACTTTTATACTTTTATACCACATAAAAGCATGCCAACCCAACAATAAATCATGTCCTTCTAAAGTCAACAATCTAATATTCCTTAGCTTTATCCATTCTTTAATCTACATCAAGTTACAAGCTTGATAATACAATTCCCAATCCGGCAAACCAAAACCTCCTCTTGATCTGACATCTTGCATCAATTTTAGTTTTATCCTTGCCTTTTTGCTCTGCCGTATATATTTTAACACCATTTTATTTAAATCTTCAAAATATTTTTTCCCCAACTTAATTGGAATTGTCTGAAATAAGTATAAAAGTCTGGGCAGTATATTCATTTTAATAGTTGATATTTTCCCTATCAATGATAGCTGCAAATTCTCCCATTTTGTTAGATCTGTCGCTATCTGTTGTTTAAGCTTATCATAATTATTCTCCTTAAGAGTACCACATCTTGCTGTCAAATGTATTCCCAGATATTTAACCTTATTCGTGACCTGCATCCTTGATACTTCTGCCAATTCTTCTTTCTGTTTTTTTAACATATTCACATTAACATATTCATAAACACATCTTCGTTTTGTCTTTATTTATTTTCAAACCAGCCACTTTCCCAAAATCTCCTATTTTATCTATCAATTTGTTTACGGATTGAAGTGGTTCTTCCAAGATAAACACCAGGTCATCAGCAAATGCTTGCAATTTATATTCTTGATTTTGAATTTTCATTCCTTTTATTCCTTTTTCTTCTCTGATATTTCTGTTTAGTACTTCTAATGTTAACACAAACAACAATGGTGACAATGGACAACCTTGTCTCGTTCCTTTCTGTATTTCAATAAATTCTGTCAACTCTCCATTCATCATTATTTTTGCTGTTTGTTTATAATATATAGCTTCTATAGCTTGGACAAATTTCTCTCCAAAGCCCATCTATTTCAATTGTAGTATCATAAATCACCAATTCATATTGTCAAAGGCTTCTGTGCATCTAAAAACATCAAAGCCATTTGCTTTTCTGGATGCGCATCATAATATTCCAATGTATCCAAAATTATCCTCAAATTGTCTCTAATCTGCCTTTTTGGCAGAAATCCATTTTGGTCCGGGTGTATAAAATTATTCAAATATCTTTTAAGTCTTTCTGCTAGTATTGTAGCGAAGATCTTATAGAGTTTAGCAAGGATATTGGCCTATAGTTTTCAACTTGTTGTAGGTCAGTATCTTCTTTTGGAATAAGTGTAATATATGCTTCTAACCATGAGTTGGGTATTTCCTTCTGTAACATTACTTCATTCATAATTTCTAGTAATGGGAGACTTAGTGATTCCTGCAAGGCCTTATAATATTCCGCCAGTAATCCATCTGGACCTGGTGCTTTCCCACTTTTTTGTTTTTTAATTGCTTCTGTCAACTCCATCATTGTTATATTCCCTTCTAACATCATCTCAACATCTTTGGGAATCTGGGGTAAATTCGCCTTATGTAAATATTGTTTAATATTTTCCTCTTCTATCTTTTCTTTTTCATATAGCTTTTTATAATAGTCTTGTACAATGTTCTTCTTCTCCTCATTTCCAAATCTAACTTGTCCTTGATCATCTATTAACTGTGTTATTTTCCTTGAGTTCCTTTCTTTTTTCAATTTATATGCTAGCCATCTGCCTGGTTTATTAGCATCTTCAAAATATTTCTGTTTAGCGTTCCTGATTTTTTGTACTAGCTCTTCTTTCTCTAGCAATCCCATTTTATGTTTAATCGTGTCCATTTTCATTTTAATGTCTTTTTTTTTGTGGGAACTTCTGCAGTTCTTTTTCCAATGTCTTATAATCATCCTCTAGAATTTTATATGCTTGCCTTTTCTTAATATTTCTTTTCCTTGTATAGTTAATAATCAGGCCTCTGGCATAAGCTTTCATGGTATCCCATCGATTCTGCAGTGATGTATCCTCTTTTCTATTTTCTTTGAAAAAAAAGCTAATTCTTTCTCCATGTTCTGTAGGAAATCCTTTTCTTTTAATATTGTAGTGTTTAAAGTCCATCTAGACCTTATCCTTTGTCCTTTCCAGCTCATCATCATTGGATTATGATCTGCCCAAGTATTAGCCTCAATGGCTATTTCTTCTATGTTCAAGGTCAAGTCCATTATCAACCATATCATATCTATTCTGGACCATGATAAATGTCTATTGGAATAAAAAGTATATTGTCTATTTTTTGCATTTCTTTCTCTCCATATATCTTTTAAATTTATTTCCTCTATCATCTTAAAAAAAGATTTCGGCAAAGTTTTCCTACTTTGTTTTGTTGTCTTTTGTGTATTATAGTCCATTTTCTCATCTACTATTCCAATGAAGTCTCCCATCATACAGATGTTGTCATAGTCCAGCTCTATTAATTTCAAATGTAATTTTCTATAAAAGTTTTCCATCCTTTCTAAGGTGGGTAAAATGAGGACCCGGTTTGTGGGGGCAATAAGCTGACTTTGTATAAAATATACACAAGTATGAAGGCTATTGCTTAATGCATTGTAAGCCACCCTGAGTCTCCGGAGAAGGGCGGCATATAAAAATAAATAAAAATAAAAAAATAAAATAAAAAATTGTACCTCTCAAAATGAAGGCAATTCAAGACTAAGAAAACAACTTGCTATATTTTTTTGTGTCAGATCAGCGTAACACAGCACAAGTCTTGTATGGCATTGGAGTGGAGATAAATCCAACAATAGGGGTCAGGTCCAGCTCATCTTTAGATGTTCCGGGGGGTGACTGGAAGGTAAATTTCTGCAACAGGCTGGTAAAGAAGAGGAAGAGCTCCATTTTGGCAAGGTTCTCACCTACACATACTCTCCGACCTGGAGGAAAGCATAGATGACAAAAAAAGAGAGAGATTTGTGTTTATTAGTTTCTTAAACTATTTCACAGGGTTTCCCAATATTCTTTGGTCATAGAGAGATCAGCATACAGGAAAAAAAAGATAACAGATCAAAGATATGGAAAGAAGTAAAAATGCAGTAAAGGAATGGAGACAGAGAATTTTGCCAACGAATAAATGGCAGCAGATTTCTGAATTTGAAGATAAAGTCAAAAAAATTAATGCCAACACTGGAAAAATAGATGTGGGTATTATCATTAAGATTTTTGATTCCCAAAGAGAGCAATTAAAATATTGTACGGTAAGGTGCTTGTTCAGATATTGATGGAGCCAAGATATGTGTTGGGATGAGTGGATTATTACTCAATTGGACATAATCCAAAAATAACTTCATTTATTTATTTATTTATTGTTTATTGGTTCGATTTATATGCTGCCCTTCTCTGAGGACTCAGGGCAGCTTACAATGCGTTAAGTAATAGCCTTCATACTTTCATATATACCTGCTTAGTAGGGCTTTTGGGCCCCCCTAAGCGGTCTTCTTTTTTAGACAAAGTCAGCTTATTGCCCCACAATCCGGGTCCTCATTTTACCTACTTCGAAAGGATGGAAGGCTGAGTCAACCTTGAGCCTGGTGAGATTTGAACTCGCAGTAATTGCAGGCAGCTGGCAGCTAAGTGCTACTTAACAGCACTTTAGTCCACTGCACCACCAAGGCTCTTCATGGGGAAGATTTTAGGCCTCTCCAGGGCAACCCTTCTGCTTATCTAATTCTCTGCTCTTTGGGGGGTGGGGATTAGTTCTTTGAATAGAGAAAACTTCAGAGAAAGGCTTTTTGAAAAGGATGCTAATAAATATCCAATTGTGGTGCAGTCATCTACTGGTGCCATTGCAGGTAACCTTCAATTTACAAACGTTCAAAGTTACACTCTTACTACTGTTGCAGCATCACCATGGTAACGTGATCAAAATTCAAATGCCTGGCAACTAACTCATATTTATGATGGTTGCAGTGTCCCTGAGTCACCTTCTGAGGCCTTGTGACAAAGAAAGGCAATGGAGAAGCCAGATTCACTTAACAACCGGTTCTAACTTAACAACCGCAGTGATTCACTTAACAACCTGGCAAGAAAATTTGTAAAATGGGGCAAAATTCACTAAACAAATATATCATTTAGCAACAGAAATTTTGTTTTCAATTGAGGTTGTAAGTCAAGGGCTACCTGTGCATAGCAGGAATAACAGTAACTCATGCACAGGGTTGATAATTGCCCAGGCAGACATTGGAATCAACCTGTCCGGGTGTCGGCAACCCATGGCTCCAGAGCTGCATGCAGCTCTTTGGGCCCTCTGCTGCAGCTCCCTGTCCCATCACTGGCTGGTCCTACACCTTGCCCTCCCCTCCCAGTCACTCCGCACCAGGCCTGAGAAGGTAAGAGCAATGGGGGATGGAGCGGGGGATGGAGAAGTGGCCAGGGTTGATTCTCCAACACCTCACTTTTGCTGGAACTTCTTCCAGCCCTTGTTAGTTCTGGGCATGCCTCAGTCACTTGAGGAGACGCGCAACCTGCTCTCCGCCATTAGACACTGGGCTGACCCAGCCGTGACCGATGCCGGCCTCGCTAACATGAGGATTGGTGGGGTGGGGATGGGATTCAGGGGGACAGGACGTTGGAAAGGGGAATGGGCCCTCAGCACCCAGCAACAGTTTTAAGAAGCTCAGGGCAGCAGGAAAAGGGGGATGGCCTGCCAAATCTAGCATGCCCACCCTGGGAGTCAGGCTCAGATAAAGCCAGAGGACCCTCACCAAAGATGCTCATCCATCACCCGGTCTCCCCCTCTCTCTGTATCTCTCTCTATGTCCGTGCGTGTGCATGTGTGTGTCTGTCTGTCTGTGTGTTGTATCTGTGTGTGTGTGTCTGTGTGTGTGTCTCCTCTTTCTCTCAGAAAGCCGGCGAACTCTCCTTGGAGCTTTTAGCTACTCCTTTTCTTTCTTTCTTTCTTTCTTTTTTTTTGGGGGGTGGGGGGAAATCTGGCCTGGCTGAGGAATGAGTGCGAGCTGCCGTGGAGGCTTCCCTCAATCCTCTTTTCCTCCTCCTCCTCCTTCTTTCATGACATGTTGTGTTAAAGTCGATGGTTCTAGCCCAATAACTCACTAATCAAAATGTATTTTATTTTCAAGCTTTTATTTTAGACCTGGATAGATCCTAGGCCTCTTTAATCATTAGACCTATAACGCTATGTTTCTCTCTTTTAGATACACAACTGGAACAGCACAGATTTACCTCAGAGAGACCTTTTTATATCCGAGGGGAGGAGTCAGGAATCAGGTAGGATTATGGAAATGAGGGGGCGTGTATTATTGTTAACCCTTGCAGAAATGTAAGAAGGTAGAGATACAGACAAGATATAAACAAGTTAGACATTTTACATAACAAAACCCCCTCTAAATGTCTAACTGATGGCTTGTACATAATATATACATATATATAAAAATTAATATTGATGAACATGAATATAAATGGTTTATATACAAACGTGAAATTTTGACATGAGGTATGAGTGTTGCTTGTTGGGTAAAGGTTTGGTAAGTATGTCAGCTACTTGTTCCTCAGTGTCACAATGTATAGCTTTAATGAATCCGATTTCTGAGAACTGTCTAACGTGCTTACATTTAATATCTATGTGCCTTGACCTTTGTCCAATGGCATCAGAATTTGAGATTTCAATGGCAGCTTTATTATCTTCGTAAATAATTATAGGATATGATGGTTCTGTCCATATGTCACTGAGCAAGTCATCAAACCAAATTAGATTATTTGCTGCTTTAGATAGACAAATGAATTCTGCCTCGGTGGTGGAGGTAGCTACTAGTTTTTGTTTTCCTGTATACCAATGAATTGGGCATTTATTGAGAAAAAATACATATCCAGAAGTACTTTTTCTGGTTTTAATATCTCCTGCCCAATCTGCATCCACATAACACGATAATTTGGGTTTTGTGGATAAGTTAGGTTCAAGGTATAATTGGGCATTAATACTATGTTTTAGATATCTGAGCAGTTTCTTTATAGCATTCCAGTGGAATGTGGTGGGATTACTTACATGCCTGGATAATAAGTTAACAGCTAAAGCAATGTCGGGTCTAGTCCAATTTGCAATGTATAGTAATGATCCAATCGTGGATCTGTATAATTTATTATCAGAAAAGGGCTCTGCTTTATTGTACATATTTTTCAAAAAATCTTGTTGCATGGGAGTTTCACTGGGTTTTGCTTCTGACATGTTGCATTTTAATAAAAGTTCGGTTATTTTCTCTTTTTGTGATAGTCAAAAACCTTTACTTGTTTTTGTTGCTTGAACTCCCAGATATTTGTCTATTTTTCCTAATGATTTTAATGAGAAGTGGTTTCCTAAATCAGAGGCGAATTTCTTACATTTAGCTTTTTCTTTACCTATATATAATATGTCGTCCACATAGACGAGGATGCCTTCAAAAGATCCCTTCTCTCTCTTTATGAAGAAGCATTTGTCTGCGGAGGTGGCGGTGAAGCCCATTGAGTTGAGTGCCTTAGATAGGCACTCGTACCACCTCTTGCCGGATTGTTTTAGTCCATATAGACTCTTATTAAGGAGCCATGTGTCGTCTTTTCCTTTGTTGTATCCTGGTGGAGCTTTTACATAAATTTCTTTGTCCAGTTTTGCATGAAGGTAGGCAGTTTGGATGTCAAATTGAAATACTTCCAACCCTAGGATGGTGGATATTACGAGGGCACTCTTGACACTTTCAGCTCTGACAGTTGGGGAATAGGTATCTGTATAGTCCTCTGGGTACTTCTGAGCAAAACCCTGTGCCACTAGCCTTGCTTTGTACAATACATTGTTGTTTTCTAGTGTCTTGATTCTGTACACCCATTTTGTCCCTATGGGTTTTTTATTTTCAGGTGTTTGTGTTGGTGAATATACTTGCAGGTCTCGGAGACTCTTCATTTCCTTTTCCATTGCTTCTTTCCATTTTTCTCTCTCCTCTAGGGGAAGTTTGAATATATCTTCATATGAGCTGGGTGTTATGTTGCTGGTTTGTATGGACATGATGTAATCCTCAAGTCTTTTTGGTTTTTTGTTTCTACTCTCTGATTGGTTTGTCATTTTGTTTGTTTGTTTCGTGTAGGTATTCAGTCTCTTCATCAGTGAGTTTATCTATGTTCAAAGTGGGGTGTTCTTCCTTCCATTCTTTGACTTTTATTTCACGGTGTTTTGGTTTGTATGTTTCTGTATCCTCTTTCCTTTCAGTGATCAGCCGCTTATACTCTTGTTTCTGTGTATGTGTATTTCTATTGGCAAAAATGTCATTGGAGTGTAACCTTGACCAATTTGAGTGTTGAGTGTACCAAGTCAGCTGATCTTGATACAACAAATTTGTTGTTCTGATCTAAGAATCTGAAAACTTTTGTTCCTGGTTCGTATCCCATAAATCTCATTCTTTTGGATATTTTATCTCCCTTCCTTCTTAATTGTCTGGGGATATGAACATCAGCGGGGACGCCAAATACGTGTAGGTGGGCCAGGTTGGGTTTTCTTTTGTACATCATTTCATAAGGGGTTTTGCCAATTGAACTAGACCATAATCTATTTAATGTGTAATTTGAGTAATGTAATGCTTCCGACCAAAATGATTTTCCCATCCCAGCATCCTCTAGAACACATCTTATCATGGTTTGGAGTACGCCTTGTTTTCGTTCTGCTACTCCATTTTGAAAAGCTGAGAAAGGTGATGAAGTAAAATGTAATATGCCTCGTTCTCTTACCCAACTCGTGAATTCTTTAGCCATGAATTCTGAACCTCGATCAGTCATTAATTGTTTGATTTTTGTATTGTGTTGTAATTCGATTCTTTTGTAAAATTCCTTAAACTTTTGGAATGCTTCATTCTTGTGTCTGAGTGTATATACATAACCATATCGACTGTAGTCATCTACAATAGTTAGGAAGAATCTTTCTCTATACCTAATGGATGGTCTCAGGGGTCCTACCAGGTCCATGTGTACCAGTTGGAATATAGAATCAGTGGTTCGTTCTGATTTCTTTGGTCTTGCTTTGACCTTAATTTTAGAACATTTGCAAACAGAACACTCCAAGTAATTTTCACAGTTTTTTACTTTTAGACCCTCGGCGCATTCCAACATTTTTTTGACAATTGGGAAACTAATATGCCCTAATTTTCTGTGGAGAAGGTGAGCACAATTGTCATGCAAGGGTTTGCCTACAGACATTTTACTTTTACTTGGTGAATTATACTTGTTCAGTTCTTCTGTTTCTTTGTTTCCTTCTGCCTTATCAGCAGAGTTTATGTTAATGCTTCCCTCTCTGTTTTCTATGGGTGTAAAGTAAGGTAGTCCATCGTGTATGATTACTTCCCCAATGTTTGTCCCCTGATTTGATACATATACTTTGCCTTTCTTAAACATCACTTCGATGTTTGTGCCTTGTGTGAGTTTTACTGTTGCTAGCACGTTGTATGGAATATCTGGTACATGCAAAACCCCCTCTATTTCTCCTATTCCTGAGATATGCACACTTCCTTTACCTATTACTTTAGCCTTACTCTGGTTGGCTACTTTGATCTCAAAATTTGTTTTCATGAGTGAGGTGAATAATCTTGGGTCATGTGAAGTATGGTTAGTGGCTCCCGAGTCTAGGAGCCACATGTTCTTGTATGTTTCTAGTTTGGTGTTTGAGTTCTCGTGTTTAAAATCATACATTGATTCAGAGTATCTATCTCGTGAGCTGTTTCTATGCTCGTAATTTCTCCTAGTGCTGGGAGACCAACCACGTTCTCTCTCTCTAAAAGTTCTGTTATCTGGTGAGCTTCCCCTTATGTGCCTTCTTCCGTGCTCAGGTCTCTCCCTACGATCAGTGTATCCTTTGTTTTTGTAGTTCCTGGGACAATCTCTTTTTAAATGGTTTCTAGAACCGCAAGAAAAACATTCCTGTGAATTGCTTACTCTATCTTGAAATTCAACTCTCCTTATAGGTTTGGGTTCCCTTCTAGATATATGGCGGTCCCTTCTCAGGTTGTCTTCTGCAATTAATTGATTTGTGAGTGTGTTCAGGGATATCTGCTCTAAGTTTATGCTATCTAACTTTGTGTTACAAAGTTGTCCCAGCTAGAGTCCAATGAATTAATAATGATACTCATCATGCTTTCTTGAGTTATTATTTCCCCCCTTTGTAATAGTTCTGCTCTAGTGGCATTAAGTTTCAATAGGTGTTCGCTCATGGGGACCCCTGGCCTGAGTTTTGCAGAGTGAAATTCCCTGGATATTCTAGTGGTGGTTGCTCTGCTTTGGCTGTAGAATAAACTATATAATTTTTGCATAACTTCATACACAGTTAGGTTGTTATCTATGCTAGGGTACATAGTGGGTGGTATACTTGTTAACAATAGACAAAATGCTTTGTGGTGGATACAATCAATTTCAAATGACCAGGGTTTTTTTGGAGGTTTAGAAATTAAGAAAAGTACATTTTCTCTCATAAAAATAATTTGTAATTGTTTTTTTTTTATTTCAAAAGTTTTACAGTTACATCTTCACCCCATTTTCCCCCCACCACCACCCACCCCAAACATCCCAACCTCCCTAACCCTCCCTAACCCTCCCCTCCCCCCAGACTTCCACACAGTATACTCATATCAGGTAAAAAAAAAACCCTTAGTATAAAACTTGTATAAAACTTAAACCCTCCCCCTTATAATTTTTCTTTTTATCTTCATTACATTAAAATATTTGTAATACATTATTTTCAAATAAAAGCTATTTGATACTTCCTAGTTTGATATTTGTTCTGAACATATTCTATCCACCTTTTCCATTCCCATTCATAAGTCTCTTGTGAACAATCTTTTAAATATGCTGAAATCTTCGCCATCTCTGCAAAACTGGCCATCTTCAAAGTCCATTCCTCAATAGAGGGCAAAGCTTCGTTTTTCCAATATTTACCTATCAACAATCTTGCTGCTGTTATCATATACAATATCAATTTTGTTTCACCCAATGTAAAACCCTTAACTATACCCAATAAGAACAGTTGTGGAGAAAATTGAATTTTTTTCTTCAAAACATTCTGCATGACCCACCAAATTTTTATCCAAAAAGCCTTAACTTTCCTACAGGTCCACCAAACATGGTAATATGTAGCATCCAAACATTCACATCTCCAACATTTTGGCTGAACATTAGGGTACATACATGATAACTTTTTGGGGTCTAAGTGCCATCTATAAAACATTTTGTAGAAGTTTTCCCTCAAATTCTGCGACTGTGTAAATTTAACATTCTGAACCCAGATTTTTCCCATGTTTCTAACATCACTGGTTCTTCAAAATTTTGAGCCCACTTAATCATACAATCTTTAACTAATTCGGTTTCTGAATCCCTTTCTAACAAAACATTATAAAGCCTTTTAATATGCATTGGACCTTTCTCTTTTATATGTCTAACCAATTCTTCTTCATGCAACATAATACCAGTTTTTTGATCCTCTTTCCATCTCAATTGCAATTGATTATATTGTAGCCAAGTTAAATTAATCCCTTCAGCCAACAGTGTCTGTAGTGTCTTCAGCTGCCATCTGCCCGCATCTGTAAAAAGAACCTCTTTATATAAAACCCCCCCGAGTGACATTATATTTGTATTCCACAAAGTATGACCAAGATCCAGCCATAGCGGTATTTTATAATCCCATTTGAGTCGGTGCTTCTTCCAAACTCTCATCAAAGAGTCTCTAAGTATATGGCTTTTAAATACTTTGTCGACTTTATCATCATAAAATAAGTAAGCATGCCATCCAAATTCAAGATCAAAACTTTCTGCGTTCAATATTCAAGTCTTTTTCCTTCCAAACCAATCACTTGTTAAAGTCAAAGCTGCTGCATCATAATATAACTGTAGGTTTGGTAATTTAAGACCTCCCCTTTCTGGAACATCTTGCATAATTTTCAATTTCACTCTCGGCTTTTTCTAGTTCCAGACAAACTTGTTCACTCCAGCTTGCCACACTTTCAATTGTTTATCACTTTTAAGCACCGGAATCATTTGAAACAGAAAAAGAAATCTTGGCAAAATGTTCATCTTAACTGCTGCTATTCTTCCAAGTAGAGACAGTTGCAGTTTTTTCCAAGTCTCTAAATCTTTCTGCACCTCTCGCCACAACACCTCGTAGTTATTTTGAAACAATTTCGTATTTGATTCTGCAACCTGGACTCCTAGATATTTTACCCTTGGTACAACCTCAAAACCTGCCCTCCTTTCAAGCTCGTGTTTACGATCTTGTGTCATATTTTTAACTATCATCTTAGTCTTTTTATGATTCAGTCTAAAACCTGAGACTTTACCATAGTCTTGTATAATGTCCTTCATCAGGATTATTGATTCCATTGGCTGTGTTAGGGTAACAACTAGATCGTCTGCAAATGCCTTTATTCTGTAATCATCTTGCCTTATCATTATACCTTTCAAGATATTAGAGTCCCGTATTGTATTTAGCAAGACTTCTAGTGTTAAGATAAATAAGAGTGGGGACAGCGGACATCCCTGTCTTGTTCCTTTTTCAATTTTAAACTCTGTTGTCAAGCTTCCATTAATAATAATCTGTGCCTTTTGCTCTTGATAAATTGCTGAAATCGCCTGTACAAATTGATCCCCAAAATTCATCTTTTTAAAAGTCTTTAGTAGAAAATTCCAATCCACTCTATCAAAGGCCTTCTCTGCATCCAAGAAAACCAGCACAGCAGGGATCTGTTTATTCTTCTCAAGATATTCCAATAGATCTATTACTTGCCTTACATTGTCCTTCATGTATCTGCCCTCGATAAATCCCGCTTGATCATCATGAATCACTTTTGAATTACTGGCATCAACCTGTTGGCTAATACTTTTGCATAAATTTTATAATCAGAATTCAGAAGAGATATTGGTCTATAATTCTCCGGTTTTTTAGGACCGGCTTGCTCTTTTGGTATCAAAGATATGTAAGCTGTTGTCCATGATGGGGGTATTTTGCCCCCTTGTTGGATATTGCAAAATAAGTCTCTAAGTTGTTCCATCATTTCAGCTTGCAAAGTTTTATAATAGACTGCAGTCAAGCCATCCGTACCAGGAGCTTTAGCTGTTTTTAATTGTTTAATTGCTACTATTATCTCCTCCTCTGTTATGGGATAATTCATTCTTTCCTTTTGTTGATCAGTAATTTTTATAACTTTTTTATCATCTAGGTATTCTTCTATAAGTCCATTTTGCACATTCCCTTTAGCATATAATTTAGTATAATAATCCACAAAAGCTTCTTTAATTAATTTTTGTTGGAAAATTTCTTTCCCTCCAATATCAATACTATCAATAGTCCGTATACTCTGTTTTTTCCTCAATGTATAGGCCAACCGGTTTATTAGCGTTACAAAATGTATTATGCTTCGCATATTGTAAATTTGTTGCAACTTGTTCCGCCATAAGCATTTGAAATTGATCTTTCAAAAGTTTTATAGCACCACGCATTCTTTCATCTGTTGGATTTTTAATAAGTAACTGTTCTTTATTCTTTATTTCTGCTTCCAATTCAGATCTTTTCTTTTGTCGAGTCAGTCTATGTTTAGAGTTCATATAGATAAGCACCCCTCTCATGTAAGCTTTGCTTGCATCCCACACAATTTCTATTGGGGTGCCTTTATTCAAATTTAGTTGAAAAAATTCTTTCAGTGCTTTTTAAGTTCTATTATATTTTTTTCATATCTGAACAAGTTCTCATTTAGTCTCCAAGAGCGTCTCTCAGTCTTGCCTATCTCAATTTCTATCCATACTGGGCTATGGTCAGTCAAAGTTCTTGGAAAAATCTTTGTTCTTTTTGTCTTGACAAGTAAATAATCTGACAACAAAATGAAATCGATCCTAGAGAAGGATCTATGTCTGTCTGAAAAGAAAGTATAATCCAATTCTTTTGGGTTGTGTATTCTCCAAATATCTTTTAATTCCAAATCTTCTTTCATATCAAAAAAGGTCTGTGGTAACCTAATCCTAGACTTCGCCAAACTCTTTTTATCTAATTTGGAGTCAATTACTCCATTCCAGTCTCCCATGATTAAAATAGATCTATAATCCCATTGCAGTATTTTAGAATGTAGCATTTTGTAAAAGTAATCCTGTTGTTGATTGGGAGCATAAATTCCAATCAAAAGAATTTGGCCGTTTGTTGTAAATAGTTCAATTGCTACAAACCTACCATCTTCATCTGCTTCTATAACTAGCCGAAAATTTTTTATTTACATAAATAACCACACCATTCTTTTTTTGCAAAGTTGAAGATATAAAATGCGTTCCTAGTTTGGAGTTTATCAAATATTTTTGATCTTGAACTGTAATATGCGTTTCTTGTAAACAAATTATATCATTATTAAATTGTTTCAAATATGCAAATAATTTCTTCCTTTTCTGTACTGAATTCAACCCATTCACATTCCAAGATAAACACTTAATCATCATCTTTATCTTCCTGGAGCAAAGAGCAGAATAACCGAATGTCTTCCAAAATCTTCGGTCTCACTCCCCCCATGGCTCCAGTCTCTTGTGTAGTACTCTTAGCTTCCTTTTTATCTTGTCGCTGTTGTTGCTTTTCTTTAAGTTGCTTAGACTTAGCTCGGGTTATACGCTGATCCTTAAATTCAACCGTCTGCACCGGGTCCAAAATTGGAGAAGATTCCAGCAAAGGCTCATCCAGAAAACCTCCTTCAGCACCCTGCGATTCCTCTGGTTCCTGCTTAGACTGTTCTTGAAGTTCTTGTTGAAGTTGCTTCTTATCACTCTCCTTAATCTCCAGAACTGTGGATGTACGCGGAGATGGTGTCCTTTCTTTAAAAATAGTAGTGTAAAAATGCTCCGCTTTCTCCACAGTGTTCAAGCGATGTCTTTCTCCCTTGTATCTCAAAATTATACCAGTTGGGGCATCCCACCGAAATGGTATCTGTTGGTTTTGTAGTTCTTTAACAAGAAAGCCAAAGTCCTTTCTGGTTTTCAACATTTTAGGTGGTAGCTCTTTATAGACTCCAATTTTTGAGCCCCCCACTTGTATAGAAGTATGAAAAGATTTTTGCAGGATGTCATTCCTTATTGCTCTATCTGTAAAATATATGACCACATCTCTAGGCAGTTGTCTTTGTCTGGCCACCCAAGAATTCACTCTGTAAATTTTATCTATTTTGTAAAAAACCACATCAGGATTAATTTTTAAAATCACAGCCAAAGCCTCAGAACAGACCTGTCTCAAATCCTGTCTGTCATCTTCTCGAATTCCTCGAAGCCGTACAGCGAATTCCATTGCCCTGAATTGCATCATAACAATTTCGTTCTCGACTTTCTGCATCTTATCATCAACATCTGAAATTTTATAGTCATTATCTTTCATCTTAACATTAACTTCTGATTTGAATTCTTCCACTTTAGAATCAACTTTGATAAATTCTGCCAGGCCAGACGCAACTTCTGATATTTTTTTGGTCACCTTATTTTGATTCTGTTTCACCATGTCTTTAACTTCATTGATTTCCTGCATAATTTCCTGATGAGACTTTTGAATTTTGTCATCTATTTCCTGTTGGGATTTTTGAAATTTATCATCCAGAATTTTAGAAATGAATTCTTTTAAATCTCCCACATCAAATTCTTTTTTCTGAGTCTGTAGCTGTTGAGCAGGGGGAAGCTGCGTTTCATGTTTGTGTGTGGGGGATCCCCCCCCTGTTGCCTTCCCTTCCTGCTTCTTTGAAGCCATCCTGCCACGTAGTCTAGTTTTTCTAAAGAGGGAAGTTCCTTTTCCTTTCCCTCCTGCACAAAGACTTCTAAAAAAGTCCCCCAGATTTGATCAAATAAAAGCTGAAGTAAAGCAAAGTCAAGTATTGAAAAGGGAGAAATTTTTCACTTGTTTCTCTTATTACAAACAAGGCAACTTTGTAGCAACTTGGAAACTTTATAACAAAGCAAGATAACTTCATCAATCCCCACTCGCTGGCTCATTAACTCTAAGGCTGAGCGCCATGTTTTTTCAAAGCACTTTCACTCATTCGCATTTTTCTCAGGTTAAAAAGTCAACAAAGCGCTAATACTTGCATTTCCAAGTTTCAGGGTTCAGGTAGTTTCGCTGTTTATTAAGGCTGGTTCTTTTCGCTTTGAGTTTCCTGCAGCCGGCTTGTTCTGCAAAAGCAGAATCGTCCCAGGTCGCCCGGAGTTTCAGCAGGTTGGGAGGGAGCTGCGCCTGTTCTCTCCCCAGAAACAATTCCCTGGGGGGTTACAGGGGCTCGACCTGTGCCCTGCGATCTCTACTTCAGCAATCCTGAGGATTTTGAAGTTTTCGAGCCGCTTCTGGGTCGCGAAGCGGCTCTACAGGCGGCGGGGCTGGCGGAGCTTCAAAAGGCACCGCCGTTGCCGAAGACAAGGAAACCGGAAGTCCAATTTGTAATTGTTGACTCCATTCTAAAAGGTTTCCTCCATCTAATTGTAATTTTGGAAAATTAATAGGCAGTGTTCCAGAATTATTAGAATAATTACTTACTGAGGGTAGCTGTGCATGGTCTGGGATGTGACTGAATTCACAGTAGGGCAATGGTATGCTTGGGCTAATGGAAAAAAAACTGTCAGTAAAAAAAATTTTTTCTATCATTGCAGGTAAGTACTGCGCATGCGCGAAGCCCATTTCGCTCTGGGAGCTGTCGGGTGAGGAGCTCGCGGCTGCTGCTCCTAGGCCTAGGCCCAGGCCTGCCAATGGAATGCTGGGATCACCTCCTGCACACCTGGATTCTACGCTGGATGCATGGATCTGTCGCTGGGTGGCTGGATCCCCGGCGATGACAGGCAGAAGACGCAGCGGCAAGGCGGTCGTAAGACGAGGATCATTGGGGTTCGAAAGCTCTGCGGCGGCGGCGGCAGCGGCGGTGAGTCTCGGCCCATGGAGGATGGTTCCTGGATGATCAGAAAAACCTGGTGGAGGTCGTAGGATAAGTGAGTTGTTGGTTTGATTTTCTTTTCTTGGGTCCCGTTCCGGCAGTAGTATGGGTGGTGAGTTCGAATCTTGCCATGTAATTGATTTGTAGGCGGTTGGTGTTTTTTGTTTGTCGTGGTAGTTTATTTCTTCTCTGGGTGGTATTAGGGTTGGTATTTTATTGCTTGTAGTCATGTTGGTTTGTATTTGATTTTCGGGTTTTTCATTGTTTGTTTTAAAGTTTTGGTTAATTTGCTGAGTTAAATTTGAATATTGGCTTTCTATTGGTTGTTGGCCATTCCAAGATGGCCGTCGGAGCGGGAGCGTGGGAACAGATTCGGCTATTTCTGGGTTGTCCGACTGAGGTGGCTTAACTTTTTCTAAGGTGGTGATTTCTCTAATCATCGCTGATGCTTTGGTAGTTGTTTCACGGTTTATTAAGAGGTTTTGGAGTTTAGCGATAAGATTTTCTTCGCTGTCCGGCATCTCCATTAACCTCATTATGGATAGTCTTAGCTCATCACCTCTTTGTGATTTTTCTTCTTGTTGGTCCTCGTTCCTGAGCAGCGAGGTTTGATTGTTGTCTTGCTCACCCTCATTTAAAGTAGTTCTTGTAGTGGCATCTTTGGTTGTCAGCTGTGCAGCCATTTTCTTGGTGAAGGCTCTTGTGTTTACTCTGTTTATATTTTCAGAGTAAGCATTTGTTTCAGTCATTTTACAGAGTTATGGGCAACCATCCTCTAGCTACCATTTTGTTAAAGTCGATGGTTCTAGCCCAATAACTCACTAATCAAAATGTATTTTATTTTCAAGCTTTTATTTTAGACCTGGATAGATCCTAGGCCTCTTTAATCATTAGACCTATAACGCTATGTTTCTCTCTTTTAGATACACAACTGGAACAGCACAGATTTACCTCAGAGAGACCTTTTTATATCCGAGGGGAGGAGTCAGGAATCAGGTAGGATTATGGAAATGAGGGGGCGTGTATTATTGTTAACCCTTGCAGAAATGTAAGAAGGTAGAGATACAGACAAGATATAAACAAGTTAGACATTTTACATAACATGTTGCTAGGGGCAAGTGCGGCAGGGTCGCATTGTGTCTCCATGTCGTAATGGGCTCCAGGAGGAGGAGGGGACCCCATATCCCAATTGTGAAGCGTGCTAAAGTTCACTGTGCTGTGCAAGGCACTGCAAGAGCACCTCATGGCCTGCCTGATGCCTCATATCAGAATCGGGGGGGGGAGATAAATAGAGAGAGATACAGAGAGAGAGAGAGATACAGAGAGAGGGGGAGAGAAAGAGGGAGAGAGACATAGACACAGAGAGAAATACGGAGAGAGGGGAAGAGAGGGAGGGGGAAAGAGAGAGACATAGAGAGATGCAGAGAGTGGGGGGGAAGAGAGAGAGGGATGTCAAAAGGGTTTTGTGGTTCCTGGTGTTTTTTAACAAGGGTCTTCTGCCCTAATGACTGGCTAAGTAGGCATAGTGACTGGGTGGGGTCATGTGACTGGGTGGGAGTGAGTGACATCGAGCTGTCCATGCCTACCCAGGTTTTGTGGCTCCCGGTGTTTTCTTTTCTGTGGGAAACGGGTCCAAATGGCTCTTTGAGTGTTTAAGGTTCGAAACCCTTAACTAGTCCCTGAATGAGCCTGGCCACACATGTCGTCCATGAGGCCTAAATTTTGTCAAAATACTGTCTATGAGATCAAGATTGTATAAGATTGTTTTCTTTTCAAACAAGGTGTTAAGGGTTGCCTTTTATGGAACATAATCTATGACATCAGAGAATCGTACCTGCAGAAAATGGCATGAATGCATCCCTCTTCACAAATTTTCCTTCAGAGTCAAGAAAATGTTCAGGGTAGAATTCATGAGGTTTCTCCCACTGAGATTCATCATGGAGAACAGAAGTCAGCAATGGAAGTATGTACATTCCCTAAAAATGGAAAGGAT
Organism: Pantherophis guttatus; assembly: GCF_059756535.1. Classification (NCBI taxonomy): domain Eukaryota; kingdom Metazoa; phylum Chordata; class Lepidosauria; order Squamata; family Colubridae; genus Pantherophis; species Pantherophis guttatus. Next base: position 189,425,002 of record NC_142063.1, read on the forward strand.
AAAAACAATATATGAAAAGGAGTATGTCCGTTTAATGCACGGCGATGGAAATTAATCCTGGAATTTTGTAGTGTTTATTGAGAAATAAGTATTGGGCTTGGAGCAATATTCAATTTAAAAAATATATTAAAACTATATTTCCATCTCCATCTTTTCCTGTCAGTATACTCTTTAGATACACTTTGGTTTTTAAGCATCACCTTTTTGCATTTGATTTACATTTTCAATTAACCGTCTGGTTGATGTTTATGATGTTTATGCACCCCTTGCTGGGCTATAAATGTGAACTTTTTATCATTTATTTATTTATTTATTTATTTATTTATTTATTTATTTATTTATTTATTTATTTATTTATTGGTTCAATTTATATGCCGCCCTATTGCGTTAAGTAATAGCCTTCATACTTTTGTATATACCTGCTTAGTAGGGCTTCCCCCCCCCACACCTCCAAGAGGTGTTCTTTTTTATACAAAGTCAGCTTATTGCCCCCACAAACTGGGTCCTTTTTACTGCTTTGCTTTGGAATTATCAAACAATTTCACTTTTGCTGCATGGCAACCTATCGTGCAAATACTTTCTCCTTGATAACTTCACTATTGATTTGATTTGATTTATATTTGCATCAGATTTCTACTGCCAAGGATTTTGTATTTTACTAGTTCTTAAAATAACTGTTTCATTGTTCTTTTTTATATATCGTTGATCGTTTTCTTTTTCTTTTTAAATAAATGGGGATTTTTCCATTTCTATTTACTCTCTATTGTGGGAAATATCTTCATTTTTTCCTATGGTTATTTTGTTATGGAACATCTCCTTGAGAGGAATTGCCAATGTTTTCTTGTCAACGTCTGGCTATAAAAGAAGTTTAGATTATATTAAAAATGAAAATAACAATAAATCAAGGATTTTGAATATGCACATTATATACTTTTACTTTTTAGTTTTGGAAATAAAAATAAGAAACAAATATCAAGAAAATTCAGGACCCAAAAAATAATAAAGGCTTACTGAAGACAAGGAGGGGAAATAAAGCAACAAACCAAGATGAGGGAGAAATAAAAGAAGAAAGTAAGAGAAGAAAGTACCCCTCATGAATCAAGAGGTGAGGTAGTTTCAGAATGCCAGATGCCAAAAAAAATAATAATAATAATAAATAAAATCTCCTATTGACACCTTGAGAGATATATCTATGGAAAGTGTTCTAATAAGATAACAGTCTGTGGCCTTATAATTGATTTAGCCAATTCCATTAATCAAGGACTACTTTTTTCTACCCAGTGAACACAACAGACTAGATCTCATATAATACAGTGGTTTCCGATTAATCACCTTGGGGATAAAGAAGCCTTTGAAAGTTATATCCATGGTGGTTGCATGTGGCAAATTGGAGGGAATAATATTAGCAAATCTTTGAATTTCATGAATTACAGCATCGGTGTAAGGCATTTTGACTCGGTGGTCAGTCCTTGGTTGAATATCACCAATCTCTCTTGCAATTTCTGCTTGGATCTTACCTGGGAGAACAAAATGATATTATGTATCAAGATGATTCATTTTTTGAATTTTGTTTTAATTGGAAGTTAATGCATACATTCTAAATTCTGAATGATGCAATAGTCACTGATTGTGATCCTTGGATGAATGCCCTTCAAACAGTCATTCATACATTATTTACTTTACAAATGGACTATACTCATCTACTGTACACACGGAAGTCTTGCAGACCATTCAGAGATTATACCCAGCCCAGGATAGATAGTGATTTGCGTGCATCATTATACCTATGTGAGCCCAATGGGCTACTTGTAATAGGTTTCTGAGATTACTGGCACTCTGATGTCATTCAGAAAACTGTTGAAGACCTGGCTTTCCCCAGGAGTTTGTGATAGGTTGAGGTTGGAGCCCTGATTAGATGGCTTTTGGTTTTTCTAGATCTTTAGGTTATTTATGAATTTTGTTCTTTTTGTACTAATCTTTTTAAACCACCAGAAGTCATGTAGTCTCCAAATTGCTGAATAAAAACAAAATATTTTTTTCTTTGAAGAACTGGTGCTAAACCATGAAAGAACGTTGTCAGATATTAGAGGAACAAAGCAGATTCCTATAGGAGGAAATATCAGAAGGATATAGAGAACAAATTCATATATGAGGGAAATATTACAAAGATACAGAAGTATTATTAGTGGCAATTATAAAAGTCATACCTTCTGTAGAGTTCAAAATTTGCATAAGTGCATCCAAACATATTTCACCTGCACTATTTTCTTTTTTGTTTTTGTTTTGAAAGAAAAAATAATAATAGAAAATATTTAAAAAAGAAAAAGAAAATAAGGTGATGAAGCCAAGTATGTTTGTGCTTGATATTTCATGATATTAATCTGTTATCTCATGTGTTTGCACTTTTCTTCTTCTTTCTCCTTGTAAGAATATTTCCATTTAGAGAAGAGATTTTCCTCCACTTATTTCCTCCATTTATTTTGTTCTTAGTATTTAATTCGTTCAAAAATTTGAAAATTATTCAAATATTACATTTTGTTAATCAGGAATGTAACTGTTCCTTTAATCTTTTGCTGTCATCTTTCTTCTTTCAATCTGTTTTCTGATGGGATGTTATAAGGTCCCCTGTTTCGTTTGCATCTCCAAAATGATTCATTTCTTTAATAGTGAGAACCTTAGAAATCCAGCACATATGAATCCTTGAGTACATTTGGTATCTTGCAGAAAGAAACATAATCACTTGCTGTTGGGTTTTCAACCTCTGAAAGGTTTTCTGATGTTCTCCGATATTCTCTTCTATTCAGTGGTGGGCTGCTGCCGGTTCGCCCAGCTCACAGGGGTGCCTTCCGCGCATGTGAATGGCTTCAAAAACATGGCGATATAGGACAGGATAGCGCCGGGACTGGTGAGTGTACCCACACCCGCAGGTCGCAACTATCTGTTCACCAAACCGGCCCTAACCAACAGCAGCCCACCTCTGCTTCTATTGGATTTTCAATCTCCCAACATTGGTCAAATATCCATATTTTGAAAAAACTTTCATGAAAGTGTTGTCCTATTTTTTTCTTCTTCTAGGGATGGTGTGATTAAGCTCAGGTCTAGCACTTTATCCATGTTTTCTATGGTAACTTCCTTCTCTGCAATTCCTTATTAACATCTGGAAGAAGCTTCCATAGAATTGTTCCTTATCTGTATTTGGAGCATACTTGCCTTCTTCTCTTAATTTCAAAATTAATGTTCTTCCTTCTTTATCTTTTAATTGTTCTAGTACTTCCCAGGAAAGTGGTTTGCTATCAATTAATATTCCATTTTTCTTTCTTTTTCCTGATGCTGAATGTTCCTGACCCAGTTTTCTATCTTTCAGCAAGTTGACAAGATTTTCTTTTCTTGCAGATTAACATTCTCAGGTATAAATGTTTTGAGTTTATTAAAACCCATTTTCATTTGTGATGTAAGTTTAGTTTATTTACCTTCCATGAGATCAAAGTTGTCTTGTCTGGGTTTTTTTGGGGTGGGGGGGTATTCGTTTTTTTGTTTGCAGATGATACAGTGGTCATTGGCCTCATTCAAGATGATGATGAGTCTGTATAGAGATGGGAGGTTGAATAGCTGGCACTATGGTGCAGCTGGAAAAACTGGAGCTGAACACTTAAAATGGTAGAGATAAAAGTGGATTTTAGAAGGAGCCCCTCTATCCTACCACCTCTTACTATATTTGACAGCACAGTATCAGCAGTAGAATCCTTCAAGTTTCTAAGTTCTATAATCTCCCAGGATTTGAAATGGACACCTAACATTAGAACTATCATTAAAAGGCACAACAAAGGATGTACTTCCTGCATAAACTCAGGAGATTCAGACTGTGCCAGGAGCTGTTGATATAGTTGCACAGTTGAATTATTGAGTCTGTCATTTGTACTTCTATAACTGCCTGGTTTGGTACTACAACTAAACAGGACAGGTACTGATTTAAATGGATAGTTAGGAATGCAGAAAAAACAATTGCAATCAACCTGCTTTAAATTCAGGACCTGCATATTGCATGAGCCAGAAAGAGGGCTGAGATAATATCTAGAGATCCCTCAAATCCTGGACATAAACTGTTTCACCTCCTCCCCTCAGGACACTAC